>NC_137468.1:156321761-156921761 GCF_964235325.1 Thermobia domestica
TTACAAATCAAAATCTTAAACTAACAACTTATCTAAAAATTTAATTAAAAATCTACCCAAGTAATGAATGAAAAATTAAGAAGAAAATTTTGTCAATAGTTTCAAAATTTACAAATGACATTTAACTTTGTCCGTTCCCTCCAGACAGCTAAATTTTTGCCTCGATTTTTCTTCCTTCTTGCAGAAAGATAAAGGCCGCTGTTCTTCCTTTTCTGAGATGGCATTTTCCTAACGATTACTTTCTGCACTTCGAATGACAAATTTGCCGAGATTACTGCAGGCGTCCACAAAGTGAGACCCTGTATCTATTTTTTTCGGAAACCGTTTGGCATATGGACAAATCGGCAACCACGGATCCCATTATGTTTCTGGGCACACGTTTTGAAATAATATTTTTGACCCCAGGGTCCCAGGCGGAGTCCAATGCAAAATTTGCAAATGGCAATGGAGGTCGAGTAGCATATTGAATGCAAGCTTTTATTAAATATAAAAGGATGGAATAAGTCCTGACTCTCTGCGATACCCTAGTGCAAAATGGAAACACAATCTGCATTGAAAAGTCTATGACCACCTTTATAAATATGAAACGGTGAGAGAGATTTGAAACAGGAAAACGGAAAATATATATTGCCCCAGAGTCTCAGACGAGTCCTTCTCATAATTTTCAAATAGCAAGACTGGAGGGAGTCTCGACTATCTACACCTGTGCTGCACAAACACAGTGCGGAAGCAAAACAAAAACACACTATGCGTTCGCCCTGGAATTCGGAGATTACAAACCTACCAACAGAGGAAAGGATTCCCGAACGTGACATAAGCAGCCGATTTCGAACGAACTGAACTCGTATTTCCCGCCTCCAAGAAGTTGACTGAGGCAGACTGCAAGGAATAGTATCACTCCGCGCTGACGTCAGAAAGTGGGTGGGTCTATGCTTGCAGCAAACGCCGGCTATGCTGGCTAGATTTTTTTTAACGTACCATTTTCTTTTTTACGTAATAGTTTTGCTAATATGCATTCAAAATAGATTTTGATTTCAGGAACGTTTAGCAAAAGGTACAATCTACAAATCCCTGTTTTTACTTTTTCTTTTACGCAACAATTTGTTTCTCTGTTGAAGAGTAATTGCTAGACAAGCTGTCAATTCGATATTTTATTAATACTTTTATTAATTAAAGTTATTTTACCATGCTTATTGGAGGAAAGAACTACAGACAACTGTTACATACAATTTAATCTATCTAACAAAAAAAAGAGCACAACGATATCTCACATGATAAGAGAATTAGAGCGAAAATAGATTACCATGGATTTAAATGGCAATAGCGAACTTGGACAGAATGCAATAACTCCTCTTAAAGCGTAATTGTTTGCTGGAAAATAGATATTAAATCATTATCACAATAGCTAATATAAAGCTAAATCAATAAATATGGGAACAGTGATTATTTATTTATTTATTTATTTATTTATGTGTATTTTCTAAACATTGAAGTTATATTAGAAAGCGGTGAGCACGCCCGTACGTACGCGCATGTATTTAATATTGCAATCATTGCTTGTGTATGCAACCATTTGCCACTTTTTTTTTTTTTTTTTTTTTTTTTTTTTTAATATTTAAACCAGTAAGCTATTTAATGGATTAAAAGTATAGGTTTCGTATTTGGAGAAAACAACAATAATCCCATAATACTGAGTTGTCTATTAAAACAGATATATTTAAAAAAAAAAAAAGTATTAAAGGATACATGCGAGCATTTGACTGTTTATACTAGGAGGGACAAAACAGTCGCAATCACCCGATGCGAAGTTCTGCCCGAAGATTTCCAGATAGCTGGTTGAGAAAAGAAATTCTTCTTCGTATTATTAGTATTAGTATTATATTTGCACATTCTATAAACCTTCTATAATCACTGAAATTGAATTTGTAGCTACGTCGCTTTAGTAGATAGTTCTGGAAACTTGAGCCGCGTTTGTTTCGAAACTTAGCACCTACATCGTTGCAATTATAAATGCCTCAATTATATTGCTAATGGGCCTCGTATCAAATTTAAACTTCAGTTTATGCTGAAGGATTTTCATCCATTCTTATTGCATACAGGCAAAATGTGGACAAAAAGTTACTTGTACTAAGTCCTAGCGTATGTCGTTTGATCTGGTTTATGGAAGTTGTAATTGTGAAATGGGGGGGGGGGTAAATAATCATTAATGAAATCAGTGCTTACGTCGAGAATGTCCTGTAACTAGTTTTTTAGTCACCTGCCTCGCTATGACTTTGACTTTCCAAACGTTTTTGTCTAATTCTTTTGCCCACTACCAAGCCAAGGTGGAATGTGGATTGTGCAGAGAACCCGTAGGGGGAGAGGATAGTTTGTATTGCTAAATAGTGCCATTGCACCGTTCAATCTTTTTTTTCCTACCAAAGTAGTAGACCAGCCGGCCTTGGCTTTGTCCTTTCGTCTGACCCAAATTCTATTGGTATATCGATACATTGATTCATTTTTGTACCTCACTGTTAATTTCTGCCGTAATCTGCGTTCATAATTGTTGCGTCATCGGCGTCAATCGTGGTTATTCAAAAGAAAAATAAAGTTCGTCAAGGTAAACCTACCATTTGAAGTTTTTAAGGAAGTCTCTATTTCAGCAACCGGATACGGGACAAACCCACTTGTTCCTTCTATTTTGGAGATAAGTTTGGATGGGTGACCGCCCTTTATACCTTACAATTACATATTCATATTTGTTCGCATTGTTAAGAAGGCCGATTACAGTAAAAAGTTCTTTCGCCTGTTATTTTTTCAATTTGATCCAGTTATATTTTGTTACCCTAACATCGAATGACTCCGCTTACATATGTAAATGAGTAAGGCCATTACAACTATACTGTAGTTCCTGTTTGGATAAATTATCAGCTATTAGGGTTTTACCCACCTTCGCTCGCAACAATTCCTATCTTCACTCTATTGTTCGTTAGCAAGCCTTTATTTAGATACAAAGAACTGTGAACATTTTACCACAAAGAACTCATAGCCTTGGAGCTAGGCTTCAACCATATATTCCCCAGGTTCCCGGGTACATTGATTGCATACAAGCTGAGGATTGTTAGCTCCCGGATTCTATCTGTCGCGACTTCGCGAGAGGGTTTCTGTGTTGAGGGGGGGGGGATAAAGTTAAAAATAAGACTGAGTAATAGACACAAAGGATGTAGATCTGTTCTTTGCAATTGGATATTTTGTCAGTTTGCTGCTCGTAATTTCGATAAACCACACGGATAGAGGAAGGAGCAGGCAGAAAATCTGATATTAATAAAAGTAGTGTTCAAACTTGCGAGCAGTGTTGCTCACGGGACGGGACAACGACAAATAAGGTCTCTCTCGTCTGGAAAATTCAGTTGATCTTGTCTCTATTCTAGAAAAATTCTAATCTAAATTCTTGGAAAGAGTTTCTAGTTTCTTCTAATTTCATAAATGATGTACAAAATTTATGCACGGATTTTTTTTCTTAATTTCCTATAGAAGTATATCATAATCCTTTCGAATCACGAGAGGTCCACGAAGAGTGTGATATAACATTTAAACCATATTTGTTATTGAAATATATTGTGTAATGACTTTGCGTGTCTTCAAATGTAGATAACTGTTAATTATATTCGTACAATCGTTTATGGTTTTTATACTTCGAATCGTATAACATTAAAAGAGTGTTTGGTATAAGGACTTAAATGCACTAGTGTTATCCACAAGACGCGTAAGATCTTGTCTCGAAAACTTGACTTAAATTGTAATATTTGTCGACTCGTCTCACTTTAAAAACGGTACTTGTCTCGTTGTCGAGACTAGACGACGAGGAATTTTTCGAATCCTCGGCAATATTAGTTGCGAGCTGGGTTCAAGCCTGGAATTCTCGCTCAACTAGGCTCAAGTTCAAATATCGGAGCCGTATTGATGATAGCGAATCCGAACGAAATTAATATGCATGAGTCCCGACGAGGTTAGTGAGCAGGTATTCCATTGAGAAATGTAACCTCAAACTAGAAATTTGTACAGGCAGAATTTTTCGGCCAGAGCCCAATCCAACCCGAATGTACCTAGGCCCGGGCTCGAAAAGTTTTTTTTTTTAAATTCTTAGCCCAAGCCCGGCCCGGGCCCGATAAATTTTTTCATTTTCTAGCATTTTTCACGGGCACACTTCTTCAACGTTTGCCTAACGAAAGTCAATAATTATTAAAGAATTGCAATTAATCGGCCCAAGCCCGGCCCGGCCCAGAGAAATAAGAGTCGGCCCGTGCAGGTCTCTACCTCAAGCAAACTCTATCTTCTCTAGTAGTGTCAAACAAGAACATAGATGACGTGCTCGATGCTCTTTGCAGTTGTACCGTTCCTGGATCCATAACAGCGCCAAATTCAATTTTATGATCTCTTCTTTGCTCTCTCTACCTATTTCTCTCTAAATTTTCGGATCCAGTCAGGATAAAGAGATCAGGTTAAGCAAAAAATTGGGAGGTAAGTAGGTAGGTTAAATGGAATAAAAGTTGTTAGGAGTGTTCAATTAACCAACAATCCAAGTTTAGTGGACCTGAAAAACCATTGGATAAGTCGTCTTTGCTTGTCATCACTGTTTTCCATCGGTGGGTTAAGTGTCTTTCTTTCTTTCTTTCTTTCTTTCTTCCTTTTGTTCTTTAATTTTACATTGAACCTGCTCATAGTGTTTTTGTTCACTCAAAAAAGCGAACAATGGTGTTTCAGGTTTCAAAACTGCAAGAGATATACGTTTAAAAAGCACACATTGCTGATTTCGAAAATTTCCTACATTGCCTTCTTCCCCTTAGACTTCAGGTTTTTTTTATGTAACTAAAAGTCCAAAAGATGGATGCACCAAATTGATTTTTTTTATTGTGGCGCTAGTTTTTCTGACTGACGTCTAGTACAAAAGAACATTTTTTTTTTTTTTTTTTTTTTTCGAGCCCTACTTGGCTGCTCTAAGAAGCCAGAGCTTATAAACTAATTTTTCCAAAGCACGATCTCTAGTTTGACGTGTCTTTGGCGTGAGAGATCCGGGTTCAATTCTTGGTGGGAGCTGATGTAGTTCGAATAACACAGTAAGAAAGGCTCGTTGCTGAAAGGGACTCTAAACCGAAAATCAAATCAAATCTAATCTGACTCCAGGTCTCGCATTTGATCTTTATGGAGGGTAATAAAAGCGTCCTTTATTTTTCTTGTTCCTAATGTCATTAATTGTTCCGTAATTCACGGCAGAGCCACAACATTATTTTCTTCAACAGTGCTTCCACAGTAAATTACTTTTCATGAAAATGTATCTGCGCAGTTTGATCCGATCCTTGTGTTTCGAAAGTATAACGTCAGTTTCATCACACAATCTTTGTTGAAATTGCTCAAGAGGAAATCATCCCAAAGTCATTTTATCCGCTGAGACTCCGATAAATTACAACAACCGGAGAACTAGGTCACTCTCATGGAAATCTCGTATAAGGGAGACCACGTGCGTACATATATGTATTACATGAATAACGTATGTGAAGACTCATATGTGTTCACTGTGGAATAGCCTTAAACGCGGTTTGTGTGGTCTTGACAAGAGGGCGTGGCCAATGTCTTAAAGGTCCAGTGAATGGGATACATAAATAAATCTAAAATTTGTGGTTAGTTCATTACTGAAGAATATTTTGTTGGTATCAAGTGTTAGTTTCGAAATAATTTGGGTTATTTTGTGAGGTAGTCATGCGGGAAATTCTTCGTATTATCGAAGTTGCTGGATGATGGATTTAAGATTTAATTAAGCTGGATGACCACTTAAGATTTTTTTTTTCTTTAATTAGATACTTTACACGTCTCTGGCTTTTACACAGTGGCGGAGATCTCATCCATGCTAGGGAACCGGTGGTGTCACGAGATCAAAATTGTATATGATCGTTTGAACAAGATAATCCTAAAATGGACGCACTGAAATACAGTGAAAGATAGGTTAAAAGGAATTTCACGGCACCGTGATTAGTTTCCATCAGTTGGCCTCAGGCATATCCCATTCATCAGAGGCTAAGTGGGATTTGAATGTACAATGTAACGAAATCCGAACCACACGATTTAACTGGGAAACTAATTTTGGCCATTGAGCTGAAGACACGTATATGCATGCCACATAGCCGCGAGAGAATTCCGTTGTACAGTCCGCAGCAAAAAACCTGCAATATGGGCATGTAAGTTTATTGCGAAACGACGAAATCTTTTGCTCCAAAATAAGTATGCAAGGGAAGATGACGAGGTTTCTCCTGGCGTGATGCGCGCCACTTAGACGTTATGTTGGTTCCCTGCGCTGTTAAGCGTAGTTTCACAAACTTATATGCGTATGTTGCAGGTTTTTTGTTGCGGACTGTACAAAAATTACAGAGTTTTCTGTTGTATCAAAATACTAGAGTGAAATAATGTGAAACATTACGACGACCCATAGGGTGATCTAAAACATTGAAAACACTCCCGGAACGATAAATATAATCTAAAAATTTATTTTAAAGATTTCATGATGAAAATAGTTTGTCGTAGAGTATATACAGTGTAGACTTGTAGACCTATTGTGTGACATAATATTGTTAAATTTTAAAATTTTGTGATGTACTTGATGGGAATAGCTAGATCATATGTGAAGAGGGCAAACATGACCCATGAGGATCTGGACACTCATTTATGATCTACCATGCGTCACAAAAATACTTACTACCGAGAGTTGTTTATACCATTATGAAGAAAATAAAAATAAGTTCGTTATGAATAAAGATACAGTGTGTTCAGAAATTGGATGACTTAACACCACGAGCTGATTCCTTATGTCAAATAATATAATATAATAATAATAATAATAATAATAATAATAATAATAATAATAATAATAATAATAATAACTAAGCGGCAATCCGACAGCACTTTACCCTCAGATGTTGTTCGTGTAGCGCGAGAGGCGACACAGACAAAATTTCATGTGTGGGAGTTGACGACCAGAACACACCCTCGTGTTCTATTGGTTGGTGAAATTAGTAGATCTAGGTCAAGCTTCACGACTTCTTGCGATCATTATAGTCACAATTTCCAACTGTCTGATGTGTTATGTAGGAAGGAACGATTTTACAATCTGATAGAAGCAACTAGAAACAATCTAAAGGAGAGAGCATGAGGTGGTAGTGTTGCCAGTGTCGGTGCCTCTGCAAAACCATTGATTATGCTATCGATCTCCTTTCACTTCCCCACTTTTTTTTTTTTTTTTTTTTTTTTTCAATGTTACTTGCCAGCTCCTCTCACTGAGAAGGCGAGCAGGAAGTCAGAGCATTTCTTTTCAGATGACGGCACTATACGATCTAGGAGAGCTACCTACATGTGTCTAACACTGAATTGCTCTTTTCCTAATACAAACTCTTTCCCGTCTGCTGCAGTCCAAAAAATTCACAGGGTATACGCTGTTTTGTGTTAATGTATGACTGGCATAAAACACATACATGACGATAGAAAAGGTATTTTCATTCACAATATAAAATGTACATCTTATTCCAGTAAAATATGAAAGCTGAGATACTGTTCTATACTCTGAAAGTATTTTATTCTATTTTCATGATGATGATACTTCTTAAATCCACTAACATTTATGGGTTTACGTACACAGAAGGGACCAATCTCCTGCGAGAAGAAACACACACAATCGCGCCCGATGTACCAGAAGAAATTAGGAAAATCTGTAGCGAGAAGTACAGTGGAAATAAGTGTACCGCAGTTAAAGCTTTCGTTCTGATATTCACTGATCAGTACAACGTTCACTTGGACTCAGTTCAGTAATTCTTTTAAATTTTCACTTTCTTCCTCCGAGTTCTTTTTGTGATCCTCTCTCGCGGCTATATGGTTAGCGTATTTGTCTGCAACGTCCGAGTCCCGTCTTCGATTTCCCAATGGAAGGTTATGTGGTTTCGATTCAATGTTAAGCTCGAAACACACATTTAATAGTTTTAAATGATTTTGGTTACCAAAAGTCCTCTATATTTTTTTTTCTCTCTTCGTCCCTCAGGAGAAAAAAGTGTCTGTCGGAGTCACACATTCTCAAGAACTACTTAATTGATCACAATAAATTCTGGCTAAGAGGTAAAGGGTCGAAAGTTGGGATTAGTTCGTTAATGGAGGTAATACTTTAACGGAACCATTTCCGGTTTTAATGTTGTGATCACTTCGGAGCAAAAATAGTGATAGAGAGAACCTGTTTCCTGCAATTGATTAGGCGTTCTAATATAGGCCTCACGTTTAATTTCCGTCCTTAACTCTTCTAAAACCACAAATACTGCAGTGTTAGAATGTGCATATCTCCCAAAAAGAATAAAAGAACGTCTAGAATGAACCACCATTCAGTAACAACTGAAAAGAAGTCATATAACTTGCATACAGGGACGTGTAGTGCATATTACCGCTGTTACAGGCGGTAACGATAAAAATATTAGTTTTTCGTTGTTTTCATATATCTTCAAATTTCATTATCGACATGGAAAGATGTTTGTTTTCCCTTTTACTTTCTTTCTTTCTTTCTTTTTTTTTTTTTTTTAAAGTTTGGATGGCCTATGCTTCATTTACATTGTGAACGAATGCAACATGCCAACACCAAATAGGAGCATACTGTTGTTGATACCGCAGATTTCAGAGGTAACGCGAACCCCCATAGCGTTCGTTCACTCCAGAAGCACCTTTTAGCGTGCCAGCCAGAAGCATCCTGCGAGCTCGTATCTGGACTTTCGAAATAGCCCTTATGTTACCGTTCGGCTGAGTGGAACAGGGAAAAATAGGAACGTTCCCTGTCAAAACAAGGAGAATCTAGAATATCATCAACATGTATAGGCCTATTCTACTCACCGCCCGCTTAGGAGTCTATTCGCTCTCCTCTCGCTGTAGAGGATCGAGCGGGCGGTAACTCTACTGTTTCGTTTGCTTCCCCATTCTAAGGATAGAAACTTGGATGTAATTTCAGTATTCATAAGGTTATTTCACTGTCTTAACAGCATACAATTTCGGACAAATATAACTAGCAGGTTTTTCATACTAATAGCATTTAACACGTGTTACTGTGAGACTGATGTTCCAGTGCATTATTTATATGTTAATCTATCATTTTTACACAACTTTTGTATGTTATCTTTAAATTTGAATAATACAGCAACAGTGAACAAGAAGAATATTCCATAGGATATTCTAACAAAAATTTAATATAGGTTTACTTTGGTTCAAAATAAAGTTTCTCATTGAATGTTAATTTGAGCTTACGGGCATTATTATTATTATTATTATTATTATTATTATTATTTTAAAATGAGATTTTATTTCTGTTTAAACGGTATATAAATTTAGATGGTTATCTCATGCCTGAAGGAGCAAAGATATTGTCAGTCCCTAAAATGTTATTAAATATATAGAAATGCCTATCGATGAAACACATTGTGCTATATGGAAACTGTTTAAAGAGCAAGGGGGAATAGTAATAGAGGGAAACAGAGATGTTGCCCGCGCTGCTTCCAATTCGAGTAATTATTATTATTTAGGATTTATGGCAATTACGTTGAAAATATTTTGTTTTTAATTTAGTATAGAAAACTTTCGATGCAACATATTTCCAACTCTAGCCGCTAGCCTACTAGTTGAATTTGGACTTTGATGCAGTTTGATGTGTTGAAAAAGAACTGTGCAGTCGTCTTCATCGTGCCGCAGTTTGACTGTCTGACTAATTTTCAATACGGAAAACTTGTTGCTCAAACATACGATGAAACTCCAGTTATGGTTGGTGAGGTAGGGAACTGCAGCCTATTGTTAATTATATTTTCATTCTTATGCCCATAGACTTAATTTAGTTTTAGAAAAGTCCGTTGATTATACAAAAGGGCACAGGCGTAAATAGCACCCCCGCAACCCTAGTGGCGGAAGGGGGTCGCACGAGCTCCAGGGTCGCAAAACATATCGAAACTAGGGGCGCATAACTAGGTTGCGGGGGCACTGAAGCTTCAAGTTACGCTACTGGAAAAGGGTATAAGTTTTTTTTTTTTTTTTTTTTTTTGTGTGTGTGTGTGTGTGTGTGTGTGTTGGGACTTGCTTCTTCCTCGAAGTCTTCAAAAAGAACAAATGCTCTAGATTATTTAGTCAACAAAAGTATCCCAACAGTCTCAAACATAGGGTATGGAACTATAGAAGTATGGTAAATGATGTGCTGTATGTCTTTAAAGATGAACTGTTAGGAGTCTTTAAATCCATGATGGATAAAACGGACGAATAGGATTCTCAAACCAGAGTTTGTGTAGCAAAATTCTATCAAACCTTTCAAAGTTTTGACTTCAATTTTTTACTTGAACTGTTCTCTGTTATAACATCAAGATAAGAAATTTTGTTCAATATCTCACAAAAGAAAGTTCATGATGTAGGTTACTGCAGAAAGAAAACAGATGAGTTTGAAGAATGTCTAAGATCATTGAGAGACAGTTTCAATAATATTTAGTAAAAAAATTCATTGTTCAAAAAGGTCAAGAGTAAATGAAGTGGGATTTGACCCCTTTGCCAATGCCTATAGTTTGAAATGGTTGATACTCTGAAAGAAAAAGTCAGTACTAGATTTTCTGTTATTGAGAAACAAGAGTTACTTGTAGTATCAGCAACCGGTAACCAGTGGCGTAGGGAAGGGGGGCGGAGGGGCCGGGCCCCCCAAAGAGGTCCGACAATGTACTTTAGTACTTTGATGTTTGTAATTTTTTATACATTTTTATGTTTATATATTTTTTGTTTGTAATTTTTCTATATGTACCTATAACAGCACTTGCCCCCCCCCAAACACACATTCTGGCTACGCTACTGCCGGTAACAATCGTCAAAGTGTCACGCCACGTCACTGCTTGCATATGAATTTCTCAATTTATAACTTAGCTTTACTTGTTTTCAATCTGAATAACTTAGTGTGCTATAATATCAATTTCAATAAACTGCGTACATACGCTTCTATTTCATGGTTGTTTGTGTTATTGTGTTTTCAATCCGAATAATCCAATGTACCAGACTAGTTTTCAGGAAGAGAAAGGTATGCACATATATTAAACATACTATAGTAATATTTTTAGTACTATATATTTTTATGATTACTCTATATACATTATTTATAAGTAGTTTTCGTGCCACTGCTTATTAAAATTTTACAATCAAGTAATACTAGAAATCCTATTCTAAAAATACACAAATCACACTTATTTTCTGTAAGTTGGCCACTTTTCGATGGAACCAATGGTGGCCAACATAGACAGGTTTCACTGTAATAGAAATCCACTTTCGGTTTGAATATGAGGTACAGAGAGCAAGAACTGTGAGAGAGAGCGCTATATATATATATATATATATATATATATATATATATATATATATATATATATATATATATATATATAAAAATTTTATATTGTATATTTTATATATTTATTTATTTTAATGCAAGTTAATAATGGAAGAATTAGTGGAATGAGAATGTGGGAGGAAACGGGGGTACCCGAGGATATCCACGGATACTATATTGTTCACCACACTTGGTCAAGGATTGAGTCAGGGACCCCACACACCAGACGTAAGTGCTCTACCAGTGAGCCATCATGCCTCCCATTTCCGGTTTGTTACTACGGTAGGATAAAAATGGTATAGATAGGGAGAAACTTTCTGAAATCAATCAAGTGTACACACAACATACTCTATTTCTATTCTAATATCTCTACTAAAACCGGAACCACTAGAAATCTAATTCCATTTCCGGTTTCAATAGGGTAAATATTTCATTATACAAAGCAAACTCCTTTACGTGGTATACACGCGACACTGCTACTTTTGTTTGTTTACTCCAAAATTTCCTCCATTAAGATTTCCTTCATTCCTATTTGTGGTCACTTCAGAGTGAAATCTAATTTTCTTAACGTACGGAAAAACAATCACTTAAAATACTTTTTTTATGATAAAAAATTAGTTTGTTCCGCTCTTCTACCGTATGAACAGTTCTGTAAACAAATGGGAAAAAGTTGTAAGCTCAGTAAATCCTCCTTACATAGGTATACAAGGACATAACGTGATACAAATCACAATTAGCTGGGAAAACACATTTTAATTTTGTAAAACATGTCAAGAATTGACCACTTGATGTATAGCTTGCATTCTTTAACATCAAAATTGAGACATAGTGCTGTTTCTTAACGAAAGTTTTCTTTTGTTTAAATAATTGATGAAATACATCGCATGGAAGACTGAAAGCCACTCATAATTATGCAAAGCATGGCTCGTGTGAGAAAGAAGGAAGGATACATTACATTACAAAGGAAAGTTGTCTGTTGAAGTCTCTGTGCAGTATTTGCACAATGGCAACCGTTTCCTCTGACAACCATTTTGGTGCAAACAAACTCCCTGCAGAGAATCTTTCAAAAGTAGGTCATGAAGTTATTGAGTACGAGATAAGTCATTGTAAGATTTTCTTTTTTAAAATATGAATCTCATCATATAAGGATGTCAAAGCATCTGGAAGTAATGTCATAGATGGTATTCAAAGGGAGCTCATATTCAAAATTGCGTTGGTCAACTTGTAAACTTGAGTGCAAGGAGCATTTCTAAGTGAACAATGTTTTCTTCGTTTGAGTACATAAAGTTAAAAAATAGAAACTTTTAAAATTCAGTGCAGCTTATTTATACGGCACTCTGTGGCGTATTCAGTCGAACAAGTACCGACCAATTAACCCACGCTCATCCTTCCCGATTTTTCTAGTAACTCACGCGCACGCCTTTGGCGCACGGGGACCGGATTCTAGATTACAGTTAGCCTTGAAATTTGAACTATTAAATTGGTTGTAATTCCATCTTAAACTATAGATTCACACCGCATGTAGCCTGGTCCTGAAAAGGAGCTAAACATCTCTCAAGTAACCGTTCACCTATATTCATATTTCTTATTCTATGTTTCTAATGCGGCCCTGGGTTTCACCAAGCCTATGTAAAAGGGATACCTTGGCGAAATATGGGGATGCGTCGTACATGTTAGAATATTTCATTCGTACGGCCGTAATACTTATCTTTCATACCTCTGCTGAGAAACTCCTGTGGAACACAACGTAAATAGGTTAAGATCACGAATCTGTCACAAACTCTGTATAGATCAGCAAACAGGCTGAGCTATCTAGACAGTCGAGAGGTAGTGCATTGTTCAACAAGATCACATGAAAATGCACAATTGCCAGCGACTTCTCTTTACGAATTCAAACTGGACATTCTGCACAAGGAGTTAAAAGTCGAGAAAAGTGAATGAATATCTTTGGCGCGAGAGACCCGTGTTAGATTCCCTGGGAAAGCTCATGTAGCTCGGATTCTTTTTCCAATTTCTGCTAATTCTTTCTCTTTTTGGGGATGGCGAAAGATCGCAGAGACGTGCTTGGGGAGGAGAGGTTCGTTCCACTCCCAAATAAACGAGTTGCGTGTATGATTTGGCCATTGGATCTGGTAATGCACCATGACAGTAGTAGTAAGAGGTACCCAGTGACGAGAGTTGAGCCCTAAGCATCCTGGTTGGACTGTACCTGGCTGTGCATAAACTGAGATGGGGGACACTGTGGTGTGAGAGCGCTTACCTCTGGTGCGTGGCGTTCCCAATTCAATCCTCGCCCAAGTTAGTTTGTAGTGGGAAATATGTCCGTTGGTTTTCTTCAGTACTTCAGTTTCCTCCTATACTGTCATGCCACCAATTCTTCCATCATTCACTTGCTTCAATCGTAGTCTCCCCTAACCTAAAGGACATAATCATGGAACGTTAAACTGAAAGATATCATTCGTCCTTTCTTCAAACCGTATGATGTGATGTACCTGGTGTTGAGACTGCTCCTGATACCGCTTAGGAGAGAAGTGAGCTTAACATAAATACTCCGATGCTTATACTGGATATGTCAGTTAACCACTACTCGCTAGAGAAGTTTCCATTACGAGATAGGCCGGAGCCCATCTTCCAGTTATGCCTATCAGGCAATGGGTTTACACCTCTTTGGAAAGGTGATAGCAACAGGTCAAGGAATAGCACGAGATTTGGCGTAGCTAATAGTAATCAGCCCAAAACAGGTAGGTTCAACCAGTGATTGATCTAGTCTTCTGCGATTCTGGCTTATCCTGATTAACCATTTTATCCTCGAATGGATGGCCGTGGTGGCATAAGGTTCCTGCAGCCCCGTCTGTTAGTTGGGGACTGAGGTGAAATTAAATTTTGAGACTAATGATGTAGGTGAGTGGCAATCAAGCACTTCCGGCTCCAACATTGATTGTTTGGAGTTAAATTGGTAATGGATAGCTAGACGTGGTTTTCTGCAATCAACCGTCCGACGAAAATATTCAATTTTCATTCTAATCTCTCTCCTAAAACTAGACGTTGTAGAAACATACTACCATTTCGTATTTGAATCTTCAGAAAATATAATCCCATACAAACCAAACTTCTAACGTGGTGTACATGTTACTATCTCCACTATGAGTGCACTACGCCACATTGATAGTATAGTATGAAAGATTCCATATAAAAAAAGCCTCATCTTTAATCTTTGAGTTCTAAGAATGAATTTGGAATAGTAGGCTAAACTCGCTACTTTTGGTGAGGATTCTAACTCTTGCTTCCTATGACACGGTGCCTGGGGCAACTAGTTCTCTTACCCTACCCATCACGTGATTCTGACTACCAGTAAAGCGCGGAATAAGCCCAAGAAAGGTGCTCTGATCTTACTAATCTCACTCGTGTCGACTCGATGGATGGGGGAGGGGGTGCACGGTGACTTGGTGGTAGTCTTTATCTCTGATGCGTGTTATTCCTGGTTCGATCCCGTTCAAGTAAGTTTGTGATGGACAGTCATGTCCGTGAGTTTTCTCCGGGTACTCCAGTTTCCTCCAATATTCTCATTCCACGAATTCTATCTTCCACTTGCTTTAATCACAGTATTCCTTATGCCTTAAGGGCATAATCGTGGGACGTTAAGCTCAAAGATTTTATTTCGACTCGGCGGACGTAATTAATGATTTGAGATATTGCCACTCAAGAAAAAAACAAGGCTTCTATTGGACCATGAAGTCAACACTCCTACATATCATTCGTGCTAATTGGGACGCTATAAAGTTTTAAAAAGTTGTTAGCATTGATATTGTGGCTCCATACTTAACGGTACTCATAAAATATTTGTGTCTGTACCAAAGCAGAAGTAGATGTATTATGCTTCAAGACGCGCTATGCAAATCACTAACATATTGCTTACGGAAACTTAATACATATTCAAAACCCATTAATCCATGTCTATTTGCTAATGACTCTTAGAGATACTAGTGCCGCTACCTTGCACAACATATGGTTGGCAAATTTCCACGACTTGCCGTATGATTGATAGCACCGGAATAAAGCGTGATCATAAGTTATTGACTTGTTTAAACGGTATGAATTATCAGAGATAATAGAACAGGCGTAAGGAAAGTGCTTTTACAAACTATATTATAAAATGAAGCAGAGAAGAACTTTGTTTTAACATTATCTAATTTTAAATGAATAATAAAAGAAACAGTATTTTTATTATTATTATTAAATGCAGTGTCAGTTTTTGGATTAAAAGATCTAATATATTTCAGGCAAAATTTTTCTTGTAGGCATTATATCTGGAGAACTACATACAATGTAGCGAAACACAAACTATCACTTCACTCAGTATGATGTGCTTATTCTGAGAAAAAGAAAAAAACTATTTACGGGCCGTTCAAAAATTTTCTTTCGATTTTTTTTTTTTCATTACTAAAATTCTCGTTATTGTAGAGAACATAAGCAGAAATTACTCGTTGCGGGAAGTCTGGAGCTTCGGTATAGTAAAATTATGTAGAACTCCGTGCATAGTGATCATATATCCCGATTAATCTGGATTGTCCCGATTTAAGGAACGAATAATACATTTTGACCCAATATTTCATTAAAACATCTATAAATTTTATAATTTACTTTAGGACAAAAATAAATTCTGAATTGGTAAACAATTTAGAAAATCTCTCAACATAGCAAAATACTTCTCACTGTAAATTGCCAATGTACGTACAGTTTTCATTGAGTATTATTGTTAGTTGGTTTCAATTTTAGAAAGTATAATCGTAGTGACTTTCATAGTTACTAAGCCTCATTTATTGAATACAATATGTAATTCAAGCAAGTATGATTGGAGTAATTAACTTTACTAAATAACTTGGAATAATTAATGGCAAGTAGTTTCGCATGTACTTTGTCACTACAAAACAGATTATTAAACTTAAGCGTAATTGAAATATAATTGTATCTTCGTATGTAACATTGCGTTATGTTTTTCAACTGTACTTAAGTCTTCTTTCAAATTTTCATTTTGTAACAGTATTTTACTGTGAACGTGTTGATTTATTCAGAAAAAAAGCTTTGTGTTCTACTTTTAGCTGTTTGAATTATGGTCACTCGATCCGTGCATGTTTCAAGTACTGTCGGCAGAAAAATTAAACTGTCGTAGTCAGTGTTCGCAGTGGAAAAAAGGCAGAGGCGGTATATTTTATTTTGATTTTTGACCCAACATAACGGCTATCTAAATGTTGAAATACAGTGAGGGTATGTTGCCTAAAAGATTGCATTTATATTTACACATAATTAAAAACCATTGGAGAGTTTTTCTGTACTTACGGGTGGAGTGACATGGAGAGACTTTGATCCCCGCCAACAACTCTCTACAAAAATAGAAAATATCCCCGTATGTTGTATTACAGAGAATTATACACAAAAATGCTCAAAAATGGAGTTTTATATTAATTTCCTGCGAGGAAAACTGCCAAACTCCCCACTTGACTGAGGGGTATTCAAAATATTTATGTGCATTAAGGCAAGAAGATGCACACATACATAAAAAGGAAAGAATTCAATATGGCTCATCAAAATACAAACTCGATGGATTTCTTTGAAGACACCTAATTTAAAAAAACAAAAGATAGAGAAAAGATAACAAAAATGTCGATGCTGTAAACTTAGCAATTATTTCTGCATAAAAAATTAAAAAAAAATCGTGCAAAACTATTCGTCAATTACTGTAATGGATTTACTAAAGGTTTTTAGTATCTACTCTCCAGTGGTAGTGTCTTGATCAGAAAGAAAGAAAAAAACGTTATGGCATACCCCCGCATACAGTCTCACTTCGACCACTGGTCGTAGGATTGCTTACTTTGGTAGTTATTGTCAATTTCCAGCACATAGGGTATATGAAACTAGACCTACTGTAGCTAGATCCGAACTACTCGGATCTCTGTATCAGCGGCAGGATGGCATTTAGTATATCCCCCCCCCCCGCAACTCTTTCATGGTTCCAGAACAGAGTACCTTATTTTTGTCTAAATTGTGATAAAGGTAGAAGTACAAGGGCCCTGAAGGTTTCTAACTCCCTTCGCTAGCTGTCCCTAGCTCAGCTATATTTTGTAAAGTAAATTTTATGTGCAAGATTGGGGGAGATACTAAATATCAGCCTCAGCGGCAACTACCTCCACCGAGGATTGAACACAAGAGACTGTTCCGCACAAAGCATGTACAATACCCACTTGTCTACGAAGAAGCATTTCTTGGGGAATAATTAAATACGTAAGCGAGGTCCAGTAATCAAACTCTTACAGGCAAGTTAGTGTGGTATGGAATCCCCTATATTCTGAGATTTGATCTTAACATGGTGGCCTGCACAATCATATTCAAGCCTCAGCCACCACTCACGTCTTCAATAGGCTGTCTTTCATCACCTTGGTATTATATAATGATGCTACACACAAAAAATAATAAATAAATAAATAAATAAATAAATAAATATGCCAGTGACTGTTGCATATACGAATGATCTTTCGGATACTGAGGACTGATATATATTTGCGTATTAAAACGTATGCTTTACTCAAGGTCAGTGATCTTCCTAGACCAGTAGCTTTCCGTGGAGACATATATGAGGTAGCAATATCACAAATTACAGGTAACTGCTTTCCATATGTGACCCGCTATTGCTCCATTCTCGCTGATAGCGGCTGAAAAATTAATGGGAACACTTGCTTACAATGACAATGTGGTTTCGCCCAAGGTAACAGTTCAAGACATAAATGAGACTGTTTTTATTTATTTCTCTCATCCGTATTGTTTATTCGCGTTGTTTTTGAGCATTTTTTTTCTTTTTAACCTCCCATTCGCACGATATCAAGGATATTTTCACATCCAGACCAGAAAGATTATTTGATAAAAGTATAATTTATTCGCTTGCCACACACACTAAATCTCTCTAAATACTGTAGTAGGATTATGCCCGGCTTGTGATTAATTTATGTCGTCTTTTCAGTTCTTTTAATGAATGGATTAAGCACATATGAGGAAGAGCAAAGTAGTAGTGTTACAGTGAATACGATGTGGAAGTTGGTTTTTAATTTTATTTCCCCTTACCCCTAATTCCCAACTTTAAAAAAATATTCCATTAACATGAATGAATATTTGAAAATACAAAATAAGTACGTACTAGGTTTGATCAAAAAATACGGTGAATAATTAATTCTATTGGAAACAAAGTAATAAGCTTACATTCAATTTGATTTAATCTCCAAAGTATTGTTCTCGGCTAGCAATGTATTTATCCCAAAGTTGAATCCATGACTAGAAGCATATCTCGAAGGCTTCTTTTGGAATGGCGTTCAGCTGCTCTGTTGTGGCCCTATGAATGTCAGGAATGGTGTGAAAACTTTTTTCTTTTAGTCAGCAGTCGCGGTTGCTAAATCTGATAAGTAAGGCGGATGTGGACAGACTTGAATAATTTTTCGGCCAAAAACTCGCGGATCAAAAGCAATATGTGACACGGTTCGTTTTCGTGATGGATAAAGTAATTTGCCGATTTAATCGGCGGTTCAATTGAGTTTCATTACCAGAGGTGGCATTAGGTGCGCGCGAAGCCTAGTGCCAATAGTGATGCTGCGGGGCCAGAGTACTGGTTAAAAAAAAAAAATCGCCGAGCGTGCGAATTCAAACTTCATCTCCGATTTTATATTATATATAATATACGTGTGCACGATGTGCATATGTCTACTTCTTGGACAAAAATGTTCAGAACGCTAGATCTTCCTAACAAGTAAAGGGTCCAAATGGATGAATCGAGTTGCGGGATGTGACTTAGTGCGCCTGATAGAGGATGTGAAAATATGTGTATGTGCAAAGTTATAGCGGCTGAGCGCCATAAGAAACGGAGGGGGAGGGAATCAAAGTTGGTGGGGAAGGGTATGCTATGATATTGAAATACACCAAATCAACTGTTGAATCCTAAAAATAGTGAAAGATAGGCAATGCAAACGGTGGTAGTTTCACATATTGGCAAAAGAAGGGGCAGAGTAGATCACGAACCTCCGCCGCGATCTTGAAATCCGCCATTTTGAAATATTTTTTTGAAATGGAAAGGTAGTCATGTGATACATCAGTTAGGGCCAGCGTGTTCTCAAAATGTCAATTATGATCTTTATTGATAATTATCTGCACTTATTTTGAAGATTTAAGATCTTCACATGTAAGTTAAACAACTCTACAAGCCAAGAAAATTAAGTGAAATTTGATATCCAAGTTGTGTATTATTACATTACTATTTGTGTCATTACTTTGTATTTGCTTCATATAGTGCCGAGGAGAACTGTTCCAATCTGGAACTGCTTCCGCTTTTTTTTCCCTTGCGTTTTTGGTCGAAAGCAATGTGGAGTTGTTGTACCTACCTTTTTGTTAAATGGCATACTTACTAATATAGACCATAACATAATAATAAAATCTGAGATTGGAATGCAATTATTACATACTGTACGTAAATCACTATATTTTGTACTACTTGCTAAATTTTTCACTCAACTTTGTCCACCTTCGTAAGCAATAGCAACTTGGTATGAGTGTAGCACGTGATATCTGAATGAAAAGTGGACTACTGCAGTCTAATACAGCAATGAAGTTATAGTGGAAAATAAGTTATCGGGTGAGGTGGCTTTCTCGAGTGTCTATCGAGTCGCATTATGTTTGATCGGTTTGTATGAACTATGAATTCTTCGATTATTGTAACAATGTTGGTACAGGACAAGATTATTGTCCTCCGACGACGGATCATCATTGCAAGTTCCGAACTCGCGAACCAACATTGTCATTGACAAATGATTGGAAAAAAATTCCATATAGACAATACCGTGTGGGTAGGTGCATTGTCATGAGGGAGAATCCATAGGTTTCTCAGAGTTCGTAGTTTGCGTCTCATTTTCTCATGCAATCTTTGCAGCACTCCCAAATAGTACACTTGGTTGGCTGTTTTAATCTCATGCGGTACGATCCCTCGGATATCAAGTAATGTTAACAGCTTTTATTTTGCTTGCCGCAACTTTTTCGGTCGAAGGGAGTCAGCTGTCTTCCATTAGATATTTAATAATTCTTCCCTTTTTGTACAGTAACCTTTTTTTTTTTTTTTCGTTCTTTATCGCTTCCTTGTAAACTATCAAATCAACCGATAGTTGCTTGCCAGATTTCTGCCTTTCTTTTTTTCTTTTTTTTTTTTTTTTGTATCGTTTCTCCCTCACAGCTGCGTGAACTTCTGTATTCTACCACCATGTTTCCTTATAAATGAGGACGCTTCCTTTTGTTTCTCCCACTACTTTTGCTGTCTTGCTGTGTGTACTCTGGACCATTTCTCTTCCATGAGCAACTCCTTTTTTTTTATTATTATTATTTGCAGTAATTGGCATATGATTATTTCCTACTTGAATCTTTTAATCGTTTCAACACTTGTCCCATCTAGTTTCTACTACTTCGTTCGTATAGGAACACTTTGTCGCTTTCTTTGTACGTTCTCTTTGAAGATGCTTGAACTACGAGGTGGTAGTGTTCCGTTACTCTCAACTGCATTACTTTGCAATCCTTTGCATTATGTAGATTTTGACTCCTCCATAAGATGAAGTCGATCTGAGACCTTTGGGTGCCATTCTATGTAACAAGGTGTTCTTTCTCTTTGTAGAATATATTCAGGATAGCTAGAAAATAAGCTTGTACCAATGTTCTCGCCGCCGCCTTTTGTTTTCCAATCTATATTCTCCATGTATTCTTTGATACCTTGGTAGTCTTGCATGCATAATTAATCTTCTGCTAGGACAAGCTTCTTATGTAATGAACAATTCTGCAGAGTACTCTCTAGTCCATGAAAAAATTCTGGCTTTGTTTAATCACTCTTCTTGGGGGCATAGGCGCTGTTCTGCTAAATCGTAAATTTAATTTTTCTACATACTTTATTTTTCTATTTTGTAAATATTATTATTATTCCTAATGGGTGAGTGATGTATCATTAATAATGCTTCCAAGAAAACCAAATTGTATCATGTTTTTCTATCACCTAGGAAATATTGTAGAAGTACTTATTTGTTTAGAAATATATAATATAATATCATATATCTCATTGACATGTTCTACACCATATGGCAATCAGCCAATGTAAATGATCATTGAACGCAGTAAAATTCAATTATATTCAGGGTTTCTTCTAGCACGAGTTCGACTATAATCATTATTTTGCTTACTCTCTTCATGCCCAAAATTTCTCCTTCATATTATTCTTAGGGGCCGCGGTGGCTCTGGTAGAGCGTTCAACTCTGGTGCTTGTGGTCCCAGGTTCGATCCCAGCTCCCACCAAGTGAACCTTGTGATGGACAAACACCGTGTGCGTGGGTTTCCTAAGAGTTCTCCCGTTTTCTCCCACTTTCTTCATTCCACCACTTCATTCATCATAATCATCACAGTCTCCTTTAACCTAGCCGGCATAATCGTGGGACGTAAAACTCAATTTCATTTAATTTTTCCTTCGTATTCTTATCCAAGACAATTTTAGTACCATTATTTTGTTGTTCCCCGTATATACATAAGCTTATATCTATTTCCAGTTTCTGTTTTGCTTTCATTTAGTCTCATGAATGCATGCTATGCTTACTCTTGCCAGCGTCCCCCATAACTCGTAGCTCCTATTCTGATCCCTTTGCTGTTTCTTGGGCTCGCTTCTTTAACTCCTTCCATCCATTTAAGGAATAGCCTTGCTCACTTCCGACATCCTTATGAGTCCCTATCACCGCGAAATTAAAATACCGCTAATTTTATAGTAATTATGTGATATCATCAAATAGATAAAAGATAATTAAAAAAATGGATCAAGACCTCCCTAGACAATATTATTTTGCATGATGTACCATTATCACGAGTCACCTAGTAGCTTTCCGTTTGCATTTATTTAGAAACGCGAAAATAAATGCTGATTTTTTTTCTAAATGGCTGGAAATCGAAAGCAGATAAATGAGTCGTGATAACGGTATCTCATGCAAAATAATATTGTCTAGGGAGGTCTTGTTCCACTTTTCGATTATCTTTTATCTATTTGAAGATATCACATAATTACAGTAAAATTAGCGGTACTTTAATTTTGCAGTGATAAGGCCTCTTACGGAGATTAGTCCTCGCGCCACTACTGGGATACGTCTTAGATTTTTCTCACTCCCATTCCTTTCTCTATCCATGTTTGATTTAGTTTTTTTACAACCGGCTGCCTGCCTGTCGTCACCTTTAATCTGGAGAACCAGGATTTTCTATCAGGTCTCTTCCCTCTAATTTGAAAGTACTACAACTACTACTGAAAGCTACAGACCTACTACTAGATTTACTGATTTACTTCTAACATTACTGAACTACTACTGACAGTTAAGAAATTACTTCTAATTTATAATTAACATAATTATCAGATTCTTAAAATTCATGTTTGGTTTAACTTCGGCGACATGTTTAATGTGAATAATACCATGAAACGACACAAGAAAATACGTCCAAAACCAAAGAGTATCTGCAAAAGCACCCTACTGGTTACACTTCATATTTATTAACGTGCGCAATACAAGGCAGTTCCTTTGAATCAACCATGTTCAAACTCAGTATATCAAGTGGACCAAATAACCATGAGTGTACAAAAATATGGGCAGAAAAAATCAGTTAATTATGTATTTGAAAAAGAATTAGTAAATGCATAAAACTAAGCCTAATCCTGTAATGTTTTAAAACCTATAGAAGTAGTAGGAGGAACAAAGAAATATGGATAGTAAGATATCTATTCTTTCCCTATTACTGGCATATTTTTCTACAACCAACTTTTAAATGTCGAAAGAAATGCTGCTCTCACCAGCGACTGAAATGATGTTAAGCTCTGTATCTCGCTGCAAACTTGTTTCTTTTTATAAATGAGTTGTTCACACTGCTAAAATTATTTTTTTATTTTTTTCTCTGGGTAAATCTTAAACAAAATCGTTAAAGCCGATTTTGAGAAAACAGTAATGTTCAATTTTCATCCTTCAGCAAACTGCCTATAATTTTTGGGTTAGGAAGAAAATTCGAAAAGCACCCTAGGGAATCTTACAAAACCTTACGATTAAATTGGTGCTGATATGTTAAACGGTGGGACTTCTAGGCGAGTGAGTACATTGGGGCGAATGGATAGATGAAAGAGCAGACACAAAAAATGTTCTTGGTATGTAGAGGCCATGAAACACAAATTCTTCCCATTCTTATTTTCTATTATTGTAATGCTCTTGTTTTCTCCGCAGTACCCTAAATTTCACATTTTCTCCAGTTCACAACTCTTTAGATTTTGAAAAAAAAAAAAAAGGAAATACGTCAGATGTCTGGGTTGGCAACTGTCAAGTGGCGACCATGGTCTATTGGCGATTGCGTGTTAGGGCGAACTCCGCATTATGTAAGAAGCAGTTGAACGGCAGTGTGCAGTGAACCAAGCAGCCCGCGATAGTGTAAAAGGAGTGGCCTTTCCGATTTCCAAGGAAATTAATCTTTGCTTAAGTCACTTTTGTGGGCTCTGACACACATTTTACAAAGTTGACAGTACACCACTTTTTCAGTTTTATTCATCGCTTCTTCAATTTATTTCCTAAATTCATCATCTCCGAGCTATGAATTTTGGTTATTATATTTACCCCACCTACTCATTATGATAATACAATAACACAAATTTACAATGTTCACCTTCGCACAGCTCAGTTTAACTACAAGCCTAAGGCAATACAGACAGCAACATGGTCAGCAATACTGCAACAGCGCAAAATTAACAAAAGTCTGGTATTGCCAGACTTCAAAGATTAAAAGGCACTAAAACCAAAATTGAACTACTATCGAACATATAACTATTGTTCATTGCGAATGGAACATTTAATAAACAATGAAACAAATAATCTGATTTCATACATGAAATTTATTTTTTTTTTTTTAAAAAAAAGCAATTCTTAAGAGGTAGTCTACCAATAATTAAAAATAGCGTGTTGCTCAATTTATTTTGGTAGCATGAGCACTTATAAAGTCACCCAATCCGTCATTTGTAGCCAAATCTGACAACGCTGGATCAGTGATTTCTAAAAATGCCTGAGAGCTTTGGTGTTTGTTCATCCGGATTCTGGGCATGGACCAGTCTCTTGCGAAACTGACTATGCATGATGTTGATACATCATTCTCATAGATGGTAACAGTACTAGCAGGGTCGGATCCAGGATTTTCTCAGGGGGTGCACCAATAACTACCAGTACATTTGAATTGAAGTGGATTCTTTTAAATGGCTTTAGGCATCTGTGGTGTGAATGAGGAAAATCCAAGTGTCTTCTCGATGAATACTTTTCTTTCAACTTTTAGAAAATTGACTTAGAAGTTTTGCAAAATCGATAGTTTGTTTTAAGCCCAAATGGAAACAAAACAACAACAACAACAACAGAAATTTTCGGAAAGTATTGCTATTTTCACTGCTAGCTTCTCACTTTAGGTAGGTATATTTACAACGAAGGGGGGGGGTGCACGCGCACCTTTGCACGCTCTTAAATCCGGCCCTGTGTACTAGATAAGGAAGTGTTTAAAGTCACTTTGTACTCTGTTTCATAATATCCCAAACAATTGAACATTAGGAACTTCAAAATAATTTGAATCTTTCTATAGGCAGAAATGGAGTTCAAATTATTTTGATATCCTCAGGCTTGGGAAAAACAGCGAGAAAAAATAGGTATATCACTAATGTTGCCGTCTAATAATAATTACTATTGTCAATATTTTGACATTTTTAGTTGATCGCGGTTATCACTGGAGTCTTCAGATTTGGATAGCTAACCATATAGTTACTGTGAGGGAGCTAAATGTAACTTCAAATACGCCATTACAGCAATATAGCATCATAATTTGCGCTAGGGAAAGGGAGCAGATGCATCACCAACGCAAGTTAATTATTATATTAGTATACAATCGATTAAAAAGTATACACACTTCTCACTCAAAAAGGGGAGGACTCTCCAAATGACTCCCGTATTATATCCATCCTCTTGAGTATTACTTCCTTGTGTTGTGTTCATTTCTTTCATTTAGTTTAATTTTTATTTTCTAATAAGTCTTTACAAATAAACCAAACTGGAGGAAACTATCCGATTCGATATCAAATTGCGTAACCAAAGAAGGGATTAATGATGTAAGAATTTTCTGCTGCATTGTTAAGTTGAAAAAGAGAGAGGAGGGGGGGGGGGAAATGAGGTCGCTGGGCGTGGTTTGCAGTGATATAAAGAAAGTAGCTAAGTCAGATGCAGTTATTTCAGAGAGCTTTTGAAATTTATATAGAAAAGTCAATCAGCCTTTCTACAAATAATCTAATCGGCTCAATGTTGTCATGACTTTCCTTTATAGTGAATCTATTTAGGCAATCTGTTACCTAAACAATACCCTACAGTTGAGAAACAACACTTTGTAATGGTTTATGCACTTACTAGATGTTCATTTTATATGCATCAAGGGCGGGTCTTTGCTTCAATAACAGGTGCAGTATCTGTCAATCTTCATTATGTTAGTCTTTTTCACTAAAACTGGAAGGAACAGGTAACGACAGACTAATAGGACAAGCTGCACTGGAAATAAAGGAAAGTAGTACATTTTGAACTGAATAACATAGTTAGCATAAATTGTAGTATAATCACTACTGCACTCATACTAATTTCCTCAGTTTCACTCTACAATAATGTTCAGTTGTTTAAATAGGAGTTATTTCAGAAGCTCTTTCTCCTACATATATTCTGTCCGTAGATTTTGGTAGTTCCCAATTTCTTCCTTTTCATGGCACCAATGGTGTTTGAGATCTTGTCAGTTTGTAGGCACGGTGATTGTCACGCTAAAGTTAAATGCATTTTGAAGAAAAGCTAGACTATGATCCTGAAATTATTATTATAACTTGCATTTATTATAAGACTTCATAGAACGTGAAAATACATAGAATAATATTCGACTAAGGTAATTACATTTGTTTCTTGCTTAACAAATCATACGTAGGCCTACGTATATACAAAATAGCCTAACGGGCATAATCGTGGAACGTTAAAATGAAAGATTCCATTTTTTCTTTCTTCAAAACACATAGGCCTACTTGTAATGACGATCAGCCTGTAGGAAGTAAAGTTGATGAGGCTGGGTAATCTTCATATTCTTCACGGTGCTCAGATATCGAACAGCCGTTGCAATATTCTGTGGGTCTTAAAGAATCCTATGAAATCATCATGCATAACATCGTGGTCTCCTCTAGCAGGAACTTTTCTGCTGAACAGTACATCCAGGTGTCATAGCCTCAGATTGTAATTACTTGTATACGCTAGCCCATCGATATTATATTCCTGGAATCTGACTTCATCGAAAGACAATGTGTGCCAATAGTCCAATATCAATTCTGTGCTGGTTTTATTCGCTATCGTCAATGGAGTACGGTTAGCATGGGGATGGAGGCTCATACGCAGAAGAAATCGATTAAATATGCTAGGAAGCGTGGTCCTAGTACTACTATTCTAGATCAGTTATTTGCTAGATTAGTGTCTCTTCTGTTACCATCCATTAATCTGCGATAGCTTTTGCAGACCTTTAACATCACTGGGCACACAGACGAAGATTCATTTGCTTGTGATAGCATGCTCAACAGAGACGTTAAGAAGAACCCCCCCCCCCCAAGCTGCCTAATTTCAAATATGACAGCTTCGAATGCTCTCAGAACTGATCATGTATCAAATGCTGATAAATCTGCAGCTCTTTCCAATTTGACACGGCAATTACACAAACAGAAGGCCACTACTGGAATTATTTCTCGCAGGCGTGATTCTCTTTCAGGTCAGGACAGTCATGATGGTGGCTCCTCCAGGTAAATAAAACTTGGATCATAAGATCATGTAAATAAACATCGGCAATGTAAACACGTATTTCACGTTGATTTATTCCGTTTAGTATTGAAGATCCTTCGTAATACATTTTGCGGTCAAGATTCACTCATAATGTTCAAAAGCAGCAAAATCACCAGAAGGTGCATTGCATTGTAACAATGCAGTAGCTCAGAAAACTTACTATGCAAAGCTTCTTATCGCATTTCTCAAAAATGTCATTACTCTTACCGATTATCTTTGCTAAACATTTTTATATATGTAAACAGTAATTGAAAATCTGTTTTTAAAAGTTGCATGGGGAAAACCTGAATTTCCGTTTTAAAGATTTTTGTATCACTTGCTTGTAAAACGAAGAATTTGTTGCAAACAATTTATCTAATTGGTAACACGAGAGTAGTCAATGCAGAAGAGAATAAACTGTCTAAGCAGTTGGTAGTTGATTATTTATGGTATTGTCGTTTGTGGTACCGGTTCTTAGCCCACTGGGTAGAAATTCCATGAATTTACGACTGTTAGTTACACAATGCTTTGTCACGACTCAGAAGTACTTTAAAAGACAATAATTTGTGACATGGTATGTACACTGCGTCAATTACAAAATACAACAATGAAAGCAAACTACAGTACAATTAAGACGAAAGCTGCTGCTGTTGTACTTTTCAAATTCATTTTGTTCGCTTGAGATCAGAAAGACTGTTTTTAAGTTGTTCAAGCATGGATATTACTCAAGGATTATACATTGTTTGAGGTGGCACATTTTAAGTAGATGTACGTATATACAGATGTGGTGTAACAAAAGTATATATGGATCTGAGATTTGCGAGGCACTGGTGAAAATCTGTGTACTAAATTATCGGTATAACAAGAAGCTATAGAGCTCCTCAGTGGCTAAGCGGTTAGCGTACGTGCCTTTGGCGCGGGAGACCTGGGTTCGATTCCCGGTGGGAGCTCATGTGGTTCGGATTCCACGTTAATCAGTAGGTCCACGTCTCATATAGCCCCGCTGCTGTAAAGGGACGTTAAACTCAAAATCAACTCAAGAAGCTATAATTTGGTCACATGATATGTAATCATGGTAACTCAAGCAGAATTATACATATTTGTTCATTAATACAACGTGAAATGAATGTTGGGGGTTTTAAATTATTAAACCCATTTATTACCTTGTGGGCATAAGCAGAGGCAACTGTCAAAAGTTTCTGATGCATTAATCACAATACTTCAATATGTGCACCTTTAGTCACACATCTACATGATAATCAAATTCTTCCCATATTCGGTGTAGATCGGCCGCCGTAATAGTCTGCAATAGGTGTTAAATCTGGCGAACAGGGTGGCCACGAGAAAAGACTGTAGTCCTCAGTTGCATCCCTTCACAGAAGTCACGCCTTTTCATTTTCTGCTGGTGTAAGAGCCTGCACCAATCGTACCTTGTATTGTTTGAAACATAGCCGCTTACGCAACACCTGCATCGTATGGTTTGGCATATCCAATTTCCTGCTTGCTTTACTATGTAATTTGTGAGACATTTCAGCGAAATCTTCTCGCACTCTTTCTTTCAACGTGTGCATCACACACATACGAGTTCTACCAGAACTCTTGCCTTTACACAAGCATCTAGTTTCCGCGAACTGTCTGTACCAACTATTTATACTTATGTGGTTGGTCTTTCCTAAAACTTGCACAAAACTCATGCTGCACTGTAAGCATAGATCTGGACACCTCAGAACGGAGTATACAGTAAGCATTTCCCTGTTGCGACGCCATCTTGGTAACTAACGCTGCGGTCCTGCAATATGACAAACTAACCAACATGACAAGCAAACATCACGTAGCGCATGAGAAAGTTGCTTGGAGAGTGCCTACTGCTTACGTGTAAGTTTTACTCGTGTAAGGTAATTTATTTTTTAAAACCGTATCATTCATTTATAAACACTCTGTATAATTACATCTTCGTTTTCTCGGATGTACAGAGAACATGTCACAGTGTGCGTAATAGTAACCCGAAAATCGGGATATAGTAACCCGAAAATCTTGTTTGTAGTCCGTCAGCTTTTAACGCCAGGGCTCGCTTTGAAGTGAAATCCGCAATAACCTGATTGCCTCGTCTGTGTCACTCACAGTCACTAATAATAACCTTCATGTAGTTCAACCATCTTTGTAATAAACAACTCTTTAAACTGGTAAACTTCCCTATAGCGAAAAAAAAAAATCTTTAATTTTCAACTACTTTTATTTCACCAGAAGTATGGAAATTGGGTATGTCTTTCATTGCTCGACCTTCAACTGGGCATCGCAAGTTCTCTAAATGTTGGAATCTAGACATACAGTACTTTTTCTCCCCAATTCGCTGGCTTTTATCATCTTCATCCCTCTCTCATTAAGTGTATCAGTAATAGTTTCAACTTTTGCTCCTGATCCCCTGTAATAGATTGCCTCTCGCGAGTGCTAGAAATTGTAGAAATCTGCATGTTGTAGAATACGTAGTTTGCATGTGGAGCTGAGAGCTTGATTGAAATCTATGCCCAGGACCGGATGCTAGAGAATTGCGAGGGAATGCATACACAAATTTGTTGTTTCTCTGGAAGACTAACACAGTTCGCAATTGAGAGTCGCATGTAGAGCGAACTGTCGCATGTAAACTGCGAATGTAGAGAGAAACTTGTCATGAGAACAAGTTCATATTTAACGTTTCATAGTTACATCCTATAGTCTGGAGCAGGGTTTCTGAACCTGGGGGTCGCGAAAATAAGTGGAAGAGATAAATATGATTAGAACCTAAAACCGGAAAATATTTTTAAACATTATTTTGAATTTTGTTCTGATTACATAGTTAACAAAAAAAAAAAAAAAAAAAAAAAAAAAAATTACAGGTGCGGAATTGTTTAAAAAGTAATTTAAATGAAAGAGGTACGATATTAAACTAATGAGAAATGTATATTGAAATAGCAGAAAAATACAAATACAACAAAACCTGCATATTGAAATATAATTAAAATTGACATCTAATGAGATACCTGAGCATAGTGTGATTTCACTATGCAGCAATGTCCGGTTCAATCTTCGTGACTCACATTATCAAGTCATTTAAAATACTCAATAACTTTTGTAACAACTGTCCAATTTTTTAAAACCAAAATTAGAAATCACTTTATATTTTTATCAAATGACCCAAAATTGAGAGTTACGAAGTTCTATAATTTTCAAATGGCCTCCATTTTGAAATAGTATGACGGATCGGATTCGATATTTGTAATATGAATGAACTGACCAAATTGGTTTTAATCTATTCTTTTAATCTATTCGCTTTCTGTTTATTCTATTTAATCCATTCGCTTTGTACCCATTATATACAAGAAATGGATTCTATTATAGAAATAGATGGGCATCGTGAGCAGAGATGGAGTGGGTCAGTGGGTCGGTGGGTCAGTGTGTCGTGGGTCAACAGCATGTAACCCACCACCCACCGTGACCCACTGCGACCCACCGACTCAGTATGATCTACCGACCCTCTCTGCTTACTGCATTGTAGACAGTATCTTCTGAGGACGTAAATTTGTCTGTTTCACTTTCAAGACCTTCATTTCCCTTTCTTTTCCACTTGTTTCTGTCTACTTACCTGTGGTGAGTATATCTAACCAAGTGAAAAAAGAACTTCAAGCATTTTTGGATATTGATATTTTTAATAGTAAAAATAGCAATAGGACTTACACTACTACTTGGCTTTCGAGACCTGTGAGGTTTTTAGAGCTAACTACTGGAAAAAATACATTTTTGAATCACTGCAATATATAAATTATTATATAAAAAAATGAATGTAACTACGTGTGCCTGATCATCACGGTCAAATTGCAAAGTCAAAAGAAATTTACTTTTGGTATATAGTTAGTCCTTAATCCAAATTGGTATGTTATATTGCTTTTATTATAATGCATAATATCCTAAGGAGGTAGTGAGGATCCGAATTTTTGCGAAAAAAAAAATGAGTATCGCGCAATCCGTTAAACTTACGGAGATGAAATTCAGTGTATTAACTCTTTATTGAAAATAAACAGAATGTGTCCTAGCATTTTTTAAAATTCTCCTTTATGCGGGGGGAGACACTTTCTATATATGGAAAATTGGTAGTGAGTTGATTTGTAAAAATGATTGAAAACGATCGATGTTATTTAAGAAAAAAAATTAGAAACAAAAAATACTGTGCTTGGCTTCATATATCCATTGCTTTCTGCTATAATAATAGCTAAAGCTTATGTTTATTATTTGGAGCGCTTACAGCACAGGGCAATCAACCCATAAAGTTGTGAGAAAAATAAGCATAAAATTTGTACTCTAAGCTTAATTACAAGGAAATTTGAAGTTTGGATTGTACGCATAATTGTATGGAAAATTTTACTTTTCTCTCTTTACGTTGGTCTACTTACTTTAATTTGGAACTTTGAAATTTCATCCTTTTTTCCACTAAAAATATTGATAATTCAACAAGGAAATAATTATACTATAATAATTTAATTGAAATTCATCGTAATTTGGCACATGGCAAGCAGCAGTGTGGTAATTGAAGTTGGAGGAGGAGGGAAATTCCCATTTACCTCTGAACACTTTCCAGGAACCTCGTTCCCTTTCGCTTTCTAGACGGGGGAGGGTACTTGGCAATGGTATCAAACCTTCATGTGTAATTACAAAAATTACATTTATAAACAAATAATAAATCATCAGTTTATCAGGCTTTAATTGATAATTTATTCGCAAGATTCCTTATCAAAGGCGTGGTAGATGAAGTTTCTGTTCTACATGGGTCGATATTGCTAACTGACATGGTCGATATGGAAAAGATATTGTATGGTGATAGAGAGACGATACTTCTTGCTGAGTATTTCAAACGTGACCAAGAAAAATCGTTATCAGACCTAAGTCTAACAAGTAGATTGTCGATGAGAAGTTGCAGAAATCGGGTAGAAATATTGTCAGTTTCCACGACAGAGTGCGAACGGGGATTTCTCCTTATGAATTTACAGATGACTAATATTAGAAATACACTAAGTGCTCAAACATTGTCTAACTTGTTGCTCATCAATGTTAATGGCCCACCGCTAGACAAGCTCAAAGTAGACGAGCTAGTTATTTCTTTTCTGAAGGATGGACATCATTCCACTGCAGATGTTTTACTGCCAAAAAGTTACCAACAGGAAATAAATCCGATTTCAGATTTGTTTTAAGGTGAAAAGTTACGAGTTACGGAAAATGTATACTTTTATTACTAATGGCTTATTTGTGTTATTCAACTTTTTACCTATTTTTTAGTAAGTCTCTTCTTTGCTTTAGGTAAACTACTTTGAATAAATATTCATAATAATTGCAATTATGCATATTTATAACTTAAATTTAACGTGGTGTTTTAGTGATTACACAAATTACAATTATAAACATACTTTATGGAGATGCTCTCACAGAGGGTACCCGAGCACCTTTATACCCTATGAACAACTGATTTTTCAAGTCTTTTGTGAGAAAAATACTGTAAACTGAGAAACCATAACCTTTTCCATATTGTACAGGGGTATTTTCCTGCGAATAGAAGTTTCTTGTGGAATGCGTTCAGAAATTAACACTTGCAAGAATACTCTCTTAGTACAAGTATATTTTAGGCACACACTAATTTCCCCCCCACCTCGAACTGTTTCAATTTCCTCACTGACAAACACTTTACCATTTTATGTCGTAATGGTCAGATCCACTGTTATTGTAACAGAGTGGTGCTCGAGCGATTGACTAGAAATTCAAACTCCGATTAGTGACAATTTCACAGTCTTGTTTTATTACAAGTGTAAACTCTTTAGTCAGTTCAGAAGAGGCCGTGGATCGTGTTCAGAGTTGATGACGATGGATTTTGTTGAGTCAGAGTAGGTCAAAGTGGATGAGAGTGGTTCACGGTGGGTGGTGGGTCAGAGTGGGTCACTGTGGATGGTTGGTCACGGTGGGTGGTGGGTCAGTGGGGTCACCGTGGGTGGTGGGTCATGGTGGGTCAGTGGGTCGTGGGTCACGGTGGTGGTGGGTCAGTGGGTCGTGGGTCAAGTTTTCATTGACCCACGCTAACTCTGATCGTGAGACCTCCGCAATAGGTATATTAAAAATCCCACACAAGCTTATTACAAAGCAGAAATTATAAGGGGTTCGCTGGAAAGAGGATGTGATAAAGTGGGGGTTGTGATAGGAATTAGGTTGAAGTTGTGGTATAGAGCAGGGATGCAAATAAGCAACAAAATTTTACTAGCCCTAGGAAAAAAGCTACTAGCCCACATCTCACAATAGAAATCATTTACTTACTTTCGGTATGCTATTAAATACTCGCCCGCGCCGATGAACCACTCATCCCGGGCGAGTGCTTATTTGCATCCTTGGTATAAAGGATGTAAAGTGGATAGATGAAACTGAATTTAAACACGTGTATGTGGAAGAAAATGGGGAATGAAACCAAGAAATATCTACCACGCGCATAGCCTGAAATTGAACCGACGACATCTCGCATGAAAGATGAGTGCTTTACTACTACTACTACTACTACTACTACTACTACTGAGTCGTCCTCCCTCCCAATCTAAAGAAAACAATTTGACAAGAGATTCTTGGTTTGAACTTTCGTTATCCACTCGGAAGTTAACTGAACCACGCAATATAGCAAAGATTACGAGAGCACAAATGTATTCCCTTTTTATGACTCACGATAACGTGAATCATAACTTCTTCCTAAAAGCGTCAATAATATCTCAAGATGCTGTGCTATTTGAAATTATAATCCCAACCCAAGAGTTGTGTAGAATGAGACTTCATTTGGGTGGAGTCCATATTTCTTTCTTTTTTTCTTTCTTTTTTCTTTCTTTTTTCATAAAGGAGGATTCCTCCTGCGGACTTTCAATCTCTGGTAACAAGAAAACAGTGTTGTAATCTTTGTGGTACATCTGTAAAAGGAAATTGACGCACGTTTTCCTAATAATTCTTTCCTTGCTCCAACAATTGAAGTCTTTACTGTAATGCAGCACATTATGATTTATACAAAACAGCACTTAAATAACACATTAGGTAGACGCAAAAATTGTCGGAAAAACCTTGCGTTATAATTCAATTTCAATGACTTTTTGTTAGCTGTAGTGGCAAGCAATTGGTAACAGGCATAAAATAAAAGGAAAAGTTATTATTAATAATAAAAAAAACAATTATTGAATATTTAATAGTTCCTGATTTATGAAAGGGTTAAGAATATCGACAATTTGAGAGAACATTTGTTTTGACAACTCTATCAAAAATAACTGCTCTGGCAAAGCTTTTCAGAATATATTTTTAACTGAATATAACATGTACTAACTCATTACTGTGATCTCAAATCATTCCTCTTCGTTCCTTTTGATTGACTCCTGATTGAATTAGGATGACCAGACGGCGCACTTTTAACGGGATTGTAGTACCTTTTTTTCACCGTAAGATCATCTGGTGTTCCGAGGAAAATACAAACTGGACGCAGATTGTATCTTAAGTGTCCAGTTTTCTTTGCTTGTAGTTAGGTAATATGCTATTTGTATTTACTTCTACAGTTTTGTTTTTTAAGAAATAAAAACCCTTGTACAAGAACTTCCATTAAAAAAAAAGACATTTCCCTAATTCTGGATACTGTTAAATGTTGAAAGATAACTTAAAATTTGCATAAGGTTTAAAAAATAGAATTTTTAAAAAGGTAACTACTTCGTCATTGACATAAATGACGATAGAATTACTATTTCTATATGTAGTTGTCAAGTTATGCCAGTTTGTGCCCAGTTTATTTTCAACGAACTTATAAAGTTCGTTGCTGAATCCTCTCTCTCTCTGTGTGTGTATGTGTTTATTTGCGAACTTCTCAATTTTGATCCGTCCATTGGATAGAGCATCAAAAACTATTTGGTAGAAACGATGAACTCTTAGTGACTCTTACGGCTCCCGAGATATTGGGCAAAAAATGGTTCAGATTTCGGAAGACTTAAGGAGCCATATCTCGGGAACCGTAGATATTTTGGGAATTGTTCAATTTTAAGCCCTCTGTTTTGAGTATGTCTTCGTGAAACAACGTATCGTAGAAGATTTTGACAGCCTTTAAACAAAACATGTGGAAAACGTTTAGTACTCAAGGAAAGTATAAACGGATAGATATATTACAAGAATTGTTTAAGTATAATAATAAAGTACATAGAACAATTGCTATATTGCCTGTAGAAGTTAATAAGAAATTCTCTTAAAGTTCTTTCTGGCAATGCTCTTGGAGCATTTTCAACTGGTTATTTCTTAAATCTGGTCACCCTAGATAGGGGGTTCTCAACCTGTGGTACGCGAGACACTGTTGGTGGTACGTACAACTTACAGTAATATTAATTAATATGCTTTGGTGGAACGCCGGTGGAAAAGGTTGAGAAACCCTGTCCTAGATTGAACCTGTCCTAGTTGGTAAATCAAACATAAAACACTAGTCTTTCGTCTCCCTGTTTAACGTTTCGATTTCCTGTGATTACTGTTGCCCACAAAACAAATACATTTTTAAATTCTAGAAAAATATGATAATGCTAATGTCATGTTTGAGACTAGAAATTTCGAACGTTGCAGGCACCAATAGTTCACCCAAGTATTAGCACTATTTTTTTCTTTTCTTTTTTCTTTTTTCTTTCTTTCTTTCTTTTTTCTTTTTTTTTTTTTTTTGCAACATGCTTTGTAATATCAAAATTATAAATTGATAGTGATTTATAAATATAATGAAAGAGCATTTATCAACATTTTAAAAATACTAAAGTCGTTACATATTATAAATATGGTTTAAATGTAGCTAAGTAGATGTTACAATGTTATATATTCTACTCTTTCTTATGTACACTCATGTCCAAAATTATTGTCGCATGTCTATAAATATGATTTTGTAGGAATATAATTAGCTAGCGAATTCGCCCGGTATTTCTTATAATGTTAGTATGTGTATGATCGCCAAAGACATGTGCGTGGCCGATTTCATGTCAAACGAGCAGTAAATAAGAACAATAGAATGAAAATAAATGTTTCTTGTCCATTTAGAAACATTTTGTTTTACTTATTCTAATTTTCGTATTTATAATTCTTTTGCTATGAAATTTACCACAAATATACATTTCACGATTATATACATAGTATCAGTATTAAAATTTCCTTGCAAAATCATTAACATATATTGTTACAAGAAGACAATTATAGATATGCGACAATGATTGAGTGTACATTATCTGCATACACAGTGCATTCGGATAATTTCGTTTTGTAAATAGATAAGAAATAATAAAGCTGCGAGCTTGTCATTACACGATTTAATGGTTAAGGCTTAATCTATTTATGCAGTGTTATTTAACTATTTCAACTGCTTGAACTATTAAAATAACATTCACATAAATGTATTTTTTTTTTTTTAAGGAAATGTTTCCGTGTCAGCAGCCTACTTTCTACATGAATTACTTTTTAATGGAACACTTTTGTGTAATATTAGATTTATTGTTTATTTTATATTACTTGTAGGCAATCAAAACTTCAGTACTTTGGCATGTTGTATATATTATGAATATTTGGCTTGATAACAAGTTTGCTACTATTACAGTAGTTCCGTGCTGTGAACGATTTTCATGTTTGGGTGTAAACATTAATTAATGAACAAGATACGTATATTACTGAGCAGCTATCCTAATACAGCATTTGAATTAACTAAGTGCAAAATTCTACAAAGTCAAATATGTATAGTGATATATTTACAAAACGAAACTAACTTTCGAGGCAATAAACATTTCTCCTCTTGTTTGCAACACGATTAAAAAGTAATGCACCCTAATTTCTACGTGAATTAATCCAAATTTTTAGAGGAACTATTTTATATATTTGATAAACCTGCAATTGTTACATCACTTGTAAGTTGCCCTGCGTAGCGTAGTCACTAACGTTTTCGCCTTCGGTGCGAACGGTCCCAGGTTCGATTCCCGGTGGGAACACTTGATCAAAAATTATGAAAAGGATTTTTCAGGCCAGCCAGCTTGAGTGAGATTTTCCTGAGTTTTTTTCTCATTCACACCAGGCAAATACCGGAGTTGTACCTAACATGTAGGTCCCAGGCAGTTTCTTTCCTTCCCCAATCCTTTCTTCCTTCCCTTTCCCCGCATAGTGTGCTCGCCAAGGGATGTCCTTCCTCAAACATGACGGGCTAATATGGCCATGAATTCCGAAAGCTCAAATCTAAGTCCAAACTTGTAAAAGTTCAAAAATTTGGCCAATTTGTATTTCATGTGTACTACGGAAATTTTTCTCGTTAAGCAGTTGCCGTAAATGACTTAAACCGCTCGTTTGGTTTAAGCATTAAAGAACCTGAGTCATACGTATTTTTTTCTTTAATACAATTATCCTTATATAGTATAAAAAATTCATATTATTACTCAGTGTAGACGTCTACCACAACTAAAGTCAAATTTACAAAGCAAGTCGAGAAAAGATTTTCCGAGACTAAACTAGATAGAATCCTTTTCTTCAGTTTGTCCCAAAATTATGCCGAGGCTAAACTAGGCGGCCTCAGTGGTGGTAATGAACAGTGGTGAAATGAAGATAGTGGTGATAAATGGGGGAGCACATAGCACATGCACCCGTTGTTTCTCCACAACAAAGCCCTCTTCGTGAGAGCTGGTGTCTAACCCGAGATGCACATACTATAACCTTAGTAGCAAGAAAACTTTCGGCCAGTTGTCGCGTACACTTGAAAGGCATGCTTTCATACAATGTGCATTTTGTTATACTTGCAAGCGATGCTTTTAGACCCTTCGCAGAGCGTCATAGCACCACTGGCCGTTAATTGACTATTGAATTACAAAGCTCTTACAGCAAGCGATTTGCAGGTTGTCTCTGCTACTAGTGAAGTGAGCACTCTACTACTGAGCCACTGCGGCTTCTAAGAATTCTTAAAGGTGACACTTTTAAATAGTTTACGAAACTAAGAATCATCTGTTGACGCTATTTTGGTTAGCCTATCTTCGTAGATTTTCATAGATCGAGCGGGTACAGTCATTTGACCAAAGTCTGAACTTAAGAAACTTGCATAAATCCTTATTCACATTTTCCTTGTTTAACTTTCCGGGGGAAACAAAACGTGATGACTATTCAGAAGATGTGAAAAGGAAAAATAAATACTTGCAAATCATTTTTCATTGTTTTGCAGAACTGGTATGACAGTGACAAACTGTCTATCGCCCAGCATTCCCCAGTATGACTAAGTATATTTGTCGAAGGCGCAAAGACGAAAGTGTACTCAACCCCATGACTTCAGTTGGTTCAACAATTTTGACATTTCCTCTAAGTTACGTAAGCAACGATAATTTCCCATCCGAAAGAGCTGTCTCTCTCCAGGGAGAAGAATGTGACTTAACACTTGGCCCACGTTAAATAGAGAAATAACAGATCATAGGATTGTTAATACACATACGTTACCGTATATTTCTGAATCCAAGACTAGTTATATTTTTCCCGTGTTTTCGTGTCCCAAAAATAGTTGAGCAGTCTTCCTTTCATATGATTTTTCTTTACTGAACAGATTAACGAACGACTATTAATCTTATAACAACCCTCTTCTTAGCCTACCGCTTTTGCGTCGAACAATCAGTTGAATCTTCTAAGACAAACGATCTGTATCTGATGTGACTTTTTGTAGCAGATTCGGAAAATGTACCCAGTATATGCTGTTGAATTTTTCATAATCTTTTGATTTAAAAAAAAGTAGTTTTAGAAATGTACAGTATCTCAATTCAAACGCAGAGAAGTCCCGTTGATTTGTGAATTGTGCGGATGAGTAATTTATGGGTAGGTGAGAATTCCATATTCGGTAATATGGCTGTTGCAATTAACACATGTTAATGACGAAAATCTATTCTCTGGAGCGAACGCTTAAGTTCAGTGTCATGTAAGGTGTACACTCATGTCCAAAATGATTGTGGCATATCTATAACTGTCTTTTTGTAAGAATATAATTTGATAATCATTTTGCAGGGTACTTTTAATACTGATACTATGTGTATGATCGGGAAACGTATATTTGTGGTAAATTTCGTAGGAAAAGAATTATAAATACGAAAGTTAATTAGAATGACTAAAACAAAATGTTGCTAAATGGACAAGCAAGTTTTTTCATTATATTCTTATTTACTGTTCTTTTGACACGAAATTTGCCACATACATGTCTTTGCCGATTATACACATACTAACATTATAAGAAATACCGTGCGAATACGTTATCAAATTATATTCCTACAACATATTTATAGATATGCTACAATAATTTTGGACATGAGTGTACATAATCTTGTCACTGAGCTTCGGTGACGTTTCAATATTTTTAAGGTCCAGTAATTCTGTCTTCAATATACTTTTCATTAAACTGGAACTTCAGTTAAATGGAAATACTTCACGGTCCCATCAATTTACTGGCGAACAGTGCTAAATTCGCTTCATTCAACGAAAACTGTATTACGCGGACAACGGAGATGAAGCCACGTAACGGAAAATTTCAAGTTTCGGAGTGCAGCATTAGTTTTTAGATATCCTATGAGAGGTTAGATATATTTCTAGCAAAACGGTGATTTACAAATCGAAGCAGACACGACGAATATACGTGCTTTAATTGAGAATTATACGGAAAGTATGAGGAGGAAGGCGAGAAATAAAGGCATTGAGTTGGAAGGAGAGGGTAGGCGAAAAACTTGTCAAGATTCTGTCAAAAGTTTAAAGGAACTCAAACATTTGCTTTACTTCGAAATTACACTGATATGCTTACTGTGGTTTCTCAGGCTAAAGTCGCTGTGGAAAGTTAAGCAGACAAGCAGCGACATATACAAAAGAAACATAAAAAAACTTGACTATTGGAAAAATTAAGTAAACGTGTGTACAATACTTTCTTTGCTGTTCACAGTAAGTTGTGTGTAATAATGCGTAGTAGCAATAAAAACTGTAAATTGATACGTACATTTTATTTTTGAGGGTCCCATTCGATTCTGCTAAACACAGGTTTTACTGTATCTTTATTCCATTTATCTTGCTCTCATTAATTGTATCATTCATTTATCTTTCAGGACATAATACTATCACATATAATTTAAATCATCAAACTAAAAATGTAATCTTATCCTATCCTTAAAGTCGATTTAGGTTTAGTTTAGGTACGAACATTCTCATAAAACTCGAGTGCTGCTTTCGATCGCTGATTAGAGTTTATTACCAACGCTAAGACTGAACTCACTACTAGTTAAGATGAGATTCGATCTAGTGATGTTAGAATCAATTTATTATTCAAGTAATGAATTCCTCAAATACTTCAACAATTGTTTGGAGAATGAATACTTGTTGGAATAATGGCTCGAATAATTTTTACAATACTAATTCGAACCACTGCTGTTTGTGTCCCACAATCGTATCTCCACCTCCACAGGGAATCGAGCTCGGAACTACGTGTACTGAATACACCCATGTGTTACTCGGCCATGAAGGGACACTAACTGCTTTCGTAATGATCAGAATGAAGCTATTGGAGAGATTCAGGCTGTTTTAGCATGTCTTCCACGTATTCCATTAATGTGCTGTGCAACCGTAAACTGTGATTTTACCCTTTTCATTGTACCACAACTTGTAGCCGCTGGCTAATTTAATTAATCCAATAGAAACCGCTACGGATATTATAACATAAAATGGTTCATCATCATCCCACCTTTTTTGGTCAGGAGTAATTTTAAGTCTGTTTACTGCTGCCAAGGTGGAAGAAATGGATCAGGGTTAGATAGTGTCATAAAATTCTAGTGTCCTAGATTATAGAACGAAAGTACGCATGGAAAAAAAATAAACTTCTTTCTACGCATTTAACTTTCGCCGACGCACGTTTTCAAATTCTCTTGGTACAGGAACGCTTGGTCTTTGACATTAATGTCTCTGGCCAATGAATTATAGTCATTCATAAGTGTTTTAACTGTTTCGAAATCTCCTCTTTCGGTACAGATATTAAATAGGGAATATTTTTTATTAATCACGCAACTGAATGCATTATTAAAGGATTCTGGAATAATAATAGTTCTTTTAAATGTCTGGGTGGTTGTAACTGACCTTTATTAAAATGTCGTATTTTCTGCTTCTGTTGAAAAGGTTTGATGAACCCAAGCTTGGATCGTGTACCTACTGTTGTCATGGTTTTCAATCTGGAACTGGAATGATGTTGGAGCGACACCTGAGGGGGGGACTGCCCCGATCGCCTCCCCTGAAGAGGAAACTTTATATATATATATATATATATATATATATATATATATATATATATATATATATATATATATATATATATATATATATATATATATATATAATATAAAAATGAAACCCATCGCAGTTTGGAGCTCTTAAGAGTAGCTCTAAGTAGCAGCATTACAACCCCTCACCCGAAGTCCGTCCTGGATCCGCCCATGGGCGACACAGTTACACAGGCAGAAAATTAACTGGCCGGTTACAATATTGACATGTGTGTACTAGCATCAGTAATGTTTTTATTGTTTAATCGGTAATGTAGGCATTGATAAAAACGAGACTTGCTGTTGGTGAACATCCTAATGTTGAATTGTTGAGGTTTAGACTACGTATTTAAGATATGTAGTGGAAACACAGTTCCTGTTCTGATTGTTAAATACAAATAGTACGGAAGAGGGCACGGTGGTTCAGTGGGAGAGTTTTTATCTCTGGTGCGTGGGGTCCTTCGTTCGATCCCCGGTCAAATAAGTTTGGTTGACAAGTTTTCTCGAGGTATTCAATCTCCTACTTTCTCATTCCATCAATTCTTCCATAATCATTCAGTTGCTTTAATCATAGTCTTCCTTATGCTAAAGTGCATAATCGTGGGACATTAAACTCAGGTTTCATTTCATTTCAAATAGTACGGAAATGAAAAAGCTTCCTTTTTTAAGTGGCAGGTTGACTATTTTTATCACCACACTTTTTGTATACAGACCACACTTTTTATCACCTTCTGAAGCAGGTATATCACATCTCTATTTTTGACAATAGGTCTAGATCATCAGTGGCGGCTCGTGAAATAAGGTAGGGTGAACCAAGCCTCAAGACAATAATTTATGGTTACTACTACTACTAATACTAATGTATTATTATTGTTATTATTAAGTGAATCATTAAAAAAACTCGAAATTGCAGTCAGAAAAGCTTGATCATACTAACACATTAAGTACAGAGCGTTCAAAAAGTCTCTATACACCTGAATCGTGGCAAGTCATGTTTGGAGGCTCATGGGGGACATTTCCAACATTTGCTGTAAAAATGTGTGTATATGCTACGCCTTGTACATAGTGCTTTTATGCCATAAAATATAATAAATTTTGAGTAAAATAATTTTCTCGTTGCTTTGAATATGTGACCATTCAGGTGTATAGAGACTTTTTGAACACTCTGTATAATCATAGGGCAAAAACGCTGTCTACCAGTTTTGACACCTCAGAAAATCTCTCTTAAGTCATTGTCACGCAGAAATTGTAATAAATCACTTTTGTTAATTGCGCAAAGAATATCATTGCTTTATGCGGCCGGTAGTTCGGATTTGAGTTTTTCGTTGTTCAGCATCGGAGAGGAACAGGATACAACTGTCAAGTTATTTTCCCGGAGGAATGTTTAAAAGCGCAAAAGTTCCGAGGGTTCACCTATTGGAAACGCGCGTAATACTTTCTAATACGCGTACTTTGTTTTCGCACAATTACACGAAAACACAGGCTGAAAAATTGCACAAAAGACACTAAGATGATGCACGTCTAAACTGAGGGGTGGATACGCAGTTGATTTTGGATCCCTTCAGCAGCAGTAACGCAAGAGGGCAAGGTCAAGGGACAAAACTGACAGTGCGGAATCAACAACCTCTACAGACAAAACGAATTTTGCTAACAAGCAAGATTCAAACCTTCGTTCAGAAGGGGTCGGGTGCAATCGTGTGAGCCTACAGTTCTTGGCCCATGGCACCTACATTCATGCTGGGTTTTCACGTTGTTTGCCACACAAGTCAATGCAAGACAATACTAAGTCCACACTGAAACAAATGAGGCCCTTTTTGCCTTTATTTTGTACTGACGGCGTGAATAGCGTGCCCATAAGCGTAAGTAGTATAGTGTATGAAAAAACTGATTTGGAGGAGTCAGAACTACTATTTTTGGTTAAGAGGGAAATTACAACATCAATACTAGCAGGATAACTTAAGATACATACATTTTTCTATGTTAGTACAAAAACTATGAGGGCCGGGCCCATCGGGTCCCTTATGACGGGCCGCCTGTAATCAGTATACTTCTATGTACTTTAAAAGCACTAATTAACATTCCCTTCATTTTACAAAAGTCTATAGGAAAAAATGTTACTTTTAAAATTTATTTTTGAATTGGTATTAAAAATATTTTATACTTCATGTAGTAAATTATACAGTGACTCACATTAATATTCGGACACTTGCATTTTCTTAAAAGTAGGAAGGTTTATGAAATAAATTAGAGCCGTGTGAGTGAAAAAAAAATAGGTATTTAGATATTCATATATTTACAGAAAGAAACGAAGTACAAATACGGTGTCTTGAACGAAAGAAGCAGAAAGAACTTACAGATACTGATGACACTGTATTTGCAACGTCACTTTAATATTCGGACACCTACTACATATATGTTTTGTGTGTGTTGTTTCTTGCTCACAAACGCTTCACTAGTACTTAGTGGGAAACCCACGACGTTTCATGACTTCCTGTAAACGGTTGGACATGCTTCCAACAAGTTTGTTGGTAGAATGGGGCGATATGTCATCCCATGCTGCGCGGAGAGCCCTTTTCCAATCGTCTCGTGACGTTACTTGTACCCGTTTGACCTTATGCTGTAGCTCATCCCAAACATGCTCTCTAGGGTTAAGGTAGAGACTCTGCGGTGGTGTTTCAAACACTTTCGGACAATTATACAGCAATTATTCGCGCACCACATGCGCTTCATGCTTCGGGTCATTATCCTGGTAAAATTTAAACATCCCCATAATTCCTAATTTTTCAACACTTTGGTGGAGATTTTGCCAGAGAATATTCAAATAAACCTCCTTTGTCATAATCCCTTCAACAAACACGAGTTCTGCCTCTCCCGATGCAAAAATATACCCCCATACCATCACACTTCCTCCTCCATGCTTTACGGTAGGTTGAAAATTTGCAGGATCTAACTCTGTATTTGGCTTCTGCCACACAATTACCTTGGCATCGGACGCATGGAGATTGAATTTTGATTCGTCCGTGAATAACACGCCATTCCATCAAGTTGCGGGCTTCTCAATATGAACTTTAGCGAACTTAACCCTTTTATCTTTGTTAATTTTACTAATAGTCCTTTTTTCTAGCTATTTTCCCATTAAACTCTTCACTTCACAACGTTCGCCGCACATTTTCAGGATACGCTGTCTTCCCTGTGTCTTCATACAGCTCTACTGTTCATTTCGGCGCACTTATTCTGGAATTTGTTTTCACTTTCTGAATCAATTTGCGTTTCTCTCCATCATTCAGTTTCACAGGTCGACCCTTTCGAGGCTCTGACTCGATCTAATCCTCTCTATTAAGTCTTTGCGCAATGTCAAAACGGTGCTTTTGCAAATTTTGAGTAGATCTGCAATTTCCCTGTACGATAGACCTTTCGCATAGTGAAAAATTACTAAATGCCGTTGCTTAAACGTTGTATTTGGTCCCTTCCGCCCCATTTGCCTTTTATGCTTTCTCTTGGTCACACTAATCACTCATAAACGAAGCAGGTACACATGTCCTGTCTCGGGACAACTTAAACTGCAACTGGAACTCTTCCGCTGTCTCGCTTACTATTGATAAACAAACGTCAAAACAACTGTCCGAATATTAAAGTGGCGTCCAAAATACGATATATTGTAATTGCGTGCTCATAAAGTAGACTTAATTTGCATAATTTAATTAACTGATAGCATATTTGTTAGATCAAACCATTGCCTTTATGCTTGTTTTCCGTTGGTTTCCCATTTATTATTTTTTCCATGTACAGCAAGCAAATTATGTGTAATATCTATGGTGTCCGAATATTAATGTGAGTCACTGGATAACCTACTTCATAGCTGTTCGAGATTCTAAACTGTAGTGCACGCTCATGGGAGGAGCTTTGGGGGGCATAGGGAGCATTGCCCCCCAACTATTTGACAAAAAAACAAAAATACTACTTATAAGATCCTTCACTTCTGATTTATATTAACCGTGCCTCCCAGCAGACAAAAGGTCTGCCCCCCCCTGCAACCAATTCCTAACTCCGCCTATGTGCACGATATGAAATTTCTCTCTTTCGGACTACAACATACCTCGAGGATCACTTTTGGTCCGCAGACCACGATTACAGAAACGCTGAAATGGACCAGTATAATTCAATATTTTTCTTAGGCCTAATTTGTTTAAGTTTAATACTGTGACAGTTTATTTTTGAGGCGCAAGTTCATAGCGTTCACTAGCTACATGCTCTAGCTGAATCTTCTAGTTTCACCTTTTCGTAGCGAAAACCAATCATTGTGTGCGGTTTGTGGAACTAGACAAAGTATTAAACACCTGGTTGTGAATTGTCCTTATGCTCTTAAAATTGTAGACCAGTTTGCTATATTATATGACCCCCTTCCTAATTAAAACAATAGAACGAGATAAAAGATGGCACATTTCAAGATGGCGGCCATGACAAGCCTACCCTCTAATAGGTCTAGTATGTTTTTGTTTCCCAGTGTCTTTATTTATTTATTTATCCATCCCTTTACCCATTTTACAAATACACTGGAGCTTTCAGATTAGAAACACATCCTTCTGGCTTATCAATTCCGATCAATCAGGTTCTTGGCCACTGTGCCTGGCTTTATGGACTTCAAATTTTGCTTTCGCTCGGTTCTTGATATCCTCACTTTGCTGTGAAGTTCGATCAACAAAGTTTATTCCGGTCTCGCAAGATTTACTTGTCAGCTTTGTGTTTATTTTGCTTTACCAGCAAACTTGCCAACACTATTCGGAGATAACCACCAAGCAATCTCGCAAGTTCCTGTTTCTTCGTCACCTCCATGTTACCGCATTGTGGTTGTCCTATTGTTTATACTTATTTCTTGCTTCCTCCTATGTTTGTCTCCTGTCTGTTGTCAGTAAACATTTTTCGTTTCCAGTTCAATTGCCAATCCTAACAAATATTTGACTGACTTTTTATATTTCTTACTAACTTGGACTTTTTAAATACCTTCCCGTGTAGCTTCGGCAAAAGATTAGTATCCCGCTACTGTGCTACTAATTTTTGCTCTAGTACTTTACTTATTGTGTTTGCATCTTTTCTATCATATTATTTTCTTCCGTGACAGATTTGTTACTGAAGTTTAGATATTAACGGATGCATGACGACCTTCGCTAGTTACATCGATATGTAGTCATGTAGATTAAGTTAGGGAAAGAATGACTTGCATATTTTAGAAATATTCGGCTTTATTTACACACAATTACAAATAACTTATAGTGGCGAAGTATTTGAGATGTGTCTAAGTTCCAAGCGAGAGCCCTAGATTTGGATAATATAACTAGGAAAAATCACCACCACGGAAATATGGACCTATAGCTAACATGATCTGAACATCATGAGGAGCTACAGTGAATCAAACCAGCTTTCCGACTCCGAGAAGAACGATTTGCTACAAAAAAAGTCCTCTTAAGTTTGTTTGGTTCAGGCTGGTTACAGTTAAGTTTATAGGGAAATGAAAATATTTCCATACAGATATGTACCTTACCGTTGTGCTTCTACCAGAACCACACGTACTGAGATTCAGTGACTTGGCTACTTGCTTATAACGAGCGTAAGCAAAATGATATTTCAATTCTTTAAAATAGAATCTTCTAATTTATTGTTCACGAAAACAGGTACGTCAAAGCGGCCGCTACTACGAGCAATTTGCATCCAGCGATTTTAAAACACAAGCTGAAGAATATAGTCACAAAATGGAGGTTCTTCAATGTTAGCATAATACTAAAGAGGCTCGAATTGTGGTGTAAATACTGCATAAACTAAACATGTACACTGAGTGTTATATTGCTGTTTTTGTCACGACACACTTACTTCCTGATGCTCGTACAGCTATTATGACCTTTTTTTTTTGTTTTTTTTATTTCTCCTATGACATGCATAATGAATCCTTTATCCAGTCGGTGCAACGACATTGCGCAAATTTTTCTAAAGATTAGATCGTTGATAATCTAAGTAATTTATGTCTTATTAACGAGGAGCAGAAAGTGCTGAAATTGCGCAAATTTCCGCCGCGACGTTGCCAACAACAGGATTTAAGGAATTGTGTGAAATTTTGCATCGAAATGAAATGTATAAAGCTATTCCTTTATGAGATATATTTTATTGCATTCTAATATTTACAAAGCAACATACTTATTTACAGAAAATTTCATTTTACAGTTTGAATGCTTGAAATTTAAATCCTACAGCTTTTAAAAATGTCATACGTGCCTTCTCATAGTTTCTCTGCGAATTCCTGAACTCAGCATACTTCCTCATGACAAACTCGCTCCTTTTGACTTCTGCTGGTCTTTGGGCCTTTGAAATTCCTTTTAATATGGACGTTATTTTCATGGCAGTTTCCGTTTGGATCTCTAACAAAGCAGAAATCACCGTATGAATATCAGGAGCAGGGAAGTAAAATTGACTATTATAATGTCTGTGAAAAGCTTCTGGTCCATTTGTCGTCCGACGCATCGTGGATGGTATAGACGCCCACATGACAGGTGGATACCTAAAATTAATAAAATAAAAAGATCCTTAGTTCATGCACACAATTATTGACAATTTATATAAAACACTAAAACATTTATAACACTAGATTCAAGAAATATTTATAGTCTTGGTCCGTAATTTGTTTACAACTATCAAAACCTGCATTTTAATCTACGTCTTACATGAAGACAGAAGAAAATTTCACTATAATTAAGTTGCATTGAGAGAAAATACCATATCAGCACAACCATTAATGTTGTGTTCAAACTAGGACAACAGTTTTTGCAGTATTAAGAGTTATTGAAGCATGTGCTACTATAGATGAAATTCAAAAGGAAGCTACTTACTTGCAACCGTCTTCTATGTAGTTTTCTAGGACGTAATCGGAAAATTTATGCCCTGTATCATCCGGCGTCATTGATATTAGTTGAGTAAAGGCATCTGATACTTCTGTTGGATGTAAATATGGCAACCCAAAAAATGCCTTTATCCATGAACCTGTAAGAAAAGCAATAATAATAATAATAATAATAATAATAATAATAATAATAATAATAATAATAATAATAATAATTTGTTAGAATAAGCAAGCATTGGGAAAGTAGTGAAATTGATGGATCTTACTGTTGGCTTTATAATTTCTTCATTTCGTACATTATTAGAACAGCAGTTTATTTGCTTTTAAGAATGGTGACTGAATTAAGATTCTTCAGTCAAACAGAATAAGATTCTATTTTCAACTGTATTCTGTATTAATATATAACAAAACAAAGTCCACATGGTATTATTAAATTAATAATAAAGAATAATAGACCATAATAATATCAATAATACCTAGTTCAGATTTTGGATCCATATATGCTTGTCGCAGATCATTGTCGGCTTGAATCCTCCGCCACCATGTTTGTCCCAAATGGAATCTGCAGCCACGAATGTCACAATTTGGAAACACATTCTTGATGGCTTCGTGAGCAGCTGTTTCAAAATCAACGTAAATGATTTTCAAGTCGAATCTACTGTCTAAGTTTCTTATCATCTTCCACATGGCCACATACGTATTCTTGTCTTTCTTCGGCAAAAATGCAAAACATAGAGGTAGATAATATCCATTTTTATATGCATGTATTGTATATAACTGTGTGAAATGCTTAGGAGCATAAGTGAAAGTTCCATCTGCAAATACTTCTAACCCGCTGAACTCACACAGAAAACTGAAAAGAAAATAAGATTAGTGTCAGAAAAGAAAATAGTAAACAAGACTGTAGTGTCATATCGTTAGGTGAAATGCTATGTTACGATATATTTTGTGAGAATCAAAAAAAAAAAAAAACTATTTTACTATAATTTGGAAATAAGACGGAAAAAGGAACTTTTCTGTTCAAGCAACTACTTCCTATTCTACTTCTTGATGCTGTAAATGAAACTCATTTCAAAGTTAATGGTTATAAATGAAATTATACTTACTCGATATTTTTCTTACACGTGAAAAGAATTATATTAGCTTCATCATCAACAAAGATGAATCTTTCTCCGTCAATTGCTATATCATCCTGCTTCTGAACCATTTGCTGTATAGCCTCTACGGTGTTTCTGGGTAGACGAGGAGTCACCTTTCTTCGATTTTTATAAATAACGTCTCGGCATCTTTTAATTTCTTTATGATCAAGTGTGTCATGATGTTCCAATTTTGAAACTTCCTGCCTTATAATTTTATTTGGCTTCTCGTTCAATTGTTCAGTGGCTCGTCGCTTACAATTCTCTCTAAGAAAATGCCGTTGAACACCATCTTCATCTTCACAATGATTATGAATATCTTTCCTTTCTAAAACTTCACTTGTATTTTCATCCATTGTTATACTAGCATTACAGCTTTTCTTAGTACATCTGAAAGAAAGGAAATAATAATTAAATCGTATCACGTGTTCTAAACTTACTATTTAAAGAAAAATGTATTCACTATTTCACTGGCAAAAATGTTATATCTTCCATCACCTTTTAACAAAGTATAGGTCCAATTGACTGACATAAATACTAATGCAGGCTTACTTATTCACTTACGAAAGTATAGGACAAATTGCCTGGCATAAATATTAAAATAGGGACTAGACACATATTTTAACAAAATATAGACCCAACTGACTGACATGGATATTAATGTAACTTTCCATTACTTAACAAAGTATAGAAGCAACTGAATGGCATAAATATTAATATAGGTTACATCACTTAACAAAATATAGGTCCAACTTCCCGACATTAATACTAATAGTGTGTTACATCTTTTAACAAAGTATATATGGATCCTATTGACTAGCATAAATACTAATATAGGCTTACAGAACTTACTAAAATATAGGTCAAGCTGACTACTGAAAATACTAATGTAGGCTTTGCATAACTTAGCAAGCTATAAGCAGCCCATACACGTAAACACATGCCTGAAGAAACAGCCCGACTTGTATGAAAAATGATAAAACCACAGGCAAGTTAATCGTGTATGGCCTCGTTCATTCATGTTAAAAGTTTTCAAAATCTTCTGAAAACATGTTTGATGTTTTTGCCGTTCTGCGTGCATGTTTACCGTGTATGGGGCTCGTTCATGCAAGGTGGCTGTTTTATATTTAGGTCCGCCAATCACGACAGCGGAAGAAATCACGTGAGTCTCTCCTCCGTCGCATGCCAAGGTCGTGCAGTTGCAGAAAGAAAAAGCACGCGTTTCCTCGTCCTCCACATTTCTCCAACTACTTTCAGTATGTTGGACAGCACGTTGGTACGTGTGTGGGCAAAAAATTCTTTCAAGATGCTTGATGAAAGAAACCTTTCATACATGTTGGTAATGCAAGTGCGTGCGTCTATGGCCAGCTATAGGCTTATATACATGCAAAAATTATGTACTACATTAACTTACCTCCAATTTGAGCCTTTTTTTCCTTGGCGAAAGAAACGATACTTAAAGCCTCCCATTAATACACAAGGTACACCTTTTTCTGTTTTCGTCAATGTAAACTCCATTCTGAAAGTTTCACTTATGTTTCTCCAGTTTATTGCTTCCTGTTTATATTACCCTCCTCACTAAAACTTGCGATTAATTCTCGATCCTGATTGGCTCGTTGTGATTCTCGTTCCTCATTGGCTTGTTCTATTATTGGTTTATTATATCCGCAATTCGTTCGGGGTTTTAACAGAACCTGAGGAGGTCTGACATACAGTTGCTGGTGACATTTGGGAGAGTGCACAACGGAGAAGAATAAGCTTTGCAGAGAAGAATTGCTGAGATGCATTGCTTTCCTGAAGAAGGTGTTCCAACCACAACCAACATAGATAACATCAGAGATGCATTAAAACAGCAAAACGTACAGTTCACGAACCTCATTCGTGTCCAAACAAAGGAGGGACCAGCACCCATCTTGAGAATGTTTTCAACATTTGCTCTGGCCATATACGTTGAACACGCTTTGCCGACAGTCGGCTAACGGAAACGCTTTGTTATCTCTCTGGGAGTGAAGCAAATACACAGTAATTAAAGAACTGAGGCCCTTTTCAGGCCCACAAACCAATTTCAGGTCCAAAACCTTTCTAATGTACACTGTCCGGTAAATATCTTCAGGATAAAACAGTTGAGAATGCTCTAAGAGCATTGCCAGAACGAACTTTAAAAGAATGGAGAGATCTAGCGGGAAGGATAGCTGTAATTGTTCCTAGATGTAAAGGTAAATCTTTTTATCCGCACCCTCTTCTCTTTCTCGCAAAAATTAACAAAATATCATCTCTTTATGACTTATAGTTCTCGAGATATGACTGCTTAAATATCTAGAAATTCGAACTTTTTTAGTCAGTATCACGGGAACGGTAAGTCATAGAGAGATGATATCAGTGTTAATCCCTAATAGAACATTAAACATTTTCGTACTGATATTAATTGATGGCCAGTTGCACAGTGGCCACCGGTTACTATTTGCTACCAAAATATTTACCACCCTTTTAGATATTGACCAACACCAATATGACCTCTCTATGACTTACGGTTCCTCAAATAATGCTCCTTAAATCTCTGGAAATCGGCCATTTTTGGCCAATATCATGGGAACGGTAATTCATAGAGAGACGATATTGGTCTTAATCAATACCTAAGAGGATGGTAAACACTTTGGTAGCAATATTAATTGGTGGCCATTGGCCAAACCAGAACTCTTTAAGTTCGTTGAAAACCGCGGCGAGACACAACATTCGACATGCTGCTTTAGAATTCTAACTGCATGGGGCCCTATTTATCTCTAATACATCTAAGTATCATTTATAGAAAGGTGAAAGGATAGTTATTAAGATATGTGGTAGACACACCTGAAATATGTATACAAGTGCTTGTTTCTGATTGGCCAAAACTGGAAGATATAGACAAATCTTTATTTCTGATTGGTCTAACGTCTGTTCACGATATTTCAAGAGAACTTCTAGAAATATTTATATATATTGTTTATTTTATATATGTTTGTTTTCCTTACAGTATTTCAAAACTATTTGCTTTCAATAACTATATTCTTACAGTTTTAATCTTAGTTAGATATGATACGGAAAATGAATGACTGGGACACATTCCCCAGTCACCCTCTCTAACGACGCCATTGCACACATATAATATAGATGACTGAAAATGCTATTGTTATCCATTACTTTGTATTTTTTTTTTTTTTTTTTGTTAAAACGACTTGCATTTTGGTGACTGTTTTTATTAGTCGATATACTTATGGTAATGATGGCAACGTTGCACAAGATTTTTTTCGCAATTTCCAATTTTGTTGCCTGCTCATTAAGGCTTTATCTGTGTCAACAGATAAGCGTGGGAAAATTTGCGCAATGTCGGTGCACCCTATCCAGTGACAGATCTAGAAAGTAAAAACTGGGAGATGAAAGCTAAAACCCAGACTATGATAGGTATAGCATGAGTTTACTATGAACTTTCAAATTTATATATATATATATATATATATATATATATATATATATATATATATATATATATATATATATATATATATATATAATAATATAAGCTTAAATCAGAATTTCTCAATCTTTTGCACTAGCGTACTACCAAAGCATATTATTAATTAATACTTCCATAAGTAGTACGCACCAACAGAATCTCGCGTACCACAGGTTGAGAACTCCTTGCTTAAATTATCACTCAAACTGAGGGGACCTAAACCCCCTCTGCCTTAGCTAGATCCGCCACTGCCTTCAGCATGGTTGTGAGGGTGAAGACATAGCTTCGCTCGAATGTGTGAGAGAAAATATGTACTCAGTACATATTAAGTGTTCACAGAGAAAAGATAAAATCAATGAATTTGTGTGCAAGAAAGTGATTTAATTTTGGACAGGAAAAAGTAAATCTTGGACTTGTGTTTGAAAAACAAACAACTGAAAATCACTTAACAATATCAAAAAACGATTGTGTAAGTTTGTATTTCTACTTAGTGGAACGTTACTACTAGATAATACCGGTACCATAGTTGGTTAGTAATCGTAAAGGCAAAGGGAAGAAGGGGTATTAAAATAAACTGAAGTCTCTGCCGAAATCTAATGCAGTCAACGTCCTTCTAATCCTAATGATTAGAGTTTCTGATTCAGATCTTCTAACTCCCAACAGATCATGTTACGCAAGTAAAATCCCGCCTCTATTTCACCAGACTTAATTTGACAAGCAAAGTGGTTGACAAGTGTTCACATTTGTTATCTTTAGAAAGGATCTAGATGTATATGTAAACGCATACATAATGTGTAGGCCTGTGACGAATTCTCTCCAGTCGTAAACCTGTCATAATCTCATAAATAATAAAAATGTACTGGTTTGGAGAATGTGAATTGTGAACAGGTCGAGAAAATATGGGCGGCGTTGGTTGCGATCCTCCAAACAAGTTTCGCACACCATAAGTTTTTTTTTTCTTTCTTTCATTTTAAAAGTGTTAACAAAGCACATAGTTTATCATATTGTTCAATTTTAATTGAATTACACAAGGTTTATTTAGTGCAGTACCTGTATCTGGTGAAAAGTTAACGTACAACTGGTAAAAGAAATTTTAAATTCAGAGATTTCATTACAGTATTTTCTGCATGATCTGTTAGGCCAGTGACATTCTAGAGATAAATAAAATTAAGAAAAATGCTAGTACATGCTAGTTATACCTTCTCCGTGGGATTCATACCAGAGATGCAGTGGGTCCTGGATCAAGATTTGCTAGTGTTTCAATGGGTTGTCTCGTGGGTCAACAGGACGTGACCCACTGCGATCCACCGTGACACTCGAAGACCCACAGACTCACTCTGCTCAGTGCATTGTAGACAAAATCTTCTGAACACAGGCACATTTGTTTAAGACTTACTTTCAGGATTTCCATTTTTCTCCCTTTTTCATTTGTTTCTATCTACTTACCTGATATGAGTATGCCTAAGTGAAAAATTCAGGTACTTTTGGATATTGATATTTGTAATTGTAATAGTAGCAATAGGATTTGGTTTTCGAGACAGCTTGAATTTTAAATTTCCTTTTACATTGGCGCATTTCACCTTGAGACTCAAATTTCATCCTATTTTCCACTGAAATGTATGTATAATTCAACAAGGAAATAATTAAATATGATAATTAAATTGAAATTTATCATAAGTGGTCCATGGCAAACACTAGCATTTTCTATCGTAAACGTCAGATCCATTAGGTATTATGACAGCGAGCGATTGACCGTAGAAATTCAAACTCAGATTATTAATGATAATTTTAGTCTTATTTCATTAGAATTGTAAACTAGTCAGTTAAGAGGAGAGCGTGGATCATGGGTCAGTTGATGATGATGGGTTTCGGCGAGTAGTGGGTAAGTGGGTCGTGGTGGGTCATGGGTAGTTTCCATTAACCCACGCCGTCTCTGATTCATACTGAAGATCAAAGAAATATCGTGAAGGTATTGAGATACCTAGTATTACCAGGGGTACCCGCAGGATATTTTCCAAGGGGATGTAAAAGATCCAAAGTGTACATAATGCATCATATAAACTATTATGGTGAAATAAACTTGAAATGAATAATTTATAATCTGAGATCGTAAACCAGTTTCAATTATTCACATACGATCTATTTCAAGTTGTTTTGGTTTACTAATTTTTAATTCATGTAACACGGAAGAATAATAGAATGCTTATTGTTTAAGTTTGTCAAATCACAAATATAGAAGTTTTGTATGCATCAACTTACACATAATTTAACACTTCCTACTAAATAATGCTGATACACGTAATTCTCACTCTGACAATTTACTGCTAACATCGAGATCGTAAATTTCGATGCTTACGACCAGGAAAAATATGAATTCTTGTGCCATATAAAAAATGAGAATCTCGAAACCTCAGTGTAGAATTTCATGAGAATTTTAGATTGGCCAGCTAGAGAAGCCATATTAAGCAAACTGAATCTTACACGGTTTTATTGGCAGTGCTACGTCCAGGTTTCAATAGAAGGAAGGCAATAGTTCCAGTTCGTCAATAGAAAGCGTAGTGAAAGGTCGAGATTAGTGATATCACATTCACTTTAAGATACACATTTACATGCAACATTTTACTTAGCATCGTCACTGATATACACCAGACAGTTTTCAAAATTATAGCATATACTCACTTCTGTATAAGTTCGTTATTTCGTAAACTTTTGAGGTGAGTATGTGCTAGAATATACAAATATTAAGTTGCTGTACGCCACATTAACCAAATATTCTTGTTGAAAAAAAAAAAAGGAAAAACGGAGTAAAGTAATATTTTATAATTAAAATTTCCCCTTTTCAAACGCCTCTGGCGCAAAGATAGCTCTGCAACCTAAACTCGCTAAGATGAATTAGGCTAAATGTCACATATATTACATAGATAGATGTGAAAAGGTTAGTTCAATCAATGTGCACATCTATTAAAGATTTAAAAGGTATTACAGAATGTGTGTTCACGTTCTAAACTAACACTTTGGAGTTGGAATAACTTTACAGAAGGAAGACCTTTTCTTGATTTTTGTAATGTTAAGATTGCTATTGAGAGAGCATTGAATTTGTCGTTCTTATTTCTTTGTCATGTCAACATGTTGGGCGTGGACCGTAATAACCTTGGAACAACAGCTCCTGAAATAGTTCCGGGACTAAAGACCGGCTGAATATTTTCTCTACAGTACAAAGACTGTGAGCAGACAAGGAAACTGTTCAAATACATAATTCTATTTATCTTTAATCCAATATAAGGACAGGATATCAAGTGTATGATTCTTTGTTTTTAAATTAATATTTATGCAGACACCAGTTCGTGTAATGGTGAGGGAAGTTTCAAAAGGCTATTGTACTAGATAGTGAATTTGGTAATATCAAAAGATATTGTGTTAGATTTTTAATATCGGAAATAGTTAAGCCAGAACACGTGTGAATTGACATAAAATGAATTTTATCTGTATCAGCTTCGAACAGAAAGCAGTCATAATACAACTTCTTAACATTTTAAACTTGCTAAAACTTTAGTTTAATCAAAACTAACTTGTTCCATATTTTGAACTATATAATATATAAATAATATAAACGTTACGTCTCACAGTTATAAACTTGTAGGCCAAAGGAGACGGACCATTTACGAAAGGGAATAATTATGTAAGAATTAGTGAAATTAGAATACCTGGAAAACCTATGGACCTGGGAATCGAATCCAGATCTCCCACTTAGTTGTTTATCACGTTTACGTAACCTCAGATACAAGCAAGGACCCCTCACACCAGAGGTGAGCGATCTATAACTGTCACTATTCCCCCCCCCCCCGCAATCCTTCAGCTATAGTTGAAATTCATAGTCAGTGCAAAAACGCATTTTGCTCTGTACAATTTATGTATTCTTAGGGAAAATGCGTACTTCCTACACTCTTCTGGCACATCTTCAAACTTAAATTTAGCGTCCCTTTCAGCAGCGAGGCCATATGACATGTCGACCTACAGCTTGACTTGGGATCCGAACCACGTGAGCTCCCGCCAGGAATCGAATCCGGATCTCTCACGTCAAAAGTGCGTAGCTAATTGCCATACTTTAAAGGCACAGTGAAGTCAATAGTGTAATATACAAGGGGGCAGTTGGTCTCCTGAGTTTAATCAATACAGGATCCACGCAAAACAGATTCGGATTTTCGTGCAGTCATCATACAGACTACATGAGAAACATTGTATTATGGAACTAATAGTATGGAAGGATATACCGAAAGTTCTTCTTTTTTTTAGTATTTCTGATATGTGCACCTTTGCTGGCTTTGTTGTAAATCGATATTGTTCATGCCAGCGTGTCTAGTGGGATGGATGTGATTTGTTACTTTCTGTTTGAGGTTATTTAAATCTTAAATTTTCTGATCATATTACCAGATCTTGTAATCTTGTACGTGCTCCCAAAGGAAAAGGTTTAACCCTTAACAGTTCACTACCTTTAAAAATTATCAAAAAATTATGATATTTGCAGCATGTCGTCTATTTGGTTTGTATATCATTTGAAAGTAGTTTTCTAAATTTTCTCGCCAATAGTTTTTCGAGAACTGAGTTGTGTCCAAATGGTTACATTGCACAGTTTTCCGCAAAGTGATTTTTGAGTACTTGTAGCCATATAGTAATAAAGAAAAGTAGTCTCATAAGAAAGGAGAAATAAATGAAACATGGTAAGAGTTGTTTACTTTATAGGATTTAATATCTAAATCTCGAATATTAATTTATAAGAAAATGTAAGGTACTATCTGAGTCCACATAGAAAAAATATTTACATTTCGCTGAAAATACAGATTGAATAAATATAATATTCAAATATATGCGTAGTTTTATAGAATATTCTTCTTTTTTATATCATTTTTTATATTTTAAAATTTGAATATATCAACGTAGTGTAACAGTGACTTAGGGGTCTAGAAAGGATATCAATTACCAAGTGACAAAAACATTCCTTATCGTGATACATATACTTACAGATGGAACTGCATAAAGGAATTCTTTAGTGAGATTGTTACTCCCGACTTACAAAAACGACATCTTCCCTTAGATGTGTAGGCTCAGTGAGCAACAAAATCCTTCCTTGTATCATCATATGGTCACGTAGCAACAGGTCGACATATTTTCACTTGAGGTTCGCCCAAGCTTTCTAAAGATAGTCTCCCTCGTTTAGTCTTTCTGCATGATACTAGTGCAGATGCAGTATCAGCCTGAAATACTTTAAGATGTCTGGATGATTTCCCAAGTACTTTACGCTCTCTTTTGTAAGGTAACCAGCTGTTTACAACAACTAAATCTAGCATGTACCCAAAAATTCTAAAACACCATCAATTTGATTTCATTGTTGTACGGCAGAGTTCTATGAACATGTTTGACTTGTCTACACTTCTCATGTGTTTGCTTCAGAAGATAAGAAAAAAATATTATCTTCTGCCTCCTAAACGATTTTGTCTCATTGTTGGTAGAGTTGAGATTTTCATTACATCCTTCAAATATTGCATTAACTCACACTTGTAAAAAGTTATCAATGTACACGACTAAAAACTCACACTCCTCTCTCTTGAATGAGGACGATGATTTCCCATAATTTTTCAGCAAGACGGAGCTCCAACTCACTATGCCTTATGTTCACGCCAATGGCTCGATAGACCATTTCCGGGACATTGGAATGGGCGACGGAGACGGATAGAGTGGACCAGATTTTACGCCACTAGAGCTCTTCCTCTGCTATCATCTGAGGAACCTTATTTATCAAGAATCCATCCATGATATTCACCATCTGATGCAGAGAATTTTGCAATGTTGTGAAACCGTTGACATGCTGTTGCGAATCCATGCGGATTGGCAGAGGCGCTTTGCAGCTTGCCTTACTCAAGATAGCACATAGAGCAAATAATGCTGTAATGCCAAATTTTCACACTTTGTGGCAAAATAACTTCTGAACCAATAACGGTAGGTGAAATAGTCTGTATCACTGTTTCCCTGAAATTGAGGTCGTGTCAAATGATATCCCACATATCCCCTTCCATTTAAAAATCCACTACTGTTGGATCCAAGATTACGGCTTCCAAGATGGCCACCAGGGCATACATGTCAAAAAATATGGTCCATTACCCACGCGAAAAACATATACCATGAACCAAATGTGAATGCCAAGATGTTCCTGTGGTACAGGAGTCTTAACTGACTGATGCCTCACTCAGCACAATATCTCAGGTATATAATCTGGATCTGAATCACTGAAAGTAAGATTAGGTTCTGAATCCGAGGTTCCGAAATCCGATAGATTAGAAGAGAAAGAGATCACTACTGTTGGTCTTATGCTTAGTTTCCTTCCATAGGATATATCAACGGTGGTATGTTCTTCACCCATTTTTGACGAAACACAGTCACCTGCAAAAATGGAAATAGCCTATCACAATATTTCTCCTTTGCATCTGACATGAGATTTCACAGTAAAACTTATTTATACACACATATACATTTACATATATATATCCCATAATGAGCCTCTGTATGAAATTTAAAATTTGACTAATAAACAGAGTACTATGTTTATTTTTCACGTTAGATTTTCTATAAAAATATCAAAAGATACATCAATATAAGCTAGTCCAATATTTTGTATTTTTTCCTGTACAAAGTATCCGTTTGATCCGTTATTGAACAATGTAACCGAATGGTTACGTAGTATATTTTTATCGTAAATAGTAATCAATTTTTAACATTATGACGTTTTCATACCTGCACATTGTTGGGCAATGACTTACAAACAAGAACATATCGAGAAAAATAAAAACATAAAGTGCTTACCTTCAGTATTTAATATTTTCTGTCTGCTTCCATCACTGCTTGCAAAACATCATCATATCCACACACTACTTCCCGCATAAAATTCACCAGATTTGTCACAAGGGGGCAATAGCTGCTCTCCCATCGCAGAAAGTATGTACACAAATAACTATAACGAACAATACCGAAATATAACACTCTTCAACCCAATAGGGAAAATCAAAAAATGTGTAACCAAATGGTTACGAAAACTCGTTAAGGGTTAAAGGCGTCAATGTTTTCCTATGTCACTGATGTTGATGGCTTTCAACTGCGCCTCCTAGTCTTCTAAGGAGGTCTGGCCCCCCTTTTTAGATTTTAAAACCAACTAAACCTGTTGCTCGCGATGATGCACTCTCCCTAAAAGCTTGTCAACATTTTTAGCGTCTCAGATTAATTAAAACTACATTTTAAAGTTGTGCAGTATCCTAATTCGCAAATCCCTTTTTTCTAAGTCAATGGCTGCGGTGCGAATGGAGGCAACCCCGGCCACTTAGCAACACATCACCAATATCATATGAAATGATCATCGCGAAACTGGGGAAGTTGACTTACAAAGGAGGAGAGCTTCGTACGCAACCAAACTTTTATTCCTTCAGTGTTTCGTTTGGCTGTATTCCAAAACTTTCCTTGTAATTCCTCGTAATATAGTGATTTTTTTTTTTTTTTTTTAACTTGGGCTGTACAGAAAATTTATCAAAACACTGTTTTGGCGTAGTGGATCTTTTTATATGTTAAATGAGTTTAATAGGTTTGCTCAATTAAACTTGTAAGAAAAAGATGTACGCTATCTTTTCTGTGATTCTCACAAATTTATGCTCTTAATAAACCTTGTAGTCAGCTTTCAGTGCAATGCTTTGTTATACAGACGCAAATAACAAACGAGAAAGGAAAAAAAGTACGTATTTAGTGAGAGCACAGAGAGAAGAAAATAGATGATCAGAATTACATTAGCAGTCTCTCATACAATCTTCATGTGTATGATCATTTTCCATAGCCTCCGGGTCTGCTGTGCTTGGTCTGTCTCTGGGTGACACGGGTCACGATGTTCGTGACCCGTTCCCTTTATTGGACACCCCTAAAGGAAGTATTTTATCTTCCCTCTGATAAATAACACACTTTTCAAAGTACATTATATTAATTTCATTGATGTAATTTTTGAGACTTGTTCTGGAAGCTCGAGGTACGAGGATTGTTAAAATTCTAAGTCTACTTATAAACTGAACAGGAGAGAGTTTGTGAATAGTGTTGCTTTTCAACACATTTTGCCCATCGATGTTCAAGTGCGTTAATGCCGTTGGTAAAAATTGTCGAAGGCGTGTGAAACTTCATCCACGGCACGCATGACATCATCATCAGTGTCAAAATGAGTACCTTCCAACTTCTTTATGAACGTTGCAAGATGATTAGTCAGAAAGTGCCAAATCAGGCAAATAAGGTGGATGCGGGACCAATTCGTAGCCGCAATCTTGAATTGCTACCATTGCAATGATTGGCTTGTGGCTAGAGGCATTGTCGTGATGAAGCACACCTGTTGCCTGTTTCTCACGACACTTCAACTGAATATTATCACGCAACTGTCCTAGATGACCTGCGTAGTACTCCTCAGTCACTTTTCGCCCATTTGCAAGATAATCCATAATCACCATCCCTTCCGAGTCCCAGAAGACTGTTGAAATCACTTTTCCAGCTGAGGGCATTGACCTGGCCTTCTTGGGAGGTGGGATGAAGGGTGTTTCCACTGCTTGGAACTTTGTTTGGGTTCTAGTTGATAATGGTGTATCTAGGTCTCATCTCCTGTTATGAATAGTGCGAAAGGCATCTGAATTTGTCCAAAGACATTAAGAAATATTGCGTCTCGTGAGCTTTTGATCAGGTGTCAAACGTTTTGGCACAAATCTCGCGAAAATCTTGCTCATTCTCAGATGCTGAGTGATAATGCGATCAACGCTTGCGTAAGATAAAAGTCCACTTTTTCAGCAATGTGCCTGATGGTCATTCGCCGATCATTCACGATTTCTAGCGCTTTGTCTATGTTCTCCTGAGTTGGTGCTTCTACTGGCCTTCCTGATCGAGTGTCATCTTCAATGAAGGTTCTTCTCTTAAATTCGGCTGCCCATTTCCTCACTATCGTATTTGAAGGGTCACTATCACCTAAAGTATCAACCGTGTCGGCGTGGATCTCCTACAGCTTTAAACTTTTTCTTGTGGAGATTGGTCACAATTTGCTCAGTCTTGATCTGTAATACCTGAATAAAGTCGGTATTAATACCAAATTTGGTATGACATCATAGGAAGGTTCAACAAATACAGCTGAGAAGTATTACGTGTATAGTCCTAATATTTCTTGGTTAGGCTTAGAATTTATGTAACAACCCTGGTGTGGTGGATCCTTTTCGAGTGAGTCGAACTTAATAATTAAACTTTAAGTTCTGGCACAAGCGATACTGAAAAATACAGTAAAATGGTAAGGGAAGTTGAATAGGGTGCTGCTTAGCCTACACGTATAGATAAGTAAATCTTGGCCAGACGAAAGTTCCGAAGTTTTTGTACCATTGTACAGTTATTCTCAAATCACTTTGTTATAAGGCATATTTGACCTATAAACTTATTACAAGACTAACCTGAACAACAGCGCCAAGTAAACTTTGTGGTGGACAAACTTTTTTTTTTGGGGGGGGGGGTGTTCTCTCGTTTCCTTTCACTTTCTTCATTCCACCATTCCATTCATTTCTCATCATCGCCTCCTTTTAGTCTAGTCGACATAACAGTGGGACGTAAATTTTAAAGATTTCATTTCATTTTCATTCAAAACTTGAACAACAGAACTTCGGAAAGCTCGTAAGTAATAGTGTGAAAATTCATTCTGCACATAAAAATTATGAAAAGGTGATAAATGAATTAGCTGTTTTTTAAACGTGCATATTACGTAATTTATATTACGTTTTCTAACATTTAAATGCATATTTTAAAGCTTTTTTTTTTTGTGCATATAAATCCGGGTACTACTGATCACATATCACTAACTAAAACAGAAAAGTCCGATTGACTCAAATTTTTGAGCGGTTTATGCTAAGAGTTTTTGATTTTACTGTGAGAGTAATCATATTTTTTTATTCTAAAATTCAAATATTGTATTTGAATCAGGGATGACGCTGGTCACTTAAACCACAACGTACTGTCCAAAATATTAGAATGTGGAATTTCATATTGCGTTAGTTATGTCCATTGCTAGAGGTCGAATATGCATTTAATTCCTGGTAAGCATTATGCATTTAATTCTCAAGGTACCATATTTTAAATATTTTTCAAATATAATTTCCTATTTTTTCGTCTTATCATACTGTAAAACATTGCAGTGGTTTTTAACAAAGGTATAGATACAAAAAGATTAAAACTCTTTGGGCTTACAAGTGGTATTTCTTATGCTTTACAACAGTTTTACAGCCTAGCTTAATTAAATTTTGACGGTCATAATAATAATAAACAGACCGTCTGTTCTGAGATTCTTGCGATAGACATTGTACCTTTTTTTTAGTTATCTGTTTGTGAGACAACACACAAATCACAAGAAAGAAAATTGTCAGTTTAAGGTATGGAAGAATGTTTGTTATAAAGCAAACTCTTTGTGTATATGACGATACTTCGTTGTGACGTATGTCTGCTTCCGGGTCCGGGGGTCATGGTGGCTCAGTGGTAGAGTGCTTAAATCTGGTGCGTGGGGTCCCTGGTTCGATCCCCAACCGAGGGTCTATGGTGGACAACATCGTGCTCATGGGTTTTCTCGGGATACTCCAGTTTCCTCCCACTTTCTCATTCCACAAATTCTTCCGCAATAATCCGCTTGCTTTAATCGTTGTCTCCCTAAGTCAAAAAGGTATAATCGTGGGACGTTAAACTGATTTTTTTTTTCTTCCGGGTCGATGTTCTATCATTCAAATATCCATATGAAAATGTACTAACTACTGGAGTATTCGAAAATCGTAAGTAGATCAACTAATGTAAACAAATAACGAATGGGTGTTGGGTTCTTGTCCGTTATTAATTGTTCATAGTTGTTTTCAGGATAAACAATAGAAGCGTTAGATGTAGAACTAAAAAAATAAATGAACAATTTAGTGGAATAAAATACTCACTGAAAATTTACTCAAATAAATAACTAATTGTTTGAATTATCTAACAGCTTTTGTTCGGAATAACTTACAACAATGAAAATAGGCCAAATTAAAAAGGAACCAAAAATCGTGACTATAAAATTACAACCCAATCAAATCTTTCAGTAAGAATTGATCTTTTTGTTGAAGTGGTTCACTTGATGTAGATGATTACCAAGCTCAGGAATTTGAAGTTTTACTGAAGTTTTTGATGAACCTAAAAGACTACAATTTTCCCTATAAATTGCGCTGTAAAAACCCCATTATCACTGGTATGTACTTCCTTAATAGTTACGGTACAAAATTCTTACTGGATAATCCATGGTAAAAACATACTTCTGTGCTCTTGCACACGTATGCAAATTGCATGTATCAGCAAAGTGGAAAATTGACCATGGCGAATGATCTAATCGAATTATTGTGACTTTCTCCAGTTTTGGCTTTTCCTCCCTTCTCCGCCTCTGCTGCCAAGTTTCAACATGGCTTTGGCTAAACCATGAATGATTTAGGTATGATTTTACAATCATCGTTGCCAGCTATAATTATTTATAGTGTTCGTAGAACAACGCCATAAAAGTTCATGTCCGCAAATAAAAGGAGTATTTAAATAACTTTTGATGCCTACTTTTCAAAATTGTGTAAATTTTTATAGGTCTTGTAATTAGTTTCCAATGTTTTACAAAATAACTTGTGAATATTTTAGTAGCATTTGTCTTCACAATTCATATGGCAAAGTTGTCAGTCTGCTTGTATTAGGGTGGTGCGAATGAAATATCAGTTTTGACGCGTGCTGGGACCTCACAGACGTCACAGATGAACTGTGACGTTAGACGCATGATCTCAAACTATGTAAAGTGCCCAGCAAATAGGGCTGGGTATCCAGGCAGGAAGAGATGTGTTAGTGAACTTGTCAGTATGAAAGTGCACCATGGAGGACACACAATTGCAAGTAATTATTTTCTTCTGATCGGAAAATTTCTGCACAGCAAGCAGAAAAAATTATGCTTTTGGGCGAGACATGGCGAATGAACGCACCATTTGCCATTGGTTGGTCAGATTTCGTTCTGGGGACACAGCATCGTAAAATGAGCTCCATGAGCACCGACCGAACACAATGTTCGGATGATCTCAAACACATGGGAGCGGACCCTCGAAAAAGTATATTTGTCCCATTACATACGAGTTAGATATATACCATTCCATTATCATTCATGAGTCCCGTATAACTGGTAAGGTTGAAAAGTTTGACTCACGGGTTGCCTGACGAGTTCACATCGGCAGATGTGCAGTTTTCGAAGTGTAAGGAATACCGTAGAAACTTTCCTACATCAGGTTGTTATTTCTTGGAATAATAATAAATAGATCTGGTATGATAATCAATCGTAAGCCATTAGGACAATGGTTGGATTGTGATCAGCGTCGAGGATTGTTTCCAAGACACGTAGGTGGTATTGCTTGTATGGTGCTTTATGGCGGATACGATCTATTTTGTCTTAAGTGAGGAGAGAAACTATCAATCGAGAGCCTTTGTGCTAAACTCCACGCAGTGCACCGAAACTTGTCCAGAAGCATCCAGCGATTGTCAAGTGTCCTCACGTTGGACTACAATGTTTATTCATATACTGCGCAGATGACAGTGCAGGGTATCTATAAGTTGCAATATGAAACGATTCCTCAGCCACTGTATTTCAGATTTGTCTTCCACCTCTTCCGGGATTTCAATCACCTCTTGTGACGGAAGACCTTCCTTGACGGATTGATCAACATATGATTGTGAGGGCTTTTTCGTATCGGAGACTAGATTATTTTTCGCCACTGGATCCGGTCGTTGGCATAAGTGTGCTCACAAAAGTGCTTGTATTAATTTACCAGGCTAGTGTAGCTTCCATGTTCTTGATCTTCAGAACTTACACACCTGAAGGCGGGGAGCAGTTTCATTCGCATAAACCTAAAATTTCGTATCCTGAGCATTGAAGGATATTTAACTTTAAAAATAATAATCCTAAGCAGAAGCTTTTCTTCACTCTTTCGTGCACTATAATATCGATAGAAGTAAAGATATTCAGTGTAAGAAATCTTCTGTCTTTGTAAACTCGCTATCATATGTTTTCAACTTTCATTCGATATACTTCAAGGGTGCCAAATTTTCCGTATTTCACTTCTGTATTTGGCACATCTTTTAAAACTAACTACAATTTCCCGATTTGATTTAATCAGGAATCCCTATTTTCAGTTTTTCTTTTTGTCAGCGACGATTCAATGTGATGAAAACGCAGGTAAAATTTTAACTCTTGAAAAGATATATTTTTGTTACATAGGTAGCATTCTTTTATAAACATAGAAGTTCGTTGATTCTAGTTTTTAAAAACAGTAACAGTCTTAGCGTACTTACACAAAGGGATTGCTTTCGTGATCCATCCATCCACCGGCAACACAAAACTAAGATAGCAAAAGGCGGATCAATTCCACAGAGGTTTGAACCGAAAGTACGTACAAGACAAATTATTTCCAATCAATATAACTTATAGTATCTTTCATAAGGTTATATATTACAGTTGTTGTACGACTAGCATTGTGTTTATACCTGTATACTAATTCCTCTTAACATCAAGTAAGCCTATATTGTACCGCATTTTCCTTCGCGTTTTCTACTATTTAAAATGTCTTCATAGACACGTTTGTAGTGAAATATTTAAATTTTACTCGTGAAATATTGTGGGTATTCATCTTAAGATTCTTCAGTAATTTCTGAAAGTTCCAAAATACTACAATGGTATTAATGTTGAGTAACATGAGTTCAACTGAGGAAGTGACCTTGTTACATTAACTGTAGTGAGCCGAAAACTTTTCGAGTAAAATACATTTAGTTAATACGACAAAAACAATACTTTTCCAAACAATGAAAGTTTATCTCTGGTGAATCATTACGAAAACCTGAAACTTTACAGAAAATCTGTATTAAAGCACGAGACAGGGGTGTAGCCAGCAGGTTTGTGTAGGGGGGGCGTCGTTTTTGAGGGGGGGCAGCTACAATGTACAAAGCCAAAAAAAAAGTGTTGCTGCTAGTCTGCAAAACTAAAAACACTATTTTAGCTTCTTCTTATCATCATCATCAACTATTCAAGATAGTTTTTATTATGCTTAATCAAGAACTACTGCCCGGGACCAAACGCTATACTTTTGTGCATAACTATAAAGGTAACCAAGAAAGTTTGTCCCTTTTCGTGGAGGTCTGTGTTCAATTGGACCTCACATCGTGAGTTGAATGCGAGTGGAGATAAGGCGAACGTCAGTTGTTGTTGTGGGTATATCCAAAGTACTACCTGGTTGTGGCAATTCAGACACACCGTGAACTTGCGTAAAGACAGAGGGAACATGGGACATCCACAGAGCGTCATAAGAGCATGTATGCTGAACGAGTTCAAATGGAGGTCAAACGCCGCTGTAGGGGACAGAAGATATGCCAGGCCTTTGGTGAGTGTGTCCTGACGACGCGGACAGTGCAGCGATGGTTTAACAAGTTTAAGGACGATGACGAAACACCCGAAAACACCACGTGCCAGAAGACCAACACATGTACAAAGAGGAACTGGGACTACAATTCAGTGTGGAGAAACCATTCGGCAGCACATCCATCAACTTGTGAAGCACTACAAGTTGGGTCGATGGGTCTCTCATATTTTGACTCCGGGCCAGAAGGCAAGGCGGCAGTCGCCTGTGTTTATTTACTGTTTCGGAGCCATTTCTGGACAGGGCGTTGACATGTGATAAAAAGTGTGTCCTATACGAAGCTCCACGGCGTCATCATCATTGGTTAGTATCCCATGAACCGATTTCAAAACAGCCGAAACCAGCACTGTACCAGAAGAAAGTCCTTTTGTGTGTTTGGTGCATCGTGCATCGGGAACTGCTACCAGCTGATCAGAGTATCAATGCAACTGTGTAATGTCAGCAGTTGAGCTGTGCTCAACAAAAACTCAAAACTCTGGAGCCATCACTTCTGAATTGCAAATGGGTCCTCGTTTACGGGACAACGCTAAGTCCACGTAGCTAGGATGACTCAGGACACCATTTTTCGCCTTGGATGGTAAACAATATTGTAACCACTATATTCCCCGGGTATTGCACCGTCCGATTATCATCTGTTCCATTCTTTGGACAATCACATTAGAGGACGCCAGTTCAAATCCCTAGTAAACGTCCAAAATGCACCTGATACTTTCTTCGTTACACGTCCCACCACGTTCTACCGCGATGGATTCCATGGCCTTCCAGAACGTTTTCAGAAGGTCGTCAATGCTGATGGGGACTATTTTTGATCATCCAGGTTAGGTGACATATCGATGTTCGAAGGTGGTGGGTGAAAAGCAACAAAACTTTTCTTGGTTACCTTTATATTTAAATTTAAGACCTTGTATACAGAACCTATGTACACAAGATTGATTTTCTTTGAAATTTCACTTAATTTCTTTACGGTTTCCTGACAAATATATTTATTTATTATTCGTGACTAAAAAAACAATTATTTTATTACACTGGGTAGAAATAAAAGAGAGCGAATGAAATCCAAATTAAATAAAATCATTGTTTCTCACCAAATTTTCTATCCTCTGTCTTTAAAACACTTGTTAAAGTATATAAAAATATACTGTAGTTTACAAATCAGTTTAGTACTTTGTTTTATGGCTGTATTTGTAGTACCTTGTTAAAACGTTTGTCTTCAAACTGTCAAATATAAATCGCAGTAAATTGTGTAATCTGCTGTCACAAAAAGTATCCTATTTTTCGATCGGTATGGAAAAACAATATTTCTCCATACTACTTTACCGTAAATTATTAATTGTCAATAAACTTTGTTACTTTAAAATGAATGAAGCGAGATAATTTTACTATGAAGGTTTAAAAGTTGGTTATTGGGGGGGGCAGGAATCCATTTGGGGGGGCCCGATGCCCCCCCCCCTTGGCTACACCCCTGGCACGAGATATCAAAATTTTAATTTATGGTACAGCGAAGTCCTCAAGGCAGCTTGCGAAACAGCTGAATATGATTCTTGCTCAAAATTCAATCAGGCATATACGCGTAGTAAGTAACAATTGAATTGTAAATTTCTTCACTCTTGGTAGGTCAGAAGTAAATGTCCACTATTCAAACACTAGTCTATAATCATTTCATAAATTTCCTAAACCTTAAAGTATCACTAAGCATAAGACCTTTTGGTAATTCACTAAACAAATTTGACAATTTCGCAAATCTAGTTGATTGTTTTCCTTTTCGAAGGCAACAAATATCATGTGTTAGATTTTTAGTCTTTTTCAATGATGTCCAAAGTAAAACTTTAGGATTTAAATTTCTGGGCTCTCGGCATCTATAGCCATGTTAGCCCGTCATGTATGAAGGATGACGTCCCTGGCGGCGAGCACACTATTTGGGAAAAGGGAAGAAAAGAAGCGACATATGTTAAGTACCACTCCGGCGTTTGCCTGGTGTGAATGAACAAAAGCTCATTCAGAGTGGCTGGCCTGAAAAAGCTTTCTAAACTTTTTCGACCGAGTGTTCCCTCCAGGAATCGAACCCGGGACCGCTCCAAAGTAAAACTTCGTCTCAATTACTCGTAACTACTAACATTGTCATGTACTTTTTTAGGATGTTTGTGAAACTAATCTAGTAACATCATAAGCAGTGAGAGAGTTCGCTTCACGAACTTAGTTTTTACGATCAATAAAATAAAATTCGTGTAGTTTGTTCCATATTTTTTTCACTGACTTAACTATTTTCATCCAAATAGCTCTTGTAGGTAGCAATACTGATTTTCTAGTAAGACTGCATAGGACATAAAGTGTGGTAATAAAATTTAAAACGTCAGTTACATAAATAATATGTGACGAATCTTGTAGTTACATTTTGCAAACATAATAAATATACTGAAGGAAATTGATTTATTTACGTTCAAATGAACTTTTTCAGCTGCTGTGGTTATCAATATTCAGCGTATGCTATAAATAAGCTACTTTTAGAACTGGGTTGTGGTTTATTACATAACACAGTATAAGGTGATATACTATCTAAATTCGTTCATACAGTATTACTCTCGTTCACTGTTTCAATGCGGCAAAGAAGCCTTGAATATAACATATGTAATCATAATAAATTGAATGCCATATTATACGAAGTATCTTCTTGTTTCCACTGGCGCAAATCCCGGAGGTATGCGAGAGGACATGTTCCCTCCAATCTTGGAACTAGGGGGGACTGTCCCCCCCAATAATGCAATTTGAAATGTGTTTTTGTGGGGAGAGATGATGGTTTGTGTCTGATTGCCACAAAGGAACGTGAGATGAAATTGATGTCCCCCCCCTAGAACAAGACTCAAATCTACCCACCTCCCAACGGTGAAGACGACTCTGCTGCCCTGATCCTCCACAACATTGTTTTTCAACTTCATAAATATTTTGCACATTGCTTTAAAAAAAAATCTATAAAAATGTCAGGAGAAACCTCCAGTGTCAATTTCTCAACTGCTTCAAAAATTGAAAATTTCTTTTTATCGTATTAGCAGACTATGTTCATATGCAGATTTCAACTTCGAAGTTACCTCTTACTCACAATAAAGGCTTGAATACGAATATCATAGAAAAATCTATTGGTTGTCACGACTGCCCGATTCAACATTCCTGAGTAGAGCAACTTTTTACAATCATTTTCTTTAATCTTTTTTAAATAGGTTTCTTACCATAGGCGGAGTTCGATATTCTCTCCTGGGAGGCAGACTTTTCTCTGGTTGGGGGGGCATGGTAAATACAAATGAGAATTGAAGGATCTTATACATGGCATTTATTTTTGTCAATGCCCCCTATGCCCCCCCATAGCTCCGCCTATGTTTCTTACGCATTTTTATTCTGAACGTTAATAATTAAACTCAATATTCTAATTACTGTTTTGTATTTATTCATATTTTATACATTATTTTTTTGTGACTAAAGTTTATAAGAAGTGCAAATTACAAAAGTACACAGTGCGATAATAACACAGGTCTGCAAAATAAAACTTTTTTTTACTGATGCCCTGCATATCTTTGCTGATTCTTATTGATTTTGACGTGCTGAAACCGAAAATGACTTCCATTGCCCTACATCACGTCAGGTTTTCAGGTAAATGAACAATTTCCTTAAAAATCCGTCAATTTGTTTGTTTTGTGTAGGTTTTTACTTAGGGACATATTGCCCCGCCCCTGATTATTGTGCAGGTATGAGTCATATTTCTTTTTAATAGTCCGAGACCATACCTTTAGAAAATGTACGAATATTTTTAGTGAGATATACCGGTGGGGAAATTATGGACTGAAAACTGAGGAAAAGTGCCCTTTTCTTTAAAACTATTTTTTTTGTTGCCTGGCAACCCTGTGTAGCAAAAATATAACTTATACTCGAAAAATAACTCTTAAATACTGGTAATATAATCTGCAAATTTGGTCAGGGTCGAATAAAACTGAAGTGGGGCAAAATATTATATTTTGTCCCTATCTTCTAATATTTTCTCCAGTCCATCCTAATTAATTTCGAAATTTCTTACGCCCTCGGTAATTGCAGCAGATAAGTAAATTCTACATAAACTTATTCCTCTAATACCATGATTCCATACAATATTAAATCATTCAGCTATCGAGTACCAGGAGACAAATTAGGTACCGTACTGAGAATATACGAAAATTTTCCTTTCTTGGAAAAAAAATTGGTTGGCAACCCTGCGGTATATTTGCATGTGAACAAAATGTCACCCAAATCATCGTACGCATCATGAAATATCTATCGTAGATCGAGCGAAAAAAATATATTAATAACTACAAGACATTTATGAAATTGGAATAAAGCTTAGCTGACATTGCTCACGGAAGCGCTTCTTTTTACCTTGTAGACTTCTCCTGCTTCATTTGTTTTTAGTATGTTACTGGAATGTCCCTGACAATCATCCAACAATAGTCCGTCATCATTTTAACACTTTATTTGCCTTCTTTCCATTACCCTTAAGTCCTGATGGAACCGCTCCCCTCGTTCTTCACTGTAAACTCTCAAGTTTTCTGGAAAGTAGTCACCATGAGAATGCATGAAATGGATCTTTCAGCTAATTGAACAACCAAGAGCTTTGAATGCTGCCAACATATTTTACACAATTTCCCTGTAATTTGGCACTTTTCGATTACCCAAGAACTTTTCCACAACTTCTACGAAAGCAATCCAAGCTTGTTTTTCAGTGTTATTCATACTTTCAAGGAAACGAGGGTCAGCGACGAGTTTTCTTATCAGGTAAATCAAAATAGTCTTTCAGTTTTCCATCTGATAAACCTAGAAATTGGAGCACGGATACTTGAAACATTCACCATCTTTAAGGAGAGCTTTGAACTGCTTTATAAGACCTAACTTGGTGTGGAATGGTGGTAGCAGAACTTCATTAGTAGGAATTAGGCTCTCCCTCACAACGTTTGCTACTCCAGGTTGGCCACTATTTGTTTGTCCAGTGACTTTTTGTCACGATTGTCCCTTAAGGAAACATGGATATTTAGTATAACCCGCTCGGTCTCGATAACATAGAGAACACTTAATCACCACGTACCAATCACCTGTGTTTTTCATACTTTTTCTCTAGTACCAATTTCAGACTCCCATACGTTTTTCACGTGAGTGGAGTGGCCAGTTGCAAGAGATGTATTGCAATTATGCAGGAAGACAGCTTTTAGACTGTTTTCAGATGAATCTATGAACAACCTCCAATCAGATGCATTATATTGTATTTGACACTGTTCCATCAAAACACAAATATCATTACGATACACAAGAGCTTGCTCTTAAGGGAAATATGGAACAGTTTCTCACAAGACCTGTTTCAAGAAAACGTACATGGCACAAGTAGTTTATTTTAATCGAGATCCTAATAACAGCAGAATTCTTAGGCAGTCCAAGAATTTTTTCCAAACTTTTTTAAAGCTTTTTACGCTTTCCTACTCTAAGGGTATGGGACGGCGTTGCAGAGTGATACTTCGTTGGAATCTAGGTTCCATAAGCTTTTGAACGAGATATCATTCATGTCCCTATGTCAATTTGGCGTTGCCAGGGCTGCCAAACGGGGGGGGGGGGAATGGTGGTAGTGAATACTAGGTCATACAAGGTGACCATAGTAAGGTCGAGATTCCGAATTTTTTTCTACCATTCCATTGGATCTACGCCCCTCATTTTTATGTGCGTGGACCCAATGTCTGGTCTACATACTTTTTTTTTTTTTTTTTTTTTTTTTTTGCGTGCGTACGCCAACGATCAACGTTACCAGAGCCCAAAAAATAAAAAAAAAAATAAAAAATAAGGAAAACTATTTTCTTAGAGTATAGAACGGAGGAGCATGAATGATGTCTTAAAATCTGTATTCCATAAGCTTTTCAACGAGGTATCATTCATGTCTTTGGTAGAATTTCACGTTGGCAGTCCCAAATTGTCACAATCTCTTAAACTCCCTATCCGGCGTCTTTAGGATAATAATAGTTGTTTTAGAAAATATGACGTGATGGGAAAATTCTGACCTTATTTTCGGACTTAACGCCCCAAAATCTGTAGGAAACTACTAAAATGTGCCGGGCATCATTTTGGTCACAGAACTGTAAGAGCAACATCTACTAATGCCACACACTCTTCTGCGTCATCCTGAAGAGGTTAGCGAATTGCAAATTTTTAGATAAACCTCAATTTCCCCCCGTTTCTCTGACACGCTCTCTCAGAATTAAAATTCAATTGAGCGCAATGATGTTTCTCTCAATGGAGTCGCATGACTTTGATTCGAAGTGTGCAAGGACCATGAAATCGTTAAATTATACTAGTACTGTAATGCTATTTTAATTATTCTGGTGGTAACAAAACTGCAGTTAGAATTTGTTAATATGTAAGTTTTGAAGTTCAGTATTAATATGCAAGGCGTTTTGTTATAAATATTAATTGTTGAAATGTCTGTTTTCATTGTTGCTGGGTCCATTTCTCCATATCAAACACGGACGTGTGTTTCTAATTCACTGCTTAATTCCATTAGCGCTCGCAACTGGAATGAAACCAGGCTGTCAGTAATAAATTAATAATACGGAATTACATATACTCAGGGATAAAAATAAATCTGAAAAGGTAGGGGGAACACATGACGTCACAGTCTCCTCTGCCTATCTTTGCCCATTGTAATTTTTTAGGAAGTGTATGGACGCCGTAGATACTTTTGGAAGTGGGGAACAACGTTCCCCTAACTTTTACCCCTGCATATACTAAAACCTGCTCTTTGTCTTGATCATCAGCACAAGATAATCTTGATAGGAGAAACATGGATTTCTACTTCGTAGCGAAGACCAATTATCATGTGCGGCCTGTTGAACTAGACAAAGTATTAAACATCTGCTTATGGATTGTCCCTCATCGTGCTCAACTTCGAGTTAACTTTTCCTTAACAGTAGACTTATATTTACCAACAATGCTTGGAGATGACCATAGGGCAATCTCTTAGTTTTTTTTTTTCACCTCTACCCTAACGACATTGTGATGGCCCTAGTGTTCACACTAAATTAGTTTCTAACTCCTTATGTTTGTCCTGTTATAGATAGTCGTACAGTAGGTGCAGCTACATCCACATTAACGCCAGTCTTCATTTTTTCTACAGCAATTCATTAATTTTGAATATCTATTCTTTTATGTGTTGATTCGTGTTGCTTTCCGTTGAAGTCGATTTCTAAGTAGTAGTACAGGAATTATTTAGGAAGTCAAAATAAACTATAATAGATGCAAAGGTGACATAGAGCTCGAGCGAAGAACGCATTTGGTGTAAAACAAAAGGTTCTAACCAGAAATTTAGAGGAAAAACTTGATTTTAAAGAATATGGATGGAGTGTAACATTGCATTGGTGTAAAACATGGACTGTAGAACAGGAAAATCATGGACACGGAAACCTTCAAAATATGTGTGTTATGGAAGGATGTTGGGTTGGTGAATAAAGTATCGAATGAGCAAGTATTGAAAGTGGTAGAAGAAAACGAGTATACAGAGGCGGATCTAGAAGATAAAAGCTGGGGGGCAGCCAGAACCCAGACTGATACGTATGAGTTTACTATCAACTTCCAAAAATTATAAGTAATAACTCCAATTATTTTTGTCACTCCTGCGAGTATAGTGAAGAATATTTCGAGAAGAGCGGATGATTGGATACATTTGAGTCACAAAGGTATCACATTATTAGCTATAAAGGGAATGGCATAAGGAAAAATATCTACGTAATCGCGAATGAAATATATGAACTAAATAATAAGATACAGTAAAGAGAAGCTACATGGAAATGGAAAAATAACTCAGAGCAGGGAAGAGAAGGGGGAGGGAAGCTGCATCAAACCAATCTGAAAAATCGTTGACCCGAGAACAGTAATTCATAACTCCTTTCTGGTATTAGGATGGCAAACTAGACTAGGAAAAGGTATCTGCATGGTTGATTTTCCGAACATACTTATCGAATATCGTAAGAACACAGCTATTCAAATCCAAAATCTCAGCTTTAAAATCCTTCTATGCGCTGGCATAAGCAATCTTGGAAGGACTAACCAACAAAATACATACGGAGCATCTCTTTTTAATATGAGAAACTAATGAAAGCGTATCATTAACCTTGGGGTCCCGTTGAGAGAATTCTGAAGGCCACCTAAAGACATTGCATCTCGGAGGAAAGATATGTAGTTCCCACTCACACACAAGCATCCGGATACCTCACGTGAATTCTGGGAAACAGGGTGATTAGCCACTCTCCATTTGAGCTTCTAAAAGTTCTCTCTAACCTTTTACGGTGAGAAATAGTTAATAGGTTTAATTCCTTGAATTATTGTTTTCTTCTTTCTTTCAGCAATTTATTTACGAACAATTTGCACACAAAAGAAGTTGGCGGTGAACAATTTTCATTAGATTCACGACATGCATAATTTATAAAACAGTTTCTCGCACAATATAAAGTTAAAGAAATCTCTTTAGAATATAATTTTTGTAAATAGGTTACGACATTAATATTTGTAAATCGATTACGGTTTATAAAATGCAAATTCATACTACATGTTAAATTTCCTTGTATGCCAGCTCCCGCTCCTAACGAAAATGTTTTCACTAAGCTCACCATACATACATACATACATACATACATACAATAACGCATATATATATATATATATATATATATATATATATATATATATATATATATATATATATATATATATATATATATATATATATATATATATATATATATATATATATATATATAAAATATGTAAGTCTACAAAATACCATTCAATAAATAATGTTTCCAAACCTTAGTTTAGTGATTCGAGACTGGGATAGATTGAGAAATCTTACGAATATCATGGACAACGATAATTCATCCAAGTCTTAACTTCACACAACTTTTTTGAACATCTCGTATTTATAGTTTTGTACTAAACATCCTACACTTATCGAGCCTTATTTCCCCCCTCGCGTGAACCAATGAAGTGCGGGATACTTCCTCATTGTAGATGTAGAGGAGACACTCGTATGTTTAATTTTTTTCCCCGCCCGCAGAAAGCATTAGTCACTGGGAGCCGGCAAAGAGTGGAGACATGTACTGAGCTGTCATTTTTTTTTTTTTTTTTTGGTAAATAGAAAAACTTGAGCTGCGATGTTGCATCAAATTTTGCCAAAAGCTTGGCGATACCCCAGCGGAAAATATTTAATCGAATCGGTACATTCAATTTTGGGCGAGAATTTCGGCGTGAGGAGAGATTCCGCGAAATTTGACTCACTTTCATCGCCAAACACAACATTCCTGTGTGTCGTGATCCTCCCTACTCACCCGACATAGCTCCGTGTGACTTTTGGTTATTTCCCAAGCTGAAAATCCCACTAACACGGACCAGATTTCAGTCAAGACGATATGTGCAATGCGATGGCACGGTTGCTCACCGTTCCAGAAACTGCGTTCCAGAAGCATTTCCAACAAAGGCGGGAACGCTGAGTGTGCATTACCAAGAAGAGACTACCTTCAAGGGGATTAAATAAGCAAAAAATGTATTTTTGCCAACCAAACGTTCGATACTTTTCGAACACACCTCGTATAGTGATGGTACGTACACAATAGCATTAATCAGCGTTGAAAGATACGCAAGTCTATACACAGTATATTTCACTAATACATTTCTAGTTTCGCGCAGTGTAGTCACTAACGCTTTCGCCTTTCGTGTATGTGGTTCCGGGTTCGATTTCCTGGGGGGGATACTCGGTGGAAAAAGTGGAAAAGTCAGTCATCCTCATTCACAGTAGGCAAATGCTGGAATGGTACCCAACATACAGGTCCCAGGCCGCTTTCTTCTTTCCCTAAATCTTTTCTTCCTTTCCTTTCCACGGATAGTATGATCAGAGGGATGTCATTCCTCATACATCAAGCGCTAACATGGCCATAGAAGCCGAAAGCCCAGAAATATAAATCCTAATTCAATAATACTTGATTTTGAATATTATCACACCCCTCATCTATTATGACGCGGAGGGATTTTCATAATTTTAGAGGGAATTAAAAAAATATCAAGCTATAAATTTTGTACACAAATTTACAAAATAAGGTTAGGAAAAACTTTAATTTTGAGTTTAGCGCTCCGTTCAACAGCGAGGCTATGTGAAACTGCGGAGCTACGGTTTAATGTGGGATCTGAAGTACATGAGGTACCGACGGGAATCGAATGCCCCCCACCGCGAAAAGATTTTCGATAATTGACACTAAAATAAAAATAATTCTTCGAGTTCTGACAAGGGAACATTCAGATTAGGTGAATTCAATTGCTGAAAATGATTGCTAGCACTGGATTCAGCACCAAAAGAAACAGAAAAAAAGTGTTTATTGGCAGACCGTATACGAGCTGGGAGGTAAGCGAGGGCAAAGTGCGAAAATAGAACGTAGAAAATGTCTAGAAATGCTATATTAATTTTGAAACGAGTAGAGGAATTGAGATCAAATGCTGGATATGAGGAATGCATGTAGACCTCCACTGAATAGGCGTAACAATAGGCGGAAGTTTATACAGAGGTATTGAAAACTGGAGTTTATGTAATAGCGTTTTTCTTATACTAACTCGCGAACTTCCTAATAAATAAATAAATAAATAAATAAATAAATAAATTATATAATATTTTGTTAAATAAAATTCAAATTGGGAGTGAACGGTTATCGAAGAGCTTTAATCTGCCTTCTACTGTATGACAATATGAATGTCTAGTCTTGAATTAATGAACACTTTCAAATACCTAGGATCAATATCTGCAGACCAAAACCATCCACGAAGAAATTAAATGTCCACGGAAAGCAGGGAATTCATGTTACTATTCAGTGTACTCTTTTTGTCTTCACGACTTCTGTCGAAGAATTTGAAGCTTTGTATAATTATGCATATTGTGCTATGATTCCAAAACATGGTCGCTTACTTGGAGAGAAGATACATTAAAAGTGTTCGAAAACAAAATCCCGAGGCGAAGTTTGAACCCGAGAAAGACTGGAATGTCGGAAACGTAACAAACTGCGTAATTTATACTATCTACAGGGTGTCCAATATACAATGCAACCCGGAGTTTGGGATAGTAGAACTTTTGAACCTGAAGCGATACACAAATAATGTTTATACCAAAATGAAGCTTTGTTCATAAAGATATTTTAAAACTAGGAAGCATTGATTGAAGTACACTAGGAACCACACAGTGTTGCCAGATGTAACTGAAGGTATAAATCAAACATGTAAATTGACTCATACGTATGGATGTTCTGTCGTTAATTTTCAGTTTTAGCTAGAGTAGCTTGGAAACTATGAAGCAGAAAAAAGAATTTTAAATTTCCACCCATAATTAATCGGATGAGGCCTCTGTAAGGGGGAATAGGGAAATCGTAGTTTTCTTAAATTAATTCTGAATTGGCAGCATTGCTGATGTTTCAGTGCATCAAAAGGTGTTACGGATCTGTCTACATTATGCAATTTCTGAAAACAACGAAAAATAAACTTTGAAATTATCATGGTAAAACTTTTACTTACTTGCACCCGGCAACCCTGTTGCTTTTACTAAGTTACTAGCTGTGCAGCGTGCTGGGAGTGTCCCCTGTTTTGATTCGAACACTGGTTCACACGTTTCACCATGTTGACGCAACTTTACGAAGAATAGAAGTGTTAATGTTCTCAATAGCACTGCGAATATTCGTTTGCAGGTCTTGTATAGTTCCAGAGTTATTCTTGTATACCTCCTGCCCATAGAAATGAATAGCAGTGTTGCCGGGTGCATCTAAGTAAAAGTTTTATCATGATCATTTCCAAGTTTATTTTTCGTTGTTTTCAGGAATTGCATAATGTAGACTGATTCTTAACACGCCTTTTGATGCACTGAAACATCAGCAATGTTGCCAATTCAGAGTGTTAATTTAAGAAAACTAAGATTTCCTTAGTTCACCCTTACAGAGGCCTCATCCGATTAGTTATGGGTGGAAATGGAAAATTCCTTTTTCTGTTTCATAGTTTGTAAACTACTTCAACTAAACAAACTGAAAATTAACGATAGAACACCCATATGTATGAATTATGAGTCAATTTAAATGTTTTGCAAAAAAAAAAAAAAAAAGTTACATCTGGCAACACTGTCTGGTTCCTAGTGTACTTCAACCGTTGTTTCCTAGTTTAGAAATATATGCATGAACAAAGCTTCATTTTGGTATAACCATTATTTGGGTGTCGCTTCAGGTTCAAAAGTTCTATCCCAAACTCCGGATTACATTGTATATTGGACACTCTGTATTAAGGTCATGAAGTCTAGAAGGCTAATGTGGACAAGTCGTGTGGCCAGAATGGAAGAAAGTAGGAACGCTTCTCAAAATTTTAACTGGAAATCCTATCTGAAAACTACTTCGGAAGACCTAGCCGCAGATCGGAAGACAAATTAAGATTATCTCTCAGATAAGAATGTGAATTAGAAACTTGTAAAAGTTGACTTTTCGTGAATGTAACATTGTACCTTCGAGTTCCGTAGGCTATAGTCATTGTAAGTGGTATTAGTTTGGAATTGTCAGAAAGAGGCAGTACTCTCTGAACTTGAAAGGTAAGAGGTACAGCCAGATGAAATGCTTGCCGTAAGTCCGCATATGCTTATTTAACTCCAAATACGGGTACGGAATGTGATGTTGATCTGAAATCTTGTTCCAGTTTGGGGAGCTATGTGAAGCAAGAAATAAACATAATCCTTAATTTACGTTGACGCAGATACAAAACTAAAATTAGTTTTCAAAAATTTGTTTAAAAGTGCAACGTTAAAAAAAAAAAAAAAAAAAAAAAAAAAAGTAACTATGATTATTCATTTTGTGAGACTTTTGCATGTAAACTGATTCACTTAAGGCATAATTAAGTGCGAATTCGTACTATATGATTTGAAGCTTATAAATTTTAACAAATTCAGAGTTCAAGAGCGTAGCTAACTACGTGAGCCAACAAAAACTGTGATAAAATCAGTCGCGAAAGTCTGCCTCATTATCAATAAGTAAATAATACAGTCCCATGCTTTAAAAAGAATGCTGCTAGTGTCACAGAAGTTCCATATAAGTGAATCTCGAAAACTGCAATATTAATTTTCTATCTGCATATTTCCGAAACCACTCTGTGCTGGAGAATCTCAAACCGGGTTATCGTTAAATGTTACATGTGCTGCATTATTATATTTATTATGTAAATGAAACTGTAACAGAATATTTTTTTTTAATGTTAATTCTTCTTTAATTTCAGATAGTCACTTAACACGTAAAACTCCCCCATCGTATGCCGATGGCGTCTACATGCTGGCTGGACAAAATCGGCCGAGTCCTCGAAAACTCAGCGAGATTTTCATGAAAGGGAGCGATGGCGTTGGGTCCGCTCGCAACAGGACAGCCTTGCTTGCTTTCTTTGGTAAGTATCTATATTTATCTTCCATAATTGATAGGGTAAATAGTTAGTTTTTTAACTTCCGTGTTGTGATCTGAATGCTTGGGAAGCTACGCTTTGTTTCTGAAACTCACGATGATCGTGACAAAAGCTTTTTCAGAGCTCTTCTACGTTCTTAGTGTTTCGTTGTATAGTATGTCTTCTCCAGCGCAATACTTAAGTTATAACAAGTGTCCTACTCAAAAAGATACCTGATAATAATTTGCTATTGTAAATGTTTCAAGGATTTCGTTTGTATTTCTGGGAATTTGTGAATCAGATGATAAAGAGCTCACATTATTACAACAAGATGGAGACACAAGGCATTCCTGACGTATTCTTCGTCTAATCACTTGACTCACTCGCTTATTTCACAAGAACCATGGTCTCCAGCCAGGGACGGCACTAAAGGTGGGCGGGGGTGGGCGACCGCCCACCCATCCGCCCACCCCAGCAGAAGTAGAATAATGAAGGTGACATCCTGTACTTCAAAAGCAATTGGTATTACTATTGATTGTAATGTAATAGGTTCTAGGACCCTGTTTAACTCTGCAATGAACAGTGATTTTATTTACAAACATAATTCCAGATACAGCTGAACGACAATTTGCACTGGAATAAGCAGTCTTCACTATAAAAGTGAACATTTCCTCTCATTTGAGAAAATTGAACCACTTGCATGTCATTATGGATGTGATGTCGATAGTGTAGAGTAGTGATGAGCGCAAGAGTCTTGGTCTTGCAGTTTTTACAAGAGTCTTGCATGCAAGACCAAGGCCAAGACCAGGAATCCCAATGCAAGACCAAGACCAAAACCAATACTATACCTGCAAGACCAAGACCAAGATCAAGACTCTTGTTCAAGTCTTGCACAAGTACCAGTACTACTTTACTTTTTTTATAGAATGTAAAAAAGAAGGGGGAAATCATTACATCTTCTACTTGAATTTCTTGGCTTCAGTAAAAATGCCGCTGGAGTGAATGTGCTCCCAGTAGTTGATGCAAGCCGGGATACGGACAAAATCTTGCGACCGAAACATCGCCGCCCAAAATCTCGCCGGCCAAAACCTCGCGGGACAATATCTCGCCGGGCCAAAACCTCGCCACCCAAAACATCGCGTGGCCAAAACCTCGCCGCGAATGAAACTTTTCTTTAAAATGTATCCAATGAGTTTCTTAATATGCAATTCCACATTACAAATAATAATAATAATAATAATAATAATAATAATATACAAAACATCGTGTGCGTGGGCTTTCTCGGGTTATTCCCGTTTCCTCCCACTTTCTTTATTCGATCATTTCCTTCATCCTGGTCATCTACGTCTCCTTTAACCTACAGGACATAATCAAGGGACGTCGTAAAAACTCATATATTATTTCATACCTTCATAAATATTATTAGATTTTTGTTAAAATTTTAAGTTTTTGGATGTTCCAAAGTTCACGAAACTAACCCCGTTAGTTGTCATTACTTTCCTTATGCAGACTTTCTTTCCCTATAACCAGTTTAAAAACATCCTGTTGACCTACCTTCACATTGAAATCCTCTAATACAGAAATAGAATTGCCATATGGTATCGCGGAACTTGGTCAAATACCCGTGATACTTCTTCTGAAACCGCGTCTTTTATACCGTCATCCTTATCATCTGTTGGAACATTTACATTTTAGTCAGGCGAGATTTTGGGTATGGCGATATTTTGGAAGACGAGGTTTTGGAAGGCGAGGTTTTGGGCCACGAGGTTTTGGTCAGGCGAGGTTTTGGCCCCGCGAGATTTTGGCCCGCGACGTTTTGGGCGGCGGGGTTTTGGCCAGGCGGGGTTTTGTCCCGCGAGGTTGTCGCCGCGAGGTTTTGTACCCAAACCATGCAAGCCGTGTGAGTCGATCTGCCCCTGTAGAATATAGCTACAGTGTGTCGTTTTCTGCATTGGTTGTTCGCATTTTCTGTAGACATTGCTCGTTTTCAAACCACACATATGTCATATTGAGCCGTGAGCTTTTTTGGTAGACAACACCGTGTGCATGGGTTTTCTTGGGGTTTTTCCGTTTCCTCCTACTTTTTTCATTCCGCCATTTCAGTTATTTCTCATCATCAGCTATTCTACCATTATTGGCAGGTTACTTGCTGCAACTGAGAAGCTTCGATGTACGGTGATCCTCAGGTAGTCTCTTCGTCTTGACGTAGCAATTTTCTGTTTTAATACCTTCCTACTACAGTCTCCTTCGCTCTCTCCCTCTCTTTTCTTCCACCATACCTTCTAGCACGTCCCTCATAATATAGTTCCTCCTCATCCAATATCCCAACCAGTTCCTCTTCCTCCTCTAAACAATATCTAAAATTCTTCTTTCTTCCCCTACTGCTAATATTTCTAACACCTCATTCGCTTTCCGTTCAACCCAGCTAATTCTCTCCTTTTTTTCTACATGCCCACGTTTCGAAAGCCTGCAATTTTTTAATCGCTTTTGCGTAATGCCAATGTTTCTGCCCCATAGAGTACATATTGGAATCAGTAAAACAAAATCTCGATATTTAAATGGAAGTTTGCTTAATACAAAGATTAGCTAATCGTGGTTGAAAAGAAAAACTGACACCTTTAAAGTGCAAAAATAATTTTGCAATTCATGGTATTTCAATAATCTGTGGCGTCTTGATTTTCTTTCATGCTCTCTAGTTTGGGAACCAGTGGAGTATTAGATCTGTTAAAAAATAAAAAGATTACGAAACGTTGTAATTTATCTTATAAGTAGTGAAGCATGGGGACCCATTGAAAAAAATAAAGGTTATCGCCTATATTGTACACTATCATCATACTTACACCAAGGTAAACTATATTATATTTAGAAATATACATAGTATTTTTGTTACTATTGGCGTATTGTAGAATTTATCCAGAGTAAAATTTACCTATGAAAAGCATAAGATTTCTTAAAAGCAAGACTTGTAAGACTCCTGCAGCAAGACCAAGACCAAGGGTTCCAGCGCAAGACCAAGACTAAGACTGGATGTGCAAGACCAAGACGAAGATCACCCCGATCTTGGTCTTGGTCTTGCATTTGCTCATCACTAGTGTAGAGGTGGAAATGAAACTTCTTCCGAAAGTTTTGAAACGTTATGAGGAGGAAAAGCAATGCAAAATTACCTCCGTTTCTCAGTTTACTGAAGTGATGGATCGTTTCAAAATTGCTTTTCATGAAATTCACAAATTAGCCGTAATTGCTGTCACCATTCCTGTATCTAATTCACCATGTGAACGTTCTTTCTCGTGTCTTAGAAGGGCTAAAACATATCTAAGAAATCGAATGGCAAACTGTCGCCTAAGCGATCTTTGTTTCCTTTCAGTAGAAAGAAAGCTTGTAATGAATATTGCTGTAGAGAATGTGGTAAAATTACTCGATGTTGGACATAACAATCAACGCTATGTACTCCATTAAAGTGCAGGTATAAAAGTTTATTTCAAGCTTGTTCGTACCAGCCCTTCATAGTTTAAAATACATTGTTGTTTCTGTGGATCATGATGAAGTTTTGTTAATTGCTATTTACTTCTTTATCCAATTTATAATTGTTTTATTATTTTTCAACTTGAGTTTCAATTTCAAAGATTTCTGTGTAAGGTATGATTAAACAATTATGCTGTCGAATTTCCCTATTCTTTTAGTAACATAGATCTTTGCTGTTGCATATAGAGATCACGTCAAAAAAATCTAATGTGCACAAATTAAGGATATAGAGAGAAAATATAAATGATTTATACTTTTTTGTCTCTTGCTTTTTTGTAATAAATGCTTCAAAGATAAACATGTTTGCAATAGCCTATTTTATTCTTGTTTTACTTTACTTACTTATTGTGTATTTTATGATATTAACGAAAGGTCCTATTATCTATTAGTCTGTGTTGTTTGAACCTTCTTTTATTTCTATGCATTCATGTGCATTCTTGAAGGGAGAAAAAGTAAAGCTATTTAGAACTTCATCGACCACACAGTACACACCGTTATTATTGTTTTAAAAAACTGGAAGTAGAGGTATTGTGTCTGCCACGCGGAAATCGGTAGGTCGAGAGTATAGCCACGAACTCCCGCAGCCCATCCTAAGTCCTGCATTTCTTCAGACCCACCAGGCGAACAACGGAATTGTACCTTCAAGACAACTGTTTTCCACATCCTTGTCCCTCCCCTATTTCGGTCTGAGTCTTACGAAGGAACCTATCCCAGTGTAACTCTGACTTCGAGTCGAGACTATGGCCGTTGGATACCTTGTCCCAAAACAACATAACACGAAAAGGGATACATCCTCGATCGCAACCGTTGCAAAGATATAAGCGTGAAAAGTTAGAAATTGAACTTCACATTATACATTACAAAGTCATATTCCGGGTCAGATTTTTCGGAAACCATCGAGTAAGGAAACTCAGCGAATACATATCAAATTAGTGTGAGGAGCACAACATCTTTTGAATGAAAAATGTGTGTTCCCGGGGCACTCGCAGGGTCCCAGGTGGGGTCCAACTCAAAATTTGCAAATGGAACCGGGGGTCAAGTAGCATATTGTATGAAAGCTATTGTTAAATAAAAGAAGATAGAACAAATCTCAACTCTCTACGATAACCCTGTGCAAACGGGCAACTGGTCAAAATGTCAATACAACCTACATCAGAAAATCTATGGCCACGCTTCTAAATCCGTTAAGTTGCGACAATATCAAAACAGAAAAACATGTTTGAAAGTGCAAGGTATTGAAGTAAAGCAAATTGCTGCAGTCTCTCACAGAGTCGCACAACGGACCTTATCCAATTATAAATGTGACTTCGAATGACCAATGGATCATAGAATAACCATGACCATTGGATTTCGTGTCCTAGAAGAGAAAGGATACATTGTCAATCGCAATCGTAGTGGAGGGTGAGAAGGTCAAAAGGCAACGGTATATGCTTCGCACATAGGGACCCCAAATTCACAGATTCCACTGTGAAATTTCTATCGGGGGATTTGCTGAACGAGAAACATCATGGTAAAGACGAAAAGGAGTAACCTTGAAACTGTGAGGCAACTTGGAGAGGAATGGGGTTGGAGAAAGCTGGAATAATGGTGCAGAAATAAAATATATCGGAGGGTGCTTTTAAGAGAGAGACTCTGCAGCAATTTGCTTTACTTCAATACCTTGCACTTTCAAACATGTTTTTCTGTTTTGTTATTATCGCAACTTAACGGATTTAGAAGCGTGGCCATAGATTTTCTGATGTAGGTTGTATTGACATTTTGACCAGTTGCCCGTTTGCACAGCGTTATCGTAGAGAGTTGAGATTTGTTCTAACTTCTTTTATTTCACAATAGCTTTCATACAATATACTACTTGACCCCCGGTTCCATTTGCAAATTTTGAGATGAGCCCCGCCTGGGACCCTGCGAGTGCCCCGGGTACACAAATTTTTTACTTAAAAGGTGCTTTTCTCCCCACACTAATTTGATATGTATTCGCTGAGTTTCCGTACTCGACCGTTTCCAAAAAATTTGCCCCGGAATATGACTTTGTAATGTATAGTATGGAGCTCAATTTCTAACTTTTCACGCTTATATCTCCGCAACGGTTGCGATCGAGGATGTATCCCTTTTCGTGTTATATTCTTTTGGGACAAGGTATCCAACGGCCATAGTCTCGACTCGAAGTCAGAGTTATACTTGAATAGGTTCCCTCGTTAGTTTACTAAAGAGTTTAAAGATTGAAAATTATTGTCCAAAAAATGTCTACATTGCCCAGTTCTTATTTTCATTGTCCGCCCACCCGGCAACTAGGTCCGTCTCTTTCCGCCCACCCCATTAAACGTTTCTGGCGCCGTCCCTGTCTCCAGCGTCTCCTAACGTGAATTTCACCAATTTTTTTGATGTGTAATCTAAAAGGGCGTGTCTACAAACTATGTAGGCCTATAGTGGATGAATTAGAGGTGAACATTGGCGCGATCTGTGACATCAGAGGCTTTAGTGCCACCTTCAGAAGCATGTAGTCTTGTTCAGTTGTTTGGGTACTCAGCGAGGACATTTCCCGCACTTCTTCTGATAACCTCATTTAATTTTTTTAAAAATGTATCTTTAAATGTTGACAAATACTTTTCATTGTGTTCGTAAAATCACTTCAGCAATTCCGTTTTTATACGGTGAATCTTGTAACACTAAAATAGTGTGAGAGATTCAAAACTTGGATGAACTATTGTTACCCACGAGATTCGAAAAAGACGAAATGTCTAGTTTTCAAGGTAAGAATGTAGAAGAGACGAGAATTTGTTATCTCGTGACCAACACTAGTGCATAATGAAATTACACTAAAATGTTGCTTTATTTCGAATACTAGCATGCTAATAAAATTTTTAGATTCCAATGTTTGGAAATTTCGGAGTAGGCTGTTATTTCCATTTTTAAAATTCTACAGTTTTAAATCTAAGAGGTGGGGAATGTTCAAATAAATAAATAAACAAATAAATAAATAAATGTGATCGAGCTGAACAAAATTACGTGGTTGAAGGTAAATCCTCATAATTATGTAGTTCCCGAAGAACAAAACTATATAAAATATTTGTCGCTAAAAAATAAATCATTCGTAACATACAAAACAGGCTCATAACCACGTCGTATTAAAGTAAAACCTATTAAATACATCTCATTAGACTTCCCAATTTTGACGCTAGCATAGCATGTTACGGTATACACCAGAGTTGCGCAAGTTGGGACCAGGTGGTAAGCCAATCGTAGAGGGTTTCCTGCTGTCTAGGACCGTACTAGACTTTTTTTTTTTTTTTTGAACATTTCCTTAAAAAAAGCCATATTCAGTGGAAAAACACGTTCATTGTATCATCGCAAACAGACTATGGAAAAACTGATGGGCAAAACCGGTTTTTATAAAAATAGGATACCGGTTTCTAGAGAACTAAATCCGAAATCCGATATTTCGGTTTTCTCAAACCGGTTCGGTTCTTCGTCGAAACCGGTTTCGGTTTTTCCAAAACCCAGTTGAGTTTTCACCGAAATTGATTTTACTGTTTCTGTGAATACACACAACTGTTTCTGTGGAAACAGAATCTGTTTCCGGAGAACAATGAAACACTATTTTGGTCAGAAATAGTACCAAATTTGAAAAGAACTGGAACCAGATCCGGCGAAAACCGAACCGGTTTTGAAAATTTCTGATTTCTTTAAATTTTCAAAAACTGGTTTCGGCTTTCCTAAATCCGGTTTGTCCCCCCCACCACTATGAAAAACACTATCACAGGAACACACACACACACATACACAAACTGTTATAACTGTAAATCAAACTGTTTACTGAAGAAGAAAAAATTGACATTTTAGTGGAACTTTATCCTTCATGTCCTGAAATAGTCGCTCAGTGTTCTCCGGTACACAGGTTTTTTCAACACGGAGGAAATTTTCAAGCTGGACATTACTATCCAGCAAAGGAAAATAAACTGAGATTATGTAAGAAATCTTCAACAGGACAGGTGGGCCAGTTGAAAAAGTTGTGTGCTGGGACCGGCCCGGTAGCCAGCTGTTACACATATGGCTCGACTACTCATGGACGCCGATGGTGAGGGTCGAGGTACCCCCTCGGTTTATGGATTTCCCAGAATTGGATATTTTGACTTGGATATGACGACACACACACGTGAATGTCCCCGGTCATGAAATCTGAGCCGCTGCATAAAACCTAAAATTGTCATTTAAACCTTAATTTTCAATATCTATTATTATTTTGACAATTACAGGTATGTTTTATAGCTTATAAGATTTATTTGTAACAATATTATGCTGAAATTGTAAGAAGTAAGTTTAACCCTTCTTTCAATGACAAATTCCTCAATGATTTGACTGTTCTTAGTGAAAAAGGAGGGGGAAATAAAATCACTCACTCACTAATGCAGAACTCTTTTCAATGCCTTATCGAATCTTATTCGCAGAAAACTCCTGCAGGATGCATTCCTGCTGTTCGGAATTTCCGCGATACAAGATTATGTACAAGGTTTGTGCTCTGTTTAGATGTTTTCTTTCACACTTTGGGGACACACAATTTTGTTCAGCTTCACAGGATGCAACACACAGTCGAAGGAGACGTGGTGGGAGGTGTGGAGTAACAAATCTCTTAATTTCCTCCAGTGTTAAGAAGAAAAGTTCTTCCTATTGTAATGTTCACGGACGCATAATACGCTGGAGAATTTTTCGCCAGTTTTCTCAAGGTTTTGTGTCAATACTACAGCTAATATTTACTGTGACTAAACAAGAACGGTTCGTAAGATTTTTGGTAAAATCAAATCTAGTAGCTGAGAAGATAAAGGTCAGTTTGAGACAGACACAAGGTCTTTGTGTTCCACACATGGAAGTCGCAAGGAAAGTTTGATTGCACGAAACTCCTATTGCAATCTGTAATGGCAAGAATATATTGCATGCATGAAATCTATATTATAAAGTTGAAAGTGACCGTTTGTGACTCATTTCTTGAACCACCCGACGGATCTCGACCAAAGCTTCATAGATTAAGTTCGAGTCGAGGAGTATTTTTTCTGTTCACTTTGACAGTAGAACTTAGGGGAGAGGGAGATACAAAAATAAACTTAATTTTTTTAACCAAACGACCAATCTCAATCAAATTTTCAACATAGACAAAGTTCAGGCCTGGGATGTTTATAATTTCACTTTTACAGTGCAACGTAGGGGAGGGGGAGAGAGTCAGTCTTTGTAACTTCATCACTCTTACCACCGGACCCTTCTCGATCAAATTTTCAACATAGATGAGGTTCGGATCTGACATGGTTTTTATCGTATCACTTTGACGATAGAACTTAGGTGAGGGGGAGATAATTAGGTGATCGAAAATGACCGAAATTAGTTGAGTTTAACGTCCCGTTCAGCATCGATGCTATGAGAGACGTGGAACCACGAAGGATCATATAACCCCTCGACAGGCTCTCTCTCCAAAATTCGGCTATAAAAGAAAACGTTGAACCAAGAAGTCATCAGTTCTAGCTCATCATTCCTATCTCTCTTCGTGCTCCTCTGAGTAGGAGAGACTTACTAACCTTACCTTTGCGCTGCTCGAACAAGATTCCTTTAGTCTCCATGCTGCAGTGGGCAGGAGATACCAACTCACCTCCGCGCTGTTTTCAGGCTAGTAAGCTAGTGTTATCAACTAAAATGGCCATTAAATTCCGGTTCCGCGGATTCTTGCAGATCCAGTTTTTAGAACCGGTTCCAGGCCTGGATCCGAAAACCCGATTCTAGAACCGGATTTGAGGAACAGGTTCCAGAGCTGGGTACGAAAATCCGGTTCTAGAACCGTATCTGAGGAACTGGTTCCAGACCTGAATCCGAAAGCCCCCAAAGACCCGTAAAGGAGGCACAAAGTTCACCTTCAAAACACTGCAAAGAGGAACTTACGCTTGTGCCCCCTAGAAAAAAAAATTTGGTCCACCAGTAGGTGTTTGCCAGTTTGCCTGTAGTCAATGAGTTCACCAAACTCATTTGGCTAGTTACCCAGTTTAAGCAAATGATACAAGCGGCCGGCGCCTGCCTGTCGCTTCCACCATTTCATCTAGCACACTGTTCACATCCTGCCAGCAGCTAGAGTTTAGCGTAGGGATGGCCACAAAGTTCCGGTTCCGGCTGAACCGGTTCTTGGATATCCGGTTTTCAAAACTGGTTCCAGACCTACATTCAAAAACCCGGTTTCGGAATCTTCTAGAACCGGACCCGTTCAGAGCCGAAAAGATTCCACCAGGAACCGGTTCTGGCCATCCCTATTGTCAACGGCTCGGCTCATGTCTGTCATCACAGAAACGATTAGTGATCTGAGCCAACAGCTCAGTCATCAGAGCCGACTCGATACGATGGCTCAACTGAGTCGAGCCGAACCAAGCCTGTGGCTATACCAATCGATTTGGCCTGAGCTGTTGGCTTAATTGAACAGAGCCGAAGTGGTTGACATCACTACTTCGGGCAGGAGGTCAAACTTCTTAAAGAGCTATTGTATACAGCAAACTGCTTACTTCTAGCATATTACTTATACAGAACTTTCGTTAAAAAAGCCATGTACAGTCTCTACCAATACATTATAGTGTTGAATTAGGATACATAAGAAGTCTACCGTAATCTTAATGTGAAACTAGACTTTTTTTTGTCTTATTTCATGTATTAAAACTCATTTAGAGAACTTTCCCAAGCAAAACTGGTCCTAAAACGAATGCACGTCGATCTGCGGGGATTATTAACCAACTGCCCATGTATGTATGTATGTGTGTATGTATGTATGTGTGTATGTATGTATGTATGTGTGTGTATGTATGTATGTATGTGTGTGTATGTATGTATGTATGTGTGTGTGTGTGTGTGTGTGTGTATGTATGTGTGTATGTGTGTATGTATATTTATTAGAACTTTGGCTATACGTTGCAAAGTTGGTGTTTTAAATAATCTAGGCAATTTTGACAATATTTTCTCAGCCTTAAAACTTCAGGAAAGATTATTTACTTCATATAGCAACACTGTAGTCATTGCAGACCTTCTTGTTTCTAAACTTTCACTACAACCATTCATAATAATATAAGTAATAAGAAAAAAGTAAATAACACATATAAACACATCATTAGATAAAGACATTTGTTCCACTAATCAATCCCTGACACTGTTTAAAAGTAGTAAACACTACAGTCATAAACCTAAATGACCACTTATTGCACTACAACAAATACAGCAATAATTCACGACAAAGTAGTTATTTGTTAGCTGCACATCTGCTTTTCGAGATTACGAAGCAAAGCCATCAAACTAAGTGGCTTCCATCTGCTGCTCTTAAGTGCCTAGTGCAATGTAACATGTTGCATTATTGTGCTCAAGCATCATTTATCTGTGCACTTTCATTTTGGTCATAAAATCTCTTCAATGACACCAACGTACAACGCAAATTAAAAGTTTATTCCTACAATGCAAATTAAAAGCTTAAATCATTTCAATTTCTCTAATAAGGTGAATAACAAAAACTATTATCATCAAGTTTAAAAAGATTGATTTAGACCTCTGAGCACGAATGATATATCGTGGACATGGTACCGGCTTTCTTTTTCTTCTTTTTTAAGAATCTAGTTCCCACATTATGCTGTTTATGCTAAGAGAGACTAATGATAATGACTGAGGCAGATGAATAATAATGGAAGAATTGGTGGAATGTGTATGTGAAAGGAAACTGGAGTATCCCTCACAAAAACCCACGGATACTGTTTCCACTATAAACTTAATGGCCGGGCTTCGAACCAGGGACTTATCAGAACTAAGCACTCTAGCACTGAGCCATCGTGGCCTCTTTTCTTCTCGGTAAGAACAAAAATTCTTGTCGAGGCTCAAACAGGGACGCTCACAGTATTGTTTTCTAAGTAGGGGGGAAACACCAATTCCAAGACAGGAGGGGGAACTTCTGACACCGCCGAGAACACACGTTCTTTGTATTTTCTTTATTTCCTTGTTTTCTTTTTCTCTTTTGATGCACATATAATAGGCCTACATAGTATAAAACAATTATTTAAGCACTAAGGTATCCTTATTTTCCTCCCTACATTAAATAAACCAGAATATAACATGGTATTTAAAATATATTAAATACTATATTCTGTCCCTGACATTGTTTTTTACAACAGATGCAAGAGCAAATTTGTTTTTTACATACCTTTCCAAAAAATGAATTTCATAATTCGTCAAATATCCAGGAATTTGAAGCTTATATATATATATATATATATATATATATATATATATATATATATATATATAATATATATAATATATATAATATATATAATATATAAAAGCGGAGAGTAAGGTCCTGAGACGAATATTCGGACCCAAGAGAAACGGTAATGAGGAATGGCGAAAACTTCATAACGAGAAACTACATAATTTATCTTTCACCGAATATTGTTAGGGTCACCAAATCTAGGAGGCTCAGATTGGCAGTCCATGTAGCCAGAATGGAAGAAAATAGGAACGATTTCAAAGTTTTGACTGGAAATCCAATCGGAAAACTACCATTAGGAAGACCTAGGCGCAGATGGGAGGACAATATTAAGATGAATCTCGCAGAAATGGAAATACAAAGTAGAAACTGGATCCAATTAGCTAAGGATAGAAGTCAGTGGAGAAGTTTTTGTGATTGAACTTCTGGGTTTCATAGGCCATAGTGAGTGGGTCGTGTAGTCCCGTTTGGCCGAATCCCCTTTCGCCGAAAATGGAGTTAGGGAAATCTTGACCTGTTTGAGGGATTTTTCCTTGAGTCAGGGAAAGAATTTCCTTGACGGATTGAAACAATTTCATGCACAACGACGATAAGTAAAACTCGAACTAGCTTCCCTTCTATTATCAGTAATGTGTAGTTTCTAATACGTAATGTGGTTATTTTTTTTTTTTATATATTTTCGGCGGATATGGTAATGTAAATAAGTTGATGTTCTAATGCAATTCAAACATACCATATGATTTAAATAAATTTTATATGGGATTTATTGAAAATCATACATACAAGTACTCCCATGCGCAAAAAAAATTGCGCGTATACTGTAACTCACGATTTTTCGCAATTATTTCATTTTCCTTATGTTTATGGGTAAAATTCAGTTATTAGTATGTGGACATCATAAAAAGCAATCCATCTAAGGAGATATTTCCAAAAAATATAATAAAATAATAAAAATATAAGCAAAAAACAAAATTATGTTCGGTTTTGTGTATACTGGCAATAATGTTTTCGAGGGAATTTTTGGAGTCGCACAGCACGATAGTAGAGGGAATTACAGAATTGGTAACAGAACAGGGGGAGAATTGAATCAAGGAACAGTGCAGTAAAATATTGCATTTATTGGCTTAAATCTAGGGTGTAAATTGTCTGCCAAATATAAATTAGCTTCTGTAACCAAGATGTTATACCGAAATATATAAACAAAGAGAAAAACTGTTGTCTTAAGTTTGGAAGTGACATGCTCTATAGCCATGAGCATTTATTTCTTAAGAAAAAGAGAGACAACAGAAGAAAGTCTGTGTGGTCAAGTGGGTAGAGTGACGGACTGGTAATTCTTGTACTGTTTTGACCCCAGATCGAATCTCATCCGATCCTGTTCTTTTTTTTTTTTTTTTTTTTTTTTTTTTTTTTTTTTTTTTTTACGAAACATTATAGAAGTGTATAATTTGTATGTTAATAAAAACTGAAACAATACAATAAAGAAATAACTTTTTGTTTCCTCTGATGACGTATTCATTTAGAATTAGTGTACTATTAGTAATAGCCATTGCTTTCAGTTTATGCTGTTATATAGCTTCTTTTATCATTCTCTTTTCTTGAAAAAACAAAAACAAAAAAAATTGTCTCCAATAAAGTATGAAAAATATATATAGACAGAAACAGACATCTTAGTATCAAACGTGATTTATCGTGATGAAATAAACAAGTTTCCCGTTATTAAAAAAGAAAACTATAGAAAATCATTGAATTTGGTCTTTAGGTTTTTAGCATGCTATATATATTCTTTATAAGACTATACTTTATAAGGCAAGATGTGCGATCATACCCACAAATTTAGCTAGTGGGTGAAAGATGTTTTCGGCACAAATATTTTACAGGTCTAGGTGCATGAAACACCAATACGCCATGGTCTTGACCTTCGTTTATTTCACATTATTATCCGACATATCATACCAGGTAAAAAGCAGCATCAAGCGGCAAGAAAAACTGCAAGTTGTGGTCTTAGTCTGTTTTTGATGCTCCGGACTCGATCGCTTAGCACGCCCGTCTATACCTTGAGTCATACGTCTGTCATTCAGTGCAGGCACATTTCCAACGTTACTTTTCGGAGGGGGCCCGACACGAAAGCTCGTAAGCACGTAATTCTAATGTTTCAAAAATATCAATAGTAATAATAATAATAATAATAATAATAATAATAATGAGACAGTTCTGTTTTTCTCTTAAACATTTCTTACTTTTCATTTATGAACCGGTCAAACTGTATTCTAACACAAACGAAATAAAAAAAAAAAAAAAAAAAAAAATTTTCTAGAGACATGTAAGGAAAACTGTCTGCTACGTATATCACATAACAAAAATAGCAAATGGCAATGAGTGTATCGTTCTAATACAGTAATGTTATAAACAGAACGGAAACGAAATTGTAATCCCATTTAAAAGTGTTCTTTAATTCCACCTGGTATCAATGGCATTACGGTATATTCTTACAAGTAACACTTCCCAAGTGTAACACTCCGATTTTGATAAAATTTGACAGGCAGATACTACACATAAAATAAACGAATACATTTTTTTTTAATTTTCTGCGGAAAAACGGTTTTAGGGGGCAAAAGCCCTCACCCAAAATTTTGAAAGTTAACGCCCGAAAGACAAGAAAAGTGGACCAAAGTGAACGAAATTGTGCACAGATATGGCAGACGTAAAATGAAGGAATACGTGTTTTGTATTTTCCTGGAAAAACGGTTAGGTGGGGCACAGACCCCTCCAAACCTTTGATCATGAAATATCAAAAGTGCTAGTAACAATATGTCTGATGTGTGTAAAGGACGAAGAATTCCAACGACACTTTGTGTATAGACAATACGCAAAAACTAAACGAATACCTGTTTTTTTTATTTTCTGCGGAAAAATGGTTTTAGGGGACAAAAGCCCCCATCCAAAATTTTCAAAGTTGACGCCCGAAAGGCAAGAAGAAGTGAACCGAAATGAATGAAATTGTGCAAAGATATTGCAGACGAAAAATGAGGGAATACGGGTTCCGTATTTTCCTGGAAAAAAAAAAAGAAAGAAAGAAAAACGTTTGGGTGGGACACAGACCCCTCCAAAACTTTGATCGTGAAATATCAAAAGTGCTAATAATAGTATATCAGAAGTGCTTAAAGGACATGAAGAATTTGAACGACACACGAAAAAATGGTTTTAGGGGGCAGAATTCCCCACCCAAAATTTTGAAATCATGCATAGATATTCTAGACGTAAATTGAGGTAATTGTGTTTCGTATTTTCCTGGAAAAAAAGCGGTTGAGTGGGGAACGGACCTTCTAAGCTGTTGATTACGAGATATTAAAAGTGCAAATAAGTATACATCACAAGTTCCTACAGAGTATGGAGAATTGCAACGAAACTTCGTATAGGGACAATTTGCAAAACAATAAATGAAATGCGTTTTAATTTGTACGACAGAACAGTGTCTAGAGCCCCTCAAAAAAAAAAAAAAAGTAAATATTACCGTAAAAGTGCAGGAAGGAATGGACCGAAGCAAATGAAATTGTGTGTAGATATTGTATAGACTGTATGTAAAATAAGGACTTTCGTGTTTTTAAGATGTCCCTATCAATTTTGGCACATCAACAACAAACAGGAAATTAATCGGCACGTGTTTTTGTTTATGCGGAAAAACATTATAAGGGTTAAAGTTGCCTCATGATATACTACAAAATACGCTGTTTGTGCTTGTTATTGATCTGCCAAATTTGAAGAAATCTGATGGAGACGCTTGTGAAACACGAGAGGCTTTATTTGTCATATCAAATATCTACAGACAATTTCATTTGCTTCGGTCCTCTCCTTCCGACACTCAACGCCTCGGTCCACTCAACAGTTTTTTTTTTTTTTTTTTTTTTTTTTTTTTTTTTTTTTTTTTTTTTTTTTTTTTTTCAGGAAAATACGAAGCACGTATTCCCTCATCTTACCTTTACAACATTTGTGAACAATTTCATTCAGTTCGGTCCATTTCTTCTTCCCTTTCTTGCGTCCAATTTCAAAATTCTAGGTGGGACCTTTTGCCCCCTAAAACAGTTTTTTCGCAGGAAATAAAAAAGCCGTATTTGTTTATTTTTTGCTTATTGTACTAACACAAAGTTTTGTTCCAATTCTTCGTGTAAATTTAGGCACTTCTGGCATACTGTTATTAGCACTTTTGATATTTCATGATCAAAGGTTTGGAGGGGTCTGTGCCCCACCTAAAAGTTTTTTCCAGGAAAATACAAAACACGTATTTCCTAATTTTATGTCCGCAATATCTGTTCACAATTTCGTTCACTTTGGTCCACTTGTTTTTGCCTTTCGGGCGTCAACTTTCAAATTTTGGGTGAGGGCTTTTGCCCCCTAAAACCGTTTTTCAGCAAAAAATAAAGAAGCACTTATTTGTTTATTTTATGTGTAGTATCTACCTGCCAAATTTTATCAAAATCGGAATGTTACACTTGGGAAGTGTTACTTGTTAGAATTATAACAACAACGCATTGTCCACAGTTTGGACACTGACTCAAAGTAATCTGACATAAAAGAACCTCAAAAGGGAAAAAGTAGGTTTATTAAAAAGTGCTTGAGGTTTGGTAAGGGACAGCTTCCAGGACCTCACGCTGGATACGTCACTGAGTCAATGCATTATATTTGTTTCTTGCAAAACATAATTAGATGCGTAATATGTAAAATTATATCATAGTTTGACTTTTAATAGGTCTTTCCTTAATACATCCATATTATCCGGCGTTCTGCCTGCCTGTTTCATGTCGGATAAGCGAAACTCTACTGTATTTTCAAAGATAGCATATACACAGGGGCTAGAGGTCTGTACGGGCCGGAATTTTTAGAACGGACCCGGCCCGTCCCCTTTAATTTATAATCTATAGGCATTAGCGGATTAAGGGCGGAGCCAATGGAGCCCAGACTACGGGGCCCCAAGCTCAGGGGGCCCTTTAAAATCCCTCTGTTTAATACTAAAATATAGTAATCAACTTATTATATTATAGGCTTCAGACCGATGCTATTTTTTTTCCCGCTCGTTACGCTCGTGGTATCGCTAGATTTAAGTCTTTCTATCAGCAGCATTTACCTGTTAATAATGAATGCAATTATTTAATTGTTAATAATGAATTTAACTAAACTAATTATTCTAAACTTGGAGCACATTCAAATATTACAGCATAGTTCTCAGTAGTTCCATAAGCCTATGAGGCTGTGGAAGGCAGAAGAGAAAATTTATGCACTGGAACTATTCTTAACATAGGGCCCCTTTAAAACAGTCGGTTCTAGGTCTCCAAAAGCCTTAATCCGCCCCTGTCTATAAGCAATATTTCACGAAAAGCTGGTATTTTTTAACAAATGTGTCCATCATCAAGTTTTCATAAAGTAGTCCCTTTCTCCTTTAAGTAATTTCAGAGCCCACGGTGTTTCAGTGGTAGAGCGTTCACCTCTGGTGGATGGAGTCCTTGGTTCGATCTATGCTCGCGCCAAGTGAACCTTGTGCTGGACAAACACTGTGCGTGGGTTTTCTCGAGGTTCTCCCGTTTTATCCCACTTTCTTAACTCGATCATTTCATTCATTTCTTATCATCACTGTCTCCTTTAGCCTATCCAGCATAATCGTCGGACGTAAAACTTAAAGATTTCATTTCAAATCATTTCAATCAAAAAACAGTTGCAGGAAGTATGTAATTTCGAATAAAACAAACTACTATATACAATTCTGAGTATATTATTCTTTTATGAAATTCTCGCGAACCTTATTTCTAAATCGAAGGGTAAGAAGACTAAATTCACTCTTATTATTATAGATCCATTTCAATTGAAGCAGTTGGAATAGTTGAAAAAAAAAAAAAAAAAAAACATACCCTATATTCCAGTGTGCCACAATCGGTATAACGCGGCACACTGGTGTGTCCAGCAAAGTGAACTGTGTGACGCAAACTTTTTCCTATTATTTGCAAGAATATTTGTCGAGCTTCTGTTATTTATTATTATTATTATTATTATTATTATTATTATTATTATTATTATTATTATTATTATTATTATTATCAACGATTCTTCCATGGATCAGCTGTCTGCATACGGTTAAGTAACCACAAGTATCACATTGAGGGAATGAGTATAATTATTTACTTTAATAGTAATACAAAATCTATTTGCTTGTATATTCTACCGGGAATAACCGCATCCGTCTAGAAAGCTAGGACTAACAACAAAGGGATCCGAAGTTGTGACCACACACCGCCCCAAATCGTGAGTGCCACAAGTTCCCTTCTACGCCTTAGCACAATAAGGGCTGTTGCGTTCAGGGAGAGAGAGAAACAACTTAATTCCATTGCAGTTATATGCTTATTAAATGTTAACTTATATTTATAAATTATGTAAGTGATCGTATCGTTTTCTGTTTATTATTATTAATTCTTATTATTATACATTTCTTATTGCGTTGATTGCCATGTGTATGGAATTCCATACACACGGCTCTCCTGTGCAGTAGAGCGTGATTATTTTCCATACGCAAACAATGTAGATATTCCAAGTTTGTTGTGTTCGTTCTATAGCTCTGTATGTAATTAGATACATATGGCGTAGAAATCAAAATATAATGTCCATGCCACGTATATGCAAAACCATACACAAAGACATTTATGAACAAAGACATTGAGTTTTGAGTTTGTCTCGCTCAGCAACGAAGCTATATGAGACGTCGGCCTACTGATTAACGTGGACTCCGAAGCACGTGAGCTCTCGCCGGGAATCGAAGCCGGGTCTTCCACGCCAAAGGCGCGTACGCTAACCGCTTAGCCACTAAGGAGCTCATGAACAAAGACATTTAAAACAAAGGCGAAAACAAAGATGTGTGATGTGATTTTGAGTTTAACGTCCCTTTCAGCAGCGAGGCTATATGAGACGTGGACCTACTGATTAACGTAGAATCCGAACCACATGAGCTCCCGCCGGACGAAAACAAAGGCCTTTGGAATTGACAATAATCGTTTGAACATTTCAGTCGCACCTACCTAATATTAACAACATTTCTACGATAATTTCGTAACATTGTATTATTTCTTTTGTTGATTAGCTTGGTTAGGCTTATTTAAACACTTTTTTTCTTTGCACCGACGTGCCACATCTCTTGGATGAAAATACACTAGCTCTCACTGGAAATCAAATCCAGAACCAATGCACTTGAACCATTTTGACCACAACAAGGCACATTTAAAAAGAAGTTTCGATTTTGTTCAGAAAATTGTGATTAGGTGTAACATTAAAAAATATATTTAAGAAAGGATACGGAGCAAACGCACTGTACTTTCTCGCTCGAATTTTTTACACTGACTTATGTTAGGCTGTAACTATTATTGAAACATTTATTTGGGAAATTGCGAATAAAATAATGTTTTGGAAAACTTTGCTAGAAGAAACTTCAGGCCCAAAAGTAAAGTACCCATTGGTCATATTTTCGTTAGAAATAACTTGATCCATATATTAGAATTATTAAGGATATAATTGTATGTGAACTATAAGCAAAAGCGTCTGAGTAATTTCTGAGAAAATCATGTAAAAAGTCACCCCCAAGAATAAATTATCCCTTGTGGATCTTTTCAGGACAAACGAGCTATGCTATATTGTTAGTGTTTTCGTAAAACATTTATTTATGAAATACGAACACAATCGCCTGAGTCGTTCTTGAGAAAATCGCAGGGTAAAACTTACTCTCAAAAGTAATATACCATTTCTAGTTTTTCCGGATGAGGGAATTATACCATATAGCTAGGTTATTTATGTCACATGTATTTATAAAATATGAACAACAAACATCTCCTGAGTGTTTTTTAGGAAGGTCATCGGGAAAAGCTTACCCCCAAAGGTAAACTCTTCTATCTGTAATTTTGACAGTATATCGAGTAATTTTTAAGCAAATCATTGGGAAAAAATCACTGTCAAAGTATCTCTTTTGGATTTTTCTTTTCGGAACAAGCGAGTTATACCATATTGTGAGATTATTACAGAAAATATTTTACTGAAATTAGAACAAATTTGTCTCAGTTATTACTGAGAAAATTGTCAAAAAAAAATCAACCCTTGAGAAAACCATTTCTTCTGTATGTTATCGGAATAAACGATTTATGCTGTATGTTAGTTTATTAATGAAACATTTCTTTACGAAATATGAACAAAATTGCCTGAGGCGTTAATGGGAAAACTATTGGGGTAAAGCTCACCCTAAGATTAACCTACTCCTTCGAACGAGTTGTTTGTTAGGTTATTAATGATACGTTTATTTATGAAATGTGATTGAGAAAATTCTGCAAAAAGAACGCATACCATACAGTAAATTACACCATATATATTTTTTCAGAAACATTATTCATATGCGGTGGAGATTCGTTAATAAAATATATATTTATAAAAAAGTAAATAAAATCGTCACAGCTTTTTTTACTTGAGAAAATTCAATTGTTTTAAATTTTAATCCTTCAGTAAATTACCCTTACTTTTAGATGTCGAAGGACATAAAATTCGAAAGATAGTATGTTATTAAAACGTTATGTCTAGAATTCGGTCCAGATACGTTGAACAGTATGGCCTCTATTTGAGTGCGTGTAAAAGCGTGACGAACTGAGAGACGAATAGATGGACAGACATCGAAAAATCATTTTTTCGATATGTAGGAGCCATGTAACTTGAATTCATTGAAATCTGGTATTCGGTTTTTATAACCGTAACCACACTTTCTTCTTTCGTCCCTCGAACGTGAAAACGAATAGGCCTACACCGACACGTAATGTGATAATTTGTAATCCCAAAAATTTAATTTTTTATGTTTAATGTGTTGTCATGCTAGAAAAAGAAGCTTATGCATGTTAGATCATTTTATTATCAGTTTTTCAGGCTACTGTATAATTCGTCGGAAGCATTCGTGTTATTCACAAAGAGAGCTGTAAAATTTAGTTTTGTTTAAAAAAAGCATTCTTGATTTTTTTTTTTTTTTTTTTTTTACACAGACTTGCATTTGTTGCACTTGTTGATATGAAACAAAAGGAGAGAGAGAGAGAGTCAATACTCTAAAAAGGAACACACACACACAGAAACACTAGAACAGACAACGAGCTATGGCTGTGAATGTGTTCGTCACGCTGTGTGTAAGCTGCAGGTCGCGCTTGTTTTGTCTTTTACAGACACACTCGCAGTGAGTTGAAGTTTGAAGTTACTTCTTCTGTTAAAAAAAAAAAAAAAAAAAAAAAAAAAAAAAAAAAAAAAAAAAACGGAGAGGGAATGATTAAGCATACCATACCATAAACTAAAAACAATCGCTATTAGTAATAAATAGTAAGCTAATTCTGAATCAATACGTCATCAGAAAAACCAAAAGTTATTTCATTATTATATTGTTTCGGTTCTTATTAACGTAAAAATTATACACTTTCTACAATGTTTTTTAACGAAAAAAAAAAATTGAACAGGATTTGATAGGATTCGATCTGGGGTCAAAACAGTATAAGAGTTATTAATCCATCACTCTACCCACTTGACCACACAGACTTTCTTTTGTTGCCTATCTTTTTCTTAAGAAATAAATGCTCATGGCTATAGAGCATGTCACTTCCAAACTTAAGACAACAGTTTTTCTCTTTGTTTATATATTTCGGTATAACATCTTGGTTACAGAAGCTAATTTATATTTGGCAGACAATTTACACCCTAGATTTAAGCCAATAAATGCAATATTTTACTCCACTGTTCCTTGATTCAATTCTCCCCCTGTTCTGTTACCAATTCTGTAATTCCCTCTACAATCGTGCTGTGCTACTCCAAAAATTCCCTCGAAAACAATATTGCCAGTATACACAAAACCAAACATAATTTTGTTTTTTGCTTATATTTTTATTATTTTATTATATTTTTTGGAAATATCTCCTTAGATGGATTGCTTTTTATGATGTCCACATACTAATAATTGAATTTTACCCATAAACATAAGGAAAATGAAATAATTGCGAAAAATCGTGAGTTACAGTATACGCGCAATTTTTTTTGCGCATGGGAGTACATATTATTGATCATGGTATCCATCAAAATCTTTCGCAGTCCATTACTTTTCTTAAATTCTTCTCACTTCACGGTTGTAGTTCGTTCACTATGCAGTTCCTAAAATAATAATAATAATAATAATAATAATAATAATTATTATTATTATTATTATTGAATTTTACTTTGTATATTCTGTATTTTTACTTTGTATTTTTTTCTTCCAGTTTGTAACAGATACTGCATGTTTTATGTTTTTTTTTCAATTAATATTTTCTTTTTTATTCATTTTTGTATAATCAGTTGTATAATTTTATTCTATTTGCATGCGCCCTATGTAATTTTTTCTTTCTTGTAAGGGGCACTTATGGCTGTATCGCTGTTTGCTTCTAATAAACATTTAAACATTATTATTATTATTATTATTATTATTATTATTATTATTATTATTATTATTATTATTATTAATAATAATAATAATAATAATAATAATAATAATAATAATAATAATAATAATAATAATAATAATAATAAAAACTTTATTACATTTGAAAGGGAACTTAACGAACTGATTAAGAGAATCTACAATTTCATAAGAGAAAACAAAAAGGTTATATTTTCCCTTGTGATGCATGTTCTTATAAAAAGTTTATTATATTTACAGAAAATGTATTCAATTCTACCTAGTGGTTTGCTAGGGCTTTCCTTTTATTTTAAACAGGCTTATCAAGAAATACCTTATTAACTGCGTTAAATTGCTACAGTGTACCACCAATATACTAATGATAAGAGGAACAAAGGCAAGACAAAAAAAAAAAAATACTATACAGCACGATTTATAAATTGAATAGAATTAAAAATGAGGTACACAAGCATTCGCATGCTGAATCATACATCCCTATCAGTATTAATTTTGCTAGTTACGATACAGGCAGAAACTTTGTCAGAAAATTCAAATGTTACGTACCTAGATGAAAACAATATGATACTGCATCTACGTATTGGAAAAGATTCTCTCTCTCTCTCTCTCTCGACACTAGTCTCTGTTTAAGAGTTTGAATCCTCTCATTCAGCCGCCTATAATTCGGATTTTGTTTCCTTGGCGTATTTCCCATTTTCATTGCAGTTTCATTTTCAGCTTGCTCTTGTTTCGTCAGTTCTAGAAAGACGAAGATATTTGGATGTTCCTTTGCGAGTCTTTTGTTGAATTTCGAATGCCATCCTTCCACATGATTCGTTGTCCTAGGACCATAATTATTGAAGTGGTTCCATATATCCCTGAGATAAACACACCCAAACGATGAATATCATCAAATAAAATTAAGAAAAGATCAATGTACAAACATAATATTATAACTTGACCTGCCTAATTTGATTTTTACCACGGGATAAAAACATCTATTCAGTTAAAAATATGAAACCGCAAAAATAGATAATTTAAAAATACATATAAAATAGAGCAATTTAAAAACATTATTTATCTTTTCTTCTATTGCATTTTCCGAATTTTCACTAGTCGCAAATGTTGTATTGCAAATACCGAAACTGTTACAATATTCTTGCTATATACTAGGTTCTACACACGCTAATTAAGTGTAAAGGTTTTATATTAAAGAAGAAGATAATACATAAATACTCACGGTGTAAACATTGCATCCGATTCATCAACCCATGTTTCCAGCAAATAATCATGGAATTCTTCTTTATTGATAACGTCCGGTGCATTTTCTTGTAGATAAATGAATACATCTCCTACACTCTCTACAGGTATTAATGGGAGGGCAGCAGCTCGACGTATCCATTTCCTCACTTGCTGTTCCTTCTTGTACGCAGTAGATAATCCTAACTCTTGCACTATATATATATATATATATATAATATAAAAATTGAGAATTTGTCTCCTTTAGATTCCCATGAAAAACATAAGTCCCTAACCAGTCAAGGAAATTCTTTCCCTGACTCTCAAAGAATAATCCCTCAAACAGGTCAAGATTTCCTTAACTCTATTTTCGGCGAAAGGGGATTCGGCCAAACGGGATATCCCCTTTCGCCGAAATCAAGATCTGATAAGTTTTGATCTAAATAGCTTTAAGGTCCTTCGGCGAAACTGTATTCGGCCAAACGGGTGCAAATCTGAGTGGGTTAGTTTTAAGTGATGTCGTAAGTGTACAGTACTTGTAGTCAGTCGAAGGTTGGGAACCACTGCTCTGTAGTAACGTAAATGCTTGAAGTTACAACTTTTTACAATTGCAAGTCAGTTATTCTATTGCATGTCCCAAATAAAGAATAAAAATATCCATAATTATTTTTTATATTAAAGAATAAATAACTAGTTCTAAAGTTACGTGCAAAAGAACATGTATGGTTGGTTCTCTTGTAACTGAACTATAAGATTAGGTTCTGATTGGAATCTCTTATTGAATCAATTTGGCTAATAGCTGTAATTTATTTAAAGGACACGGTAACATTTTGAAATTCAACGCCCATCATCGCTTAAGAGAAGGGCAAGCTGAGAAGAATGCAGCAAGCAGTCTTTTGGTCATTATGGTTGATATCCACCCAAAACCGAAGTGGGTCACGTTACCAAATAAGCTAGCCCATCATCTCGCGTTCTTCTTTTTAACCAGAGGCTTTCTTATGAAATTGATGGAAGTGTTTTGTCTTTCAATGGAACATTTTATATTATTGCAGAGTTAAAAACTTTGAATCGAGCATCTCATGTAAATGAGCTATTAAACAATGACTGACTGTTAGTGGCAATCTTTTTCGTTAATCAAAAGAGAAAACAGTGATAAAACTTGTAATTTGAGAGTTTCCAATAATAAAATTGTATAGGACAAATCAGGTTACTTTGAACATAAATTTAGTTTCTCAATCCGGTAGAATCTTGTAAATACGCAATTTTCCGGGATTGGGCCGTAGAAAAAGTTACATAACTATGTGGCATTACGACTTACATGTGGTCTATTTAAAAAGTATTATAGTGTATTCTTCCCGTAAGAAGAAATGGAGTGCGCGAGGTTTCCTCTAGTACTGACGTAAGGTGTCTTCATTTTCACATGGGAGGGGGGGGGGCGGGCACGGTGGCTCAGTGGTAGAGATTACCTCTCATGCGTGGGATCCCTGGTTAGATTCCCGGCCAAGTTAGTTTGTGGTGGACAACATTGTGTCCGTGGGTTTTCTCGGGGTTCTCCCGTTTCCTTCTACATTACCATTCAACCAATTTTTCTATCGTCATTCACTAGCCTTAATCATCCGTCTCTTAGCATAAAAGGCATAATCGTAGTATGTTAAACTGAAAATTTAATTTCATATTTATTTCTGCATGTTTTGTGTGCAGTTTCTACACAGCAAAAACTGAGGTGTTGAAACAACACAAAATAACTACCACTTCAGCGTGTTACTTGTCTCAATTCAACACGTAAGACACCACATTCAGAACATATCAAAAATTCCACCTTACTGGCTGTGAGTATTTGCATCGTTTTTTACTGTTTGGTATGAGTAAAGCTTTGCGAAATAAATTTCGCATTTGTGGTAAGTGACTAGTAACATTCCATGCTTTCTGTAATGGGTCATAATATTGTTGTAAACCTGTGAATCATCTGACAACAGTTACATAGGTAGCAGTGCTTCCATCTATTTTCTTTGTTATTCTTGTCTTAGTACGTATGAACAGAAGATGGCAGAACTGTTGCTTATGTAACTGTTGTTAGACGATTCACAGGTTTACAATATTATTGTGATCGATAACAGGAAACATAGAACATTATTCGTTACTTGGCACAAGTGCCAAATATATTTCTCAAAGCTTTGTTCATATTAAACGATAAATACCACTGCAAATTCTCTCAGGTAGTAACAAGTTACTTCTGATATGATCAGAAGGCGATGTTCTTGGTGCTGAATTAATACACAAGTAACACGCTAAAGTGGTAGGCTAGTCATTTTGTGTTGTTTCAACACTTCAATTTTTTACAGTGTACTCTGTAGGGGCACTGAATATGGTCCGTACGAAAACGATGAAAGATAAAACACCCGAAGCCGTGAGGCAGAGAGAACATTGTCGGATATAATTAGACAACGGGATAAACTGGTTGAGACATTAACTCAGAATGAACTGTACTCTGATAGAAGTTACGGAAGATATAATGGAAGGAAAAAGAGGAAGGGGTAAGAGAGGCTATTGATGAATGTATTAAAATAGCAAAGCTTTCTTCTGGCAGTACTAGGATACATGGAAGTTTCTAGTATGTTTTTGGAGTGGTTTTCCTTAGCATTCGCAAGATATTATTTTAATCATTAAACAAATAAATATAATTTTGGATATGTTCTAGTCTTAAATTTTATGAAAATGCCTCTTCATTCAACGACGAATGGGTCGTTCATTTTTGTGTTTATCCGCTGTACAAATCCTTGCCATTGATTTTGGCATACTTGTAGGTAACTATAGAGAAGAAACTGTAGGCTGTTTTAGGATTTTTAAGGTGCGTATTCTGAGGAGGGACTAGTTCAGTATTTGTGAAAATATAGTATCTCATGACCGTCTCACGTTAGGTAGACATAACTTTGCAGTGGGCTCACAAATCAAGTACGAATCTATCGCTTAACGCTGTTTGTGAGCCGAAGTTATTTTTCCCATTGAAATTAGTATAGATACAATTAATCCATTCCAGCCAAAGAAACATGACATTGTATGTTTTTTTTTTTTTTTTTTTTTTTTTTTTTTTTAAGTGCTTAAGAATATAGAACGAAAATAACATTATTTCGGTTAGAGGGAAGCAAACTGGGCCCCATCTTTTTTCGCTTGATTCTTGTAGTATGTGACGAGACAAACACGATGGTACCAAAATTATCGAAATTGCACCGGGGGAACATGGGTAATTTGGGTAATTTATGTAGCTTAGTTTGGAAAATGAAGGGGAGGGAGCAAACTGGGCCCCATCTTTTTTCGCTTGATTCTTGTAGTATGTGACGAGACAAACACGACGGTACCAAAATTATCGAAATTGCATCGGGGGAACGTGGGTAATTTGGGTAATTTTGTAGCTTAGTTTGGAAAATGAAGGGGAGGTAGCAAACTGGGCCCCATCTTTTTTCGCTTGATTCTTGTAGCATGTGACGAGACAAACATGATGGTACCAAAATTATCGAAATTGTACCGGGGGAACATGGGTAATTTGGGTAATTTTGTAGCTTAGTTTGGAAAATGAAGGGGAGGGAGCAAACTGGGCCCCATCTTTTTTCGCTTGATACTTGTAGTATGTGACGAGACAAACACGATGGTACCAAAATTATCGAAATTGCACCGGGGGAACGTGGGTAAATTGGGTAATTTTGTAGCTTAGTATGGAAAAGGAAGGGGAGGGAGCAAACTGGGCCCCATCTTTTTTCGATTGATTCTTGTAGTATATGACAAACTGGGCACCATCTTTTTTACAGGTAGAGCGAGCGGTGAGCGGGTCCTGACCGCAAGTGGAACTAACAGCAAAACATCCTTTGTAGCAGGGTTACCAAATACAGAATGTGCTGCAATAATCTGCGCCCCAAGTAAAATACCAGCAATGCATTGTTTGATCTAATGTCGTGTGAAATGTACGGGAATTTTGAAATACTATTCAATATATAATAATTTAATAATATTGTGCAATGTTATTTAATAATGTGTTGAGAAGGGATTTGAAAAATTTAGTCGGATGATTGGTAATTGATCGACAATTAGATTTTTCGCCAGTAAAATTGATACATAATTTTTAATGCGTGGAACAACAGTTCTTACTACAAATAGACGATCTTAAGATTTGATCCCTGGATTTCAGCGATTTTGAAACCAGAACACTAAATGCTAACTTTTACTTGTTCTCATTACGTTATAGGAAAGAAATTAAGATTTGATTTAGGGAGTCCACCATGTGAAAAATATTTAAATTCCTAATGAGAATAAGATATCTCAAACTTCACTAGCACCATACCCGTTCCGTTTAACCATTTGTTGTGTAATTTCACGGTCAGTCAGTATGACAGTTGTGCGGACCGCTTGATCGCACTACAATTTCGAATGTTCCCAGGAAAACTTCGATAATTCGAAAACTTCGGGCAATTTCGATAACTTTGGAACCATCGTCTTTGACTTCTCAGATAGTAGTAGAACCAAACGAAAAAAGATCGACCCAATTTGCTCTCTCCCCTTGATTTTACATACTCAACTACAAAATTACCCGAATTAAACAAGTTCCACCAGTACAATTACGATAATTTTGGTACCATCGTGTTTGTATTATCACATAGTAAAGAATCAAGCGAAAAAAAAAAGTTGGTGCCCAGTTTCCTTCCTCAACTTCATTTTCCATACCAAGCTACAAAATTACCCAAATTACCATGTTCCCCCAGTGCAATTTCGATAATTTTGGAACCATCGTGTTTGTCTCGTCACATACTACAAGAATCAAGCGAAAAAAGATGGGGCCCAGTTTGCTACCTCCTCTTCCTTTTCCAAACTAAGCTACAAAATTACCCAAATTACCCATGTTCCCCCGGTACAATTTCGATAATTTTGGTACCGTCGTGTTTGTCTCGTTACATACTACAAGAATCAAGCGAAAAAAGATGGGGCCCAGTTTGCTCCCTCCCCTTCATTTTCCAAACTAAGCTACAAAATTACCCAAATTACCCATGTTCCCCCGGTGCAATTTCGATAATTTTGGTACCGTCGTGTTTGTCTCGTCACATACTACAAGAATCAAGCGAAAAAAGATGGAGCCCAGTTTGCTTCCCTCTAACCATTATTTCTATTAAAGACATAAATAACCCTAAAGAACATGTTAAAAGAAACACAGTGCAAAAGAGAACAGAAGATAATTTTTGAACAGCACTGACAGATAATGTTAGTGGCAAATGCGCAAAGGCACCACTAGGCACGTGTACATGTTCGTATCCGTAATGTTTTATAAGGCGAGGGGAAAAATTGTCCACAAAACTTGTTCGGGAATCTAAAGTTTACTGCATGTAACTCCTTGCGAATGGGGACACTCGGTCGAAAAGATGTAAGAGCTTTTTCAGGTCAACCCCCTGAGTGAAGTTTTTCTCGGTTTTCCTCATTTACTCAAGGCAAATGTCAGGATGATACCTAATTTACAAGTTCCATCAGACCACTTTCTTTCTTCCTAATTTTCCTAGATGGTGTACTCGTCGAGGAACGTCATCCTTAATAAATGGCGGGCGTAAGGCCATAATGCCGTCAGTGTCCAGCAATATATATAAATAAATAAATAATAAAATAAGTTGAAGTTGATATTTGTTCTAGAGTTTAGATAGAAAATCCCATTTGTAAAGAAAAGGAAGAAAAATTTAATTTCTCATTTGGTAATAGCAAAATTACGAAAAAACAACCGTTTAAAATCAAATTTTGAAGATAGACTGAGTTTATATCATTTCACATTGATTTGAAAGAAGTTCCTAAGGAATGAAAAAAAAGGAAGTGAGTTTGTCACATGGACAATGCTAAAGCAAATGGTCAAATAAATACCAGCATGTGCTTGTTTGCTGTCAAATACAAACTCACTGTTCCATTTAGTTAGTTATCATAGTTTTGATATGAAAACTAGTCTTGTCTTTGTCACAAACGAGTTCCTTATCATTGAAAGTGGGAACAAGGTTTAATTTTTGTTAACAGATGTAGAAGGAAAATAAAAAAAAAAATAAAATAAAGATAAAAGAACTAGTTTAGGGCGCAAAATTTCAGTCACACTCGCCAATCCAGAAATGATGGTCGCCAGTATCTCTCAATGTAGCCTACAAATTATGAGAGGTATCTCCCTCCCCCCCCCCTTCCCAAGGCCTTTGGTTTGACAGAGATAATAAATTGGACAATTCATATACATATTAAAAAAATATCTTCTGTCTTTCGATTGAGGGTGGGAAAGAGGGGGGGGGGGAATTACAACGTTGTGAAGACTTTACATTTCGTGTTTTGTATCATCCACCGATCCGACAATTATTTTCGTGCGAAACAGAAACTCCGCAGTCCTGAGAGTTCAGGCAGAAACAATTCGTACTGAACACTAGTCGCCAGCTCTAAATTTCTAGTCTCCAATGGCGACCTGGCGACTGGAAATTTTGCGCCCTGAGCTAGTTGCACTTGAATTGCAAACTGATATATTGAGATTGAATTCTGTAAAAAGAATTACCATCTTTCCTTTGAAGGTGTTGTTACTTTCTTTCACTAACATAATAGATTATTATTTAAAGGAAAAAGACAGAACGAGATTGTATTTGTAGTATTTAGGACTTTGAGTGCGAGTGCACTTCCCTTCCCTTCGTTGTTCATGATGGGGTAGTATACTTAGTCGTGGCTTTTAAAATTTGCTCTTTCTGGAGAAAGGAAAAGAGACAAATGATACCATTGCACGGGGCAGCAAATTGCCTAGGGCCGGCCCTAACTACTATTACTAACACTGTAAATGGAAGCCAAAATAATTTTGAACAAGCCATGAACGAAAGAAACTCCCCTTCTGCCATTTGTACACTTCTCTCTTTCTCTTGTCTTCGAAGTAGCTATGCGAATGGATGTTTCGGACAAATAGACGCTCATTTCTTTTTCTTATGATCGTCACGTTTTGTTCCTGTACTTAAGCAATCGGTCAGGAGTCGTTTGTTAGTAAACTCGCTTCTTCGTCGCACAAAGGGACACCTCAATTCATCAGGTGAATGATGCTTTTGCAGTTGCGTAACACGTGAACTTGCCCACAAAAAGTGCTAAATTCATCAGGAGCTTTCTATCTTGTTGGCTAGGTCATCAACTTATATATAAATTTACAATACGTAGAGCTCTATTCTTTATTGTTGACCATTGAGAATTTGGTGTATTGAGCAGAGACTAGGAGTAGGTATCTGAAATCCCCTTCCTCCGGACATTATTACAAAAGTCATTTTGAAGGCTATGAGCGTATATGTGTGTAAATAATGATTTGTAATTTTTAAGACTGGGTCAAGTACGCTTCTTGTAAGAAAGAAAAAAAAAACTATTTAAGCGTCTCATCTACTTCATCAATGGACCACTATTTTATTTATATTTGTATTCTGGACTTTCCTTCGAAGAGGGAGGAGCAAATAAATGACTTTCCAGGCTGAGTAATGGTATTATAATGAGCAAGGTGATGAAAATACCTGATGTAATAACTTTTGGACTATTCATTCAATAAGAATGACCCGTACACGTTTTCATAGAGCCGAAACAGTGTGTTAGCTTTCACAAAATCTGTTGATGGTCCAGTCATTCATATTCATATATAAATCATATTATAAATGAAAGTTATCTTGTGTGATCAAATCAAAAGGAAAACGGGTGAACCGTTTGAAATGAATTTTTTGATATACTGTAGTTACCAAATACCTTTAAACTGGGCTATGCTACTTTCATTAAAATGCATATCCTTAGAGGGGGCAGAGAATCGTAATTTATGCGGAAAATCGAATGTTACATGAAACTATATGAACTTTCATTAAAAATAGGGGCACGGTATTGTGACGATGGTGCAGTCTCTATTTTCATCCTGCTCGTTTATTTCCCACATATTAGGAGAACTGTTCACGCTATTTCTTAGCGATTGTCACAAAAGGAGATTAAACTACAGTTTACACCAAGAAATACTTGAAGAATGGGAACTTAATCTTGGGGAAGAATAAAGGCTCCTGTTAATGGAAATTTATTACATGATTAATAAAGCAACGTTCAACATACATTCTGCTTTATGATGAATACGTAACATCATATTTATTATCTCTATTTCCTTGAGGATAGAAGACGAAATGCATGCGAAGTTTCTGGTGGACAATAGGGCGTCTAAGGGTACTCTCGTTTCCTACCGCTTTTCAATCCACCAATTTTTCTATCATTCACTTGATTTAATCATTACCCTTAGTGTAAAGAGCATAATCGTGGACGATAAACAAATATTTAATTTTAATTTTGTCATTAAAAATAAAGGAAGTGGATCCGCATAGCGTTGTCGCTAATTCTCTCGCTTTTGTTGAGAGCAGTCGCGCGTTCGATTCCCGGTGTAACAGCTTTTTTGGGCCAGCCAACCTGAGTGTTTCCTGAGTTTTCCTCATTCACAATAGGCAAATGCCTGGATGGTACCTAACATACAGGTGTCAGGCCGCTTCCTTTCCCCTTCCCTGGATCGTGTACTTGCCGAAGGACATCCCTCATACGTGACGGTAATGCCCACAAATATAAGTGCAAATTAAAATAAAGGAACATTTTGAAAATTTCAACTTTTTTTTTTTTAAAGCTGGATCGCTAGTCACCTTTAGGGTAAAACTTTCTCACTAGATGGCAGAGCACATTGCGTCACATGCGATGTTGCCACATGAGTTACGGATAGAAAAGTGTGTGTATATACACGATCACATTTTATACATGATTTACAACGAAGAAAAATCAGTTTTAATTTCCATTTTACTCAATACTGCCTGCTTTAAAATATGAATTAATTATATTATTTGATGAAAAGTGATTTTTCAACTCACGAAACGTTATGCGTATATTTCACAGAAATTAATGTCTTTATGGTGCAGATTAAGAATACGTATACTACAAAATCATTACATACATTTCATATTTTGGACAAAACAGACTCAAGTACGCTCAAAAATGGTGTAGCTCTACTTTAGAAGCTTAATTATTATGGCTGAAATTTCATCGTTTTCTGGTCAAAGTGCAGCTCAATTTGCATTTAGGGGGAAATTGTCATTTTGATGGTAATAGTTTCTCAGAAAATGGCAGTGAAACGTTATACATTTATTTATAACTAAATGCCTCTACGTTGCAGATTAAGAATACGTGTACATATACAAGTTATTACCTAGGTATATAGGACAAAACAGATTGTTAGTACATTTAAAAATTTTATTTTTTATAAGCGAAGTTGCAATCCTCGTAGCAGCTTTACTTTAGGGGCTTAAATATCATAGCTAACATTCCAGCGTTTTTTGGGCAAAATTAGACACAAACTGCATTTAGGGGTAACTAAAACTACTTTATGGCAAAATATTCTCAGCAAATGACAGCTATTATACGTTGATCTATAACTAGGTGTCTCAAAGGTACAAATTATGAATAAGTGTACAAATACGAAACCATTACACAAATCCAATTTTTTCAACAAAACAGGCTTAGTTTCTTCAAGCGTGGTATTTTGTAAGTTTTATTCCCGTGCAGGTATTTTGTAAGTTGTGTTCCCGAGAACATGTACCGTATTTTATAAGTTGAATGTCTTAGTGCAACTTTACTTTAGATGGCATAATCATTATGGCTAAAATTCCAGCGTTTTCTAGACCAAACACAGCTGCGTTAAATGAAAACTATCGCCAACTTTTACTAGATTGCTTACTTACACAGACAGATTTGTTTCACAATCCAGGTGGAATGAAAAGTCTTAGATAGGGCCTTATGTAGAGTATTTTTGTCGTCTGATTAGCATCATACTAAAGGTCTGACTACTGCAGGAAACATATGTTAGTCGAATTCTTTAGTAATCACGCGTCAGAACAACTCCGCATAAGTGCCCGCAGCGAGTAAAGCCCGGGTGTTAGGGTGTCGAAGGCGCTATTTAAAATTTTCTAGTTTAATATTCCACGATTATAGTCCGAATCTAAAAGGAGCAATGATGATGATTATCGAATGGTGTACTGAGGGAAGTGGGAAAACACGAGAAAATCCACGCACATTAAGTTCTACATAGTCTTCCTGGTGAGAAGTGGGATCGAACCAGCGATCTCGTGCGCCAGAGGTGATCTATCTACCGAGCTATTTACAGCTAATTTTATTAAAATCTACTAGAATATTTAACCTACTTTTTCTCAGTGTTTTGCAAGTACTTGCTTCTGGGCCATTCCATTGTCACGGGTAAAACATTTACACTAAATTTTTGATGCTTTAAAGTTGCGTATTTCTTAAAGTACAACATAAATTCTGCTAATTGTATGATATGAGTAGTAAAGACTTAGGAGTATATGTAGCTGATGTTTTCAGTATTTTATTTTTTTCTGTTTAGAGTAGAAACTATCAATCCCTAAATGTCACGGGCGGGGAAGAAAGAGAAGTGACTTTCAACATACCAAGTGAATATTACAAAACTCTCTGAATTCTTAGCTCAAAATGTTCTTATTGAAACGGAAATGTATAAATGATGAAATTAACAAACTTCTCATAAGAGAAATTTGGCAAATATTTATATTAATAAATAAACTAAACTTGACTGTGTCACGGGCAGGACATCGTGTGAATCAACACACACAATCTCAATAAGAATGATTTCAAAAATTAAATCGAAAATAAGTCAATTTCTGCTGTTATAGCATTGCACACAAATAATTTTATATACGGTATTTTATTGAGGCTCGCTTTTATCACATAAAAATATATCGTACACTTATTTCTCACCACCTACACTTCAGGAAATGGTTTTATTTGCCCATTTACACCCACCTTGTAGGGAAATTCGTACAAAACACTGTTTAACAGTATATAAAATAGGTGCTGGTGTCCAGTGCCCGTGCCGTGGAAAATCAGCGCACGGGGCGAGAGTATACGACGCATCGCGACGGCGCCCCCGTAAATGAGTGAGGTCAACAGACCAGCCGCAAAGCGTCACCATAGTTAGTGTGACGCGTAAGAAAATTTTCAAAAATAAACTCTGCTTTTCCTTGATTTTGAGCACTTTTTAATACTTTTTTCCTTCCATTTTATATATATATTATTTTTTTCCTCCTGAATTTTGCGCCCCCTTACTTTGACGTCGCCCCTTCCCCTCACGGCACGGCTGGTATCACATGTATTATTTGATCGAAATGCACGTAAGACCCATCTTGAACAGTCTTGAAAATTTTTACCGCAATCGCTTACGGTCTTCATACGATTTTCTTTGACTACTTCATCCTCTTCCACTGGGCTTTGTGCAACAGTTGCATGTCTGGTTTCTTTTTCTGTCGACTAGAGAAACATTACTGTACATCAACAAAGGTGCTCCTTGTGTTATATCTTCAACAGCTGGTCTAACACAAGCCGTGTTAACATGCAAACCTAAGTCGTCGCTCAGGACAGCTTCATGGCTTTCGGAATCATTTTCAGAATCAGAATAAAAGTCTGTTAGAAATTTAGATTTTACATGGATGAAGCTGAAATTTAAAAGTTCGACGAACTATCAAATTTTCGCTTGTCAAATTGCAGGAAAAAAACTGTTTTGATTGGAGACATTCAATTGACAAAAGCATTTTCCCGTCTTTTACTAAAAGCGGCCTTTTTTTTTTTTTTTTTTTTTTTAAATTTATGCTTATGATAGTAAAACAGATATATTTTGAAACTAAGAGCTTAAAGCTGCTACGAAATCAGCAGCACATTCTACAATTACTTTTTGTCGCACCGGCCTTGGTGTACGTACAAAAAGGCCAGTATGGAACTTACGTACAAAAATCCCATACACCGCTCCCTTGAAACGAACTAAAAGGTGACGCTAATGATATTTATATGATACTTATTTTAAATTAAACATCATACTGACAGTACTACATAATCCTCTATTTAAGTAAATAATGTTCATGCTTAGAAAACTTTATTTTAGTACATATGGAATAATTTTCTATCATGAATAACCAATGTACACAAACTTTCTCAGCAATGACACGCCCACTGTCACGTGCAGGACAAGTTTTCAAATTGAAATAAATCGAAATATATTGTTAGCATTAGTCCAAAATTTGGAAAATGTTAAGTACATGTGCAAATTGTTACTTCTAAGTACGAAACCACATTCACAAATTTAGTAATTCAGTACAATAACTTTTGGTAGTTTTGTCACGGCCAGGAAACTCAAGTCGACGTTTATATCTTTAATGATATTATAAACAATTTTTATCCTGTAAACACTTTCTCAACTGCAGCTTGTAGCAAAAAGAAGCATCTTGAATAGCTCGAAGTTACTTCAGCCTAGCCGCCAAGCCATATTTTGGAGTATTTCGTACCCTACTATTTGTGCATCAGAATTATGCACATGGCGGCCAACGTGTTAACGCTCAAAATGATCGTCAAAATAAACTATCTTTATAGATATTACACGTATGTATATTTACGTGGAAACTGTTAAAAATTGAAAAACGCTTAACTATTTCTTCAAATTATTCTCCCTTCGCTTCCTTTGGCTCTTCGATCTTTTATTTTGAGTTGGATTCTTTTTTTTTTTTCCTTCCGTTTCCCCATTTTCCACTTTCATTAATTATGATAGTTTTGTCAATTCACAGGTTCCGCCTCTGGACTTCAAACGCTACAGAGAATTGCCCTACTATTGTAACAGTACACATGCAAGTTTGGCAACGAAGCATTATGGCGTCCTGCGCAAGCATGAGATTCAGCTGCTAAAACCAAGGATCTTATAAAATATTTGTAAGATCCTTGGCTAAAACTATTTCCGTAAACATAGAATAATATTTGGATAAAATGTAAAACATAACACGAGAAACTGCCCTATATTATCCATATTTCGTATGCAGACAACTACTTGTAAAATAATTTATGCTTGTAAGTAAAAATTTCATAAAACTGGGTACAGGAGTAGCAAAATCTAACAGCAAGCGCCATCTTGCGTACTTACCTTAAAACTCAAGTTTTTCTGTTACTTTTTTAGATAACAGAATACATAAGAACAGAAAATATTATCATGTTTTAGCTGACACATAATTCTATTTTATAGTGCAATATCGATATCTTTACGCGATATGTGCGATATCTTTACGCGTTGGTTAAGGCAATGAACTAATGCTTATGCTGACTTCCGGGTAGTGATCCACCTAAAGGGGGACGGGATAAATGGTTTTTCGCCACATTGAAATACACTGTTTTTGGTGATAGCATCGCAGGAAAATCGCTGAACCATTTGAAATTTTTGAGAATAGTACCTCCGTCAGGCTAATTTTATGATGTCACTTTGATTAAAGGGCACATCCTAAGATGATAGAGTAGTACAAAATTTATTCCTAAAATAGAGTAGCCTATGAATTGAAGTGAATATTGTAATACTTTTGACATGGTTTTATTTGTAAACAGTAACATGTGCTGTTATTTCGATAGACCATCAGCGCCACCACTTAAGTAATGTAAAAAAAAAACCACCACCACCACTAGCGCCACCACCACACTGGAGCAGCTATAATTCAAAAAATCAATGCAAGAAGTATGTGTCAGTCAGTCCTTGGGTGGACAAGCCTCTTCCCCTAACATGCAGTTGTGCTCTATAAAATAATCTCACCCCAGCTTTCTTGCTTTCAGGAGCTTTAAGGGCTTAATTTACCACTTGCAGCAAAGCTCTGTTAGAAAACTGTAACCCCTCTTTCAGCATGCAGCAGAGCTTAAAAAAAAAAAAAAAAAAAAAAAAAAAACTCCTGTAGGACTTTGTGGCTCTCCTTTTGCCGCTTAGTTCGCTGTAAAACTCCACGACTCTAATCTCTCTTGACTTGCAGCGGAGCGCTGAGAATCCTACCCCACTTCACTCAGCTTGCAGTCGATCTTCGTGAAGAATTCTTCCCTTGGCCACCTGGTCTTGGAGCACCTGTTTATTCTGATTATTAAAAAAAAAACAAAAAAAAAACTTATTTTAGTAAAATTGTATTATATTTTGTTACACCTGGAAGTTTTATAATGAAATTGGTAGTTGGAGAAAAGTGTAATTGTTCTACCTGCATTAGCCGAACTTCACAGTATCCAAGCCAGAGAAAGGAGTTTCTAATATTTTCCATATTTTTTTTCCCCCTTAAGATGATCTGGTAATTCAGCTAATCAGAAGTAAGTTTCGAGATTTTGCAATCGTCTTTTACATACTTGGATTCTAATTAAGCGCGTGTCATTTGAAGTGTCTTTTTTTTTTTTTTTTAACTATATTTTTTAGTCAAATCTAGCAGCTTCAAGTTTCATACACTTTCCAGAGCTCAGAAATTGAGTAGGTACGTAATTAATCTGATGGCAATACAAAAGTTTCACATAATTTTCGCTTTAGTTTGATACTGCAAAACAATTATTAAACATGTATTTAGATTTCACTGTATGCGTAGACAGTCTCAATGGAACTAGGCAATACTCTAATAGGTTACAGAATCGTTGGAGACCTTTTGTGACACGGGGAAATTAACATTATTCTGAACACTTATTTGGGTAACTAATAATTTGATTTGATTTTCAATTTCACGTCTTTTAGCAGCGAGGCTATATGAGACGTGTACCTACAGCTTAAGAGCCTGCCTTACAAAATTGACCATTTTTCTTTTGCTTGTTTTTCATAAGTGAAAGGAGATAAGGAAGTGTAAGTTACCACAGTCATAGAAAATGTTATTCTACAACAGAAAATATGAACCTGAAGAATTTTCATTGTTGCCATCCAGACAAATTAGTGTTGCCGAAAAGCAACACCCCTAAAATCTAAGTTAAGGCAGCGATTAGAGAAACGAACCCAACTGCATTTGGTTAAGTTTCATGTTTGTTTCCTATGAACGACTTTTTAAATAAGTTGTTGTATTTGGTTTGTAATAAACAAAATAGTTTTAACATACAGTAATTAAAATTAATAATGTTATTTAAAAAGGGATTCAGACGAAACCAAAACATGATACGTAACCAAATGCAGTTGACTTCGTTCCTCTAGTCGGTGTCTTAATTTAGATTTTAGGGGTGTTGTTTTTCTGGCAACACTGTAATTTGTATGGACCGCAACAATGAACATTCTTAAATTCATATTTTCTGTTGTAGAATAACGTTTTCTATGACGGGTGACTTGCATTTCATTATCTCCTTTCACTTATGAAAATAAAAAAAAAAAAAAAATAGTAAAAGAAAAATGGTAAATTTTGTATATTTAGTAAGGCAGGCTCTTAATCTGGGATCCAAACTACATGAAGACGCGAGGAATCGAACCTGGATCTTCCACGCCAAAGACCCGTAGGGTAACTGCTTAGACACGAGGGAGCTCTAATACTCGAAGCATTGTTCGAACATTAAAAACAAATGTTTGAATACTTAACTCGAATAATAGTACTTTCAGGAATTATTGCCTTCAGGAGTTTTACAGCCCTCGAAGCTAGTATTCTTTCAAATTAAGTATTCGTGCGTACTGTCACAGATTATAATCACTTTCATCAAACTTCTCATAACCTTCCGCATACACTGGATTTATTCTCTTTGCAAGAATTTTAAATTAACTATTGTAAATTTTGTAAAATAATCCTGAAGAAATACAATATGTAACGTTACACATTGAAATCTTGAAGTATTTTGAAATTGAAGAAGTTAGTAGCAAAGAATTGGAGTATATTAAACAAAGACTAGAAAGTTAATAATAATCGTTAAAAACTTCTAAAAGCTATTTTTGTATAAATAGACAAATTCTGACCAAAGCATATATTAACTAATAAATAATAATAGCGTTACAGTTTCGGCAAATTAACTTTGCCTTCATCAGACACATTATGAAGGCAATGTGTCTGATGAAGGCAAGGTTAATTTGCCGAAACTGTAACGCTATTATTATTTATTAGTTAATATATGCTTTGGTCAGAATTTGTCTATTTATTTATACAAGAAGTTCCAAAGTTAGAATGAGTGATATTAAACTATTTTTATGTAATACCTTAGATATACAGGGTGGGCCATGTAAGTAGCCCGGCATGATAATGTTGTGTAGCGCCCCGAGCGGCTTGGACAGCGTACCTTCGGTTGGCGTCGGCAGATGATCACTAGTTCGACTCCCGCTTGGAGTACGGCAGTGTCCAGAGAAATGAAACGTAATTTCAAACTATTGATTGATGACAATTTATTGGTTGAAGATATTTACAGTTCCAATTAGATTTTCACAGAAAATTTGCAAAGAACTTTTAAACGTAGAATTGCACAACGAAGACTTATTAAACGTAGACTCTCACTAAGAGGAATTACGAAAGTGATATTACGTTTGGCAGACTAAGTCCAAATAGACAAGACAAGACGAGTTGTGCGACACAACCGCAGATGGCAGATCGGACCTCTTCAAGTAGAATTACGAGAACGACGAGCCGAGACTCCGGTAAAGAGAAGGGGTGACGAAAGGAGCCCTGTCTGGAGGTTTTATACTTTCCAACGCGGATATCATTGACGTAAACCTCATGTGAGAGTCCAGCGTTTGTACATCACATGATTTTGATACAAGTCATTACCTTCGTTTTTGTATTACTTCAACAAAGAAATTAAAGAACATTGTACCTTTATCTTGAGTCCTTCACCATGTTTTTGCATGCGACGGTCAATAATCCTAACCATACACACATCTAATGTCATTGCTTTTTCATAGTCCGGTTGTTGCTCTGAGATTCGACCTTTCATTATCTTTTATGAGGTTATTACATTTTCCAATATCTCTCATTGACATTAGTGGACTCATTGACATGTAATATACATACCGTTTATCAACAGAAAAAGAAAAGAAAGAAAACAAAATGAAAGAAGAAAAATGATACACCAAAAGGTAGGTAAAGGTGCCAAGGCACGACAGTTGGATACCGCCCAAAAGAGTAGGAAAACGTATACTGAGGCTTACTTGCAATTACGAGAGATAGTGAAAGTGGGCCCAATGCACTTCTGCGCACGTCGCAGCGTATTAGCTTTTACATCTTTTGTAGCTCTTCACGGGTAATGCTCCGGATGGTGTAAGTAATATTTTGCTGCAGTTCAGCCAGGGTATGGGGGCTACTTACGTACACCTTTTGCTTTTAAGCATACCCAGAGTTAAAAATAACACGATAAATCTCGGAAATTAGTTGCCACTGTGAATCTTGTTTACTGTACGCTTTTGTGTAAACAGTTCATAGACCAATGTCAAGAATTCGTTGGAAGTATGACGTGTGGCTCTATCTTGTTGGAACTAGAAATATAGTCTTTCCGATAGCCGTGCAACTGTTGCAAGAAACCGCAATGAACATCATTACTTATTGTTCATTGAAAATAATAATAATAATAATAATAATAATAATAATAATAATAATAATAAAACTCGATCCAATGTACAGGGGGGCCCAAAACTAGGTATTCAGTCCTGTACTGATCAACTCATTGCGTTTTACATAATTTCTTATCATCCATCAGGTAGACTTAGTTTCTTTATTTGTTCCTAATGTCTTTTCACTTACCTTAAGCTCGGAAGAGCCGAAGCAAATAAACCTATAAGCTAGAATGTCCTACTTGATCAGTGCAGGGTAGTATACCGAGGCACGTAGCCAGGATTTTGTAATGGGGGGGGGGGTCCGTGACGAAATACTGTGGTTATCATACTAGGGGCTCAATCATTCTAAACTATTTCACTGACAACACACACAGTGGTTCGTTTAACAAGGATTTCGTAATCGGGGAGGGGGGGCGTGATATAAAATACTGTGGTAACACCACGGGTTCGAGTAATCTTAACTATTTTACTGGCAACATATTTATATTGGTTTATTAGGACAATAAAATGAGAGTATGTTAGTAAGTATTTTAACAACTATAAAGACATCTGGAGTAAAAGAATATAAAAAAAAGTATTGAAAAAGATAAGTCTTCCAAGGTCATTCGAACTCGGTTCTTGTCTTCTTTCTTATTTCTGTTCAATGCCGTCAAAGATAGAGACGAGATCTCTTTCCGGCAGTAAAACATTCTATAAAATGGATTAGTGTTGCCCCGAAATTGAAAATTTATAAGTGCAACTGGAATCTATGTTGCGAGGTTCATATTATTGGTGACTGTGGGCATTTCTTAAGTTCTGAGAGTCTATCTGATAAAACCGGTTTATCGATCATTTGTACTCCATAGAATTAGCATGGAGCTAGATGGAATTCGGAGGAATGCTACGTTACAATAATCTCCATTTTTAACTTGGCCCCTCCTCCCTTTCGTCCACATAAAGTTCCTCATAAGAGAGTAACCAAACGCTTGCTGTATGTATGTATGTATATATATATATATATATATATATATATATATATATATATATATATAATATATAATTTTTTTTTTTGATAGGCTCAGGCCCGTCTTTCAGAACCGGTGTCTGAAAATTAAAACCGGCACGGATTATCATCATTGCCTTTTATTTCTTAATTTTTCTTTCCATTTTGGTATTGGTAAAAGTGGATTTGGATAAAGGAAACGAAAGTAGGAACAGGAAACAAAAAGACAAAAACAAAACAAAGGATAAACGATGCTAAACTCAATTATCGGTTAATATAATTTCCAAAGTGCCATAACCATTGAGCTTGACCCTAACATAGTCTAATACTAACTATGCAAAACTCAACTATCGACTAATACAATTTCCAAGGACCCTAGCATATTCTAATACTAAATTGATTACAAATCAAATCAAATTACACCTGTACCGATGTAGGGATCAATCTTTATTAACATACCGTAATTGAGCCATTCACGAAGTCAATCTTGTCTAATATGAAGACACAGTCACAACCAACATACACACGGTCACACCAAATGAAGTGTCTCCTCTTCGGGTGGCGGGTTAAAAAAAAATCTAGTGCGTCCGGAGTTCCGCTCCAAGGCATGTATAACTGGAGACGCACTAGCACAACCACACTCATCCTCCCAGGCAGATACAGAGTTCCTGTATCTGCCACGGGACATTCTGGGGTCTCCGATCCAGAGAAGAAACTGGATTCCATTCATCCTTCCACATTCATTCTGCTCTTGTTTTCCTTCTATGTTTTTCTCTATAGAATTGTTCTTTCTTTAGTTCCGAGTAAAGGTAGTTATTTTCGTTAGGATATTGTAATGATTCTCGTTTCTAATTATATCAGCTATCGTCTTTTGTCTTATGTCCCCGTTTCACCACATTCACAGTTTAAATCGTCTTTGCTGTAGCTTTATATTTTTAACGTTGATTCTTCTTTCTCTTTTATTTTTGTTTCGTCCTTTTTTTCATTTCTGGTTCCGAAGGGAGTTCTGGAGCCCCGGACCCACCCCTTGGCTACGTGCCTGGTATACCTATTTTTGGGCCACCCTGTACATGTCCCTGAAACAACGCAGCAAACACTAGTTTCTTTGGTCGTGGTTCTTGTACGACATGTAGATTCTCAGTAAAAAATTGCCGCATATTCTGCGTATTCATTCACATAACCCGATAAATGGAACCACGTTTCGTCGAACAAAGTACAGCAGAGGGTCCAAATGTTCGTCCACGATTGTCAATAACCTATTTAACTTATGTCCGGCTCCTTCAGTTCCTTGATATGTTAATCGGTATAGTTTGTTCGCGACTTCAGCACCACTGAGACGTTGTACATGAAAGAACTACGAGCAGGGACTCTTTCCAGATAGAAGTCTGCGGGATTCGTGCTTTTGTTACTGAATATCACAGAAAACCTCCGGCATTCGTTCAGTATTTGGTTTTCACCTACTCTCATTGACCACAGTCCCGGTGTGATGCCATGTTTACACCACATGATGAACACGTTTCACATGTGTTTATTTCTGCTAGTTCGGGTTTTGAATAGTGTGTTAAGAGAAATGATATTTATTCTAAGAACGCTAAATCGATTCAAAATGGATTGCAGGAAACAGTCGTTGTTAGTTTTTGCTCTGTGCTGATCAAACCGGAAATGGTTGATTTCTACCACTTCCGATGGATAGTTCATTAACGAACTTGAACCTTTGACCCTCTTCATTCTGGTCAAAATTGTGGTTAAAAAAAAAAAAAAAAAAAAAAAACTGTCACGGACGTTACCGGTATCTAATTTGGAATTTGCATTCTCGCTTGCTAATTTAGTTCTTATTACAGCACTCAAGTATTGAAGTGTGTTGATCATCATATTAATTGTAAGGTTTCAGTGGTTGCATTGAATATCGATGCACATGTCTCAATTTTATTTAGTAATCTCCAAATGATAAAAATCTTCACATGGTGTGGGGAAGATATGCGCTTTGCTTTGCTATCTATAGTCACAATCTATAGAATTACTAATTACTACTAACTGTGAATCTTGTTTTGTTCGACACCTGTTTGCTTTCAGCTGTCGGATTTTCAGAAATTTCTTAACGGATCTTTTATTTCTGACGAAATTGTGCTGGAAAACCAACTTTCACTAAAGTTGGATCACATTATATTCGGTAAAGGGACAGAAATTAATTTGACTCCTTTTAAGTATCCATTACAGGAAATGCATTTATGGAAGTTTCCGTTGAAAATAAATGCGCCATAGATTACTTTTTTCGTTTTTGCTTAAATTGCCTCTTAATAAGGATGAATAGTTCCACAATCTTTTTATTGTATAGCCGATTTATTTAAATGAGAAATCACTACCATGCTTCCAAACTGTGCTATGCATAAGTGTCGAAGTAGAACGGCTTTCTCCGTCCGTCTCTGTCGACCAGAAATGGCGTGAGTCAATAAAAACTTAATCTATAACCCACGATCCACCATAATGCCACTCCGACTCACAATACACTGACTCTTCTCCACTGACTAAAGAATTTACACTTGTTATACAATAAGGCAGTGAAATAATCACTAATCGGAGTTTGAATTTCTACGATCAGTCGCTCAAGCACCGTTCTGTTACAAAACCAGTGGATCTAACTTTTACGATATAAAATGGTAAAGTGTTTGTTATAGGCCATATTACGATGAATTTCAATTTCGAATTATAGATACTTTTCAGTGGGAAATAGGATGAAATTTGAAAGTTTCAAATCAAAGTAGACCAGCCTAAAGAAAAGAAAAAAAAATAAAAAAAAAATGTAGAGTTAGACTGTCTCAATCGAAAGCTTAGTAGTAGATCCTATTGCAAATATTACAATTACAAATATCAATATTCAAAAGTGCCCGATTTTTTTTTTACTTAGATATACTCATCTGAAGTAAATAGAAACAAATGAAAAAAAGAAAAAAATGGAGGCCTTGAAAGTAAAACTTAGATAACTTCACCAGTGTTCAGAAGGTGCTCTCTACAATGCACTGAGCAGATTGGCTCACAATGGGTCACGTCCTGTATACCCACTGACTCACTCACAAATCTTGACTCATAACCCACTGATCTATTCAATCTCTACTGTCGACAGATATCAGAGCAATAACTACTCTGATATTGGAAAGCGATTTCTCTTGCAAAAGATTTGCTCAACTTTTTCCGATGGCGAAGTTTGGCTTAGGACCTTGAACCTAGTGTCTTTGGTTTACTGTTTCCGAAGATATCCGAAGTTGAACTTAGAACTTTCAGCTCAAAACACCTATAATTAATGCGGTCATTCTTTTTGGTACAGGGTGTGCAAATGACCAATTACATGCATGTAAAAGTACTTAAAACTTCCATTGATCATGTAGAACCATAGGTTCCTCGAATATTTTTTTTTTCGCAAGTATACGTATAATTATCTAAACCAGTATTTCTTAACTACTCTTTATTTTTAAGGCCAGGTACGGATCCCACATTTTTAAATTTTGGTATCTACGTAGTAATAGTAGTTGAGAGAAAAGTAGCATTATTGAAAATTAAATTACAAAGCTCTGTTACAATAATATAACATTCAAGGGGTCTGTAGCATTACTTTTATACTTTTATAAATTGAGATATAAGTAATGCCATAGACCCCTTTAAAATTTGTTGCATGAACCCACGGACTACTAATTAGAAGAGACTGATCTAACCATATCTATACTACGAGATGAATAATCTCGTATCTCCTCTGCGGAATTCATTGAATCGTTTCGAAAATGCCACTTTTTTATTTTCTTTCTCTTTAATCCTCTGTTCTTTCCCTGTCTGTTAATTCTGTCTTTAATTCTCTCTTTGTCTTTAATTCTCTCTCTCTTTGTCTTTAATCCTCTCTCTCTTTGTCTTTAATCCTCTCTCTCTTTGTCTTTAATCCTCTCTCTCTCGCTCTCTTTGTCTTTAATAGCCATCAGTTTCCTTTAGCCTAGAGAGTAATACCATGGGGCGTTAAACTGAAAAATATAGTATTCTAGAATATCATTAGCGTTTAACTGGGATTTTTTAAAAGATAAAACGTATGCCAGTTGAGACATACCTCATGGAGTTGAACAAAATGAAATGAGTGGCTTCAAAGGCTCATATGTAATTTGAGAGAATACATGCTTACAAATAAATTAGTTTATCAGAAAAAATGTAATAAGAATCTAGCCATCTGTTAAGATGTAACTGATACTGAAGGGTAATCTCACCAAGCTCTTCATTGTGATACTATCAAGATAACAGTATAAAGTATGGTTAATGAGAATTTTAAATCACCACCAGCTGAACCTGCGCTCTCTACACAGCGCATCATTCTCATGTGAGCATGAACTCCTCATTTCTTCCAACATCTGTAAATGTCCCTATACATACAAGAGTGAAAGAAGTCTTGATAGAAATCAACAAGGGGTACCATGAAGGGGATAATTTTTTTTCGATTTTTTCAGTATCTTGCACAGTTTTCAGATTGAGCCTACTTCCGGTTGGAGTTTTTAATTCATTTATGATGTATTTTCTTGCGTGCAGTTTGTAATAAGCAAATACATTACATACACAGTTAATTGTCAGTGATACATGGTGTTCGTTGGGCAAAAGACTTCAAACAATAAAGATTCATCTTAGACTGGAGAAATGGTTATCCTTCGACTTTCCTTATTTAGCCATGAAACAAACACCTGAGGAATATGCAACCCCTGTATACAAATATGTGTTGGAATGTATAACTCGTAGAACATGATGCTTTACGTTAAAATATCAACATTTCCAGTGTACCTCTAAAACTGTAATATAGAAATATACAACGATAACGTTGTATATAGTATTTGCAATCTGTGCCAGCTTATAAAAAGGGATCAGAGGCGTATTATTTGAGCAGTATTATGTATAAAGAAAAGAAAGACACATAGGGATATCGAGAGATTATTTTGTAATCGAAAAAAATAGAAAAAGTGTGGTTGCTATGGAAACGTAGTAAATAAGTGTGTATGTATGTAGACATCTTGTTAAATATGCAGAAAGTTGATTATGTACGCTTCTCATGGTTGAATATTAAAAATCAGCTAAGAAAATGATAAAACGTATGAGTTATTTTGAAGATTACTAAAATTGGAATATAACGAACCACCTTCTAAATAATGGCCATGTTTGTTTTTTTAATATTCAATTAGAATTGGACAAGCTACACAATTTGGAACGACCAGTGAAAACGGCAAGTTTTCAGCACTTGTAGTTTTCGAGATCTCATTGTCGAAAGGATTGGAGGCTATTTATTTATTTATTTATTTATTTATTTATTTTTTACCATAAACATATAAAACTAGCATTTTAATATATACAATATATTAGCTCTTCAAAAAAATGTCCGAAGTTAAAACATATCCAGGGATGTATGCAGGAATTTATTTCGGAAGGTGGGATACAAATTAAACGAGGATAAATTACATCAAAATTTATAAGAAAAACACTCCTAAAATCAGATTTAATTCACAGAAAAGTCGAGATATCGTGTAGGAGGTACGGACTCCCAGGACCAATCTCTTACGTGCGTCCCTGCATATCAGTTGATATAAGACATTGATGTTCAAAATAGTATTTAAGGGTAAATTTCCATTCGTAATTTCCGAGAAAATTGAGAATCTAATTTTTATATCACTAAAACAAATTGTTGTTAATAATTGACAATTCTTAGTTTGCTGGAAAATACTTAAACTTGCAAATATATAATAAATTAATAAATACCTCTTTGCAGGCCAGGTGGTATCGTCCGAAATCCTGATGGCTAGTGAAAGCGGCTGCCCAATTGAAGTACATAAAATCGCCATAGAGAAATGTGATGAAATGTACGACAAAGACTGCCAGGGCAACAAATACATTCCTTTCCACCGAGCAGGATATGACAGGAAGACTGGTCAATCTCCCAACAGCCCCAGGGAGCAGGTAAGCAAGTTTTTACATTTACGTATAATAACTATTTACAAGCCATTGAGACCTTTTTAAAATTGAATAACTTCATACTGCAGTGTATTTGCTGTTAAAATTACGACTATTGAGTTGGTGGGGTTGAGAGGTAAGTGAGCAGATCCGTATCCACGAGGGTCTAGGAGGGCCGGCCGCCTAAAATTTTCACAGTAGGCTTGCAAATTAACTATAATATGGTTGGATCGGCCCCCCTAAACTTCTACCACCACCCCTAAATTTTGGACTGGCTACCGGCCTGTTAGGGAGGACAATAAAACTGGTTAGGGAAAGAAGTCTACGCTATGGCTGCAGCGACATACTTCTGCCATAGTTCAGCTGACGTTTGCATTTTATGACGAAAGTAGTCCGGAGTCAGCGGTGTGAAGAAATCCTCAACTAAACATTGCCCGGTCATCAGGGAAGTTACTCCTTGCCAAGAAATGATCACGATACCGGAAATGGAGGTAGACGTGGGAGAAGTATCAGGAAAATACGGTGGATGAAGGGTTTTATATCGTAATTCGAAAGTCTGCACAGTCCATTTGAGCGACATGTGGAAGCGCTTTGTTGTGCAACATAGCATTGTTGACCATTGCTTGATACTTGTGAAGAGTTTGCGATGCATTTCGTAGAGTTCAGCACTCTTTCCGTCGAGGTGAAACTATCACTGGATCGTTGAAGATACAATAGATTACCCCTGAACGCATGAGATATCAACTACTTTTCTGACCATTTGATTATCGTATATTTAAAAAAAAATCAAAAATAATCTGATGTAAGAAACATATCCGGTTATTCCGTACTGTCAACAAAGAACTGTACACCTACATACAGCGATCCTTATTGATCAGTGTAAACTCATGTAGCAGCCGGGAGTAATTCTTATTTACCTTACGAATTGAGTAGAATCGCCGAACGACAGTGACATGATATATGCCTACCTAGTCTGCAATTGCGTGAACAATTTCTGAGGGTACGATTGCACTGTTCCTGAGGAACTAATCAGAATGTTCTGTTGATTAATGGCCGCAGAGCTCATTTTTGTTCCACTTGACGTCACGTGTCTTGGCAGATTTAGAAGGGGGGGGGGATAAGTAAAAAATATTATAATAAATAGTTAACAAAGCATCATTCAAGAGAGTTGTAAATTTGTATATATTGCAATGTTTTGTTCCGTAGTCTCTCATAAAACTCCGCGATATGAAGCCTTTGACCTATTTTGTTTACAAAATTTAATCTCTAAAGTTTTCAAGAGTTTAGCAAGGCACCCACAGTAATGGCTTCGGAAATGAAGGTTGAATGTGACTTTAGGTTACGACGGAAAACTCCTTCGCTCACTGCAGCTTCAGGAGACTACTTTAGAATTTCTCCGTAGCTCATTGCAGCCCCGAGAAAAAGGTGATTATAATATATTTCCTTCGCTCATTGCAGTCTCTAGAAATAGGTTTAAAGGAACTCCATAGCCCATTGCGACCCCAGGAGAAATATAATAAGTCATAAAACAGCTGTAGACTGATACCTCCGTTCTCTTGCAGTCTTCTTTTATAGACCTCTTGAAGGGAAGGTCTGCCGGCCATCTTCAGTTTTCTTCTGATCATTCTTCGTATGAGTCTTCCATGGTCTGCTGGTGTTCACTTTGAACACAATACAAGTGTCTGCGATTGAAGCATGTATTTATAGGAGTTGCTTACATTGCAAGTTTATGGAACCGCACAACATAATATAGGTCAAAATTATACAAGTACACTTTTCGCAAAAGCGAGGACAACACGCGACACAAACCCCAGAAATTTTTATTGCTCCGTTTTTACCCCGATTGTATTTGCACGACTTAGAATGAAACTAAAACAAAATAATGTTTGCTGACACACAGCAGTTAGTTTCCATAAACACTACTTAGTAACACTCCCTTCATCCAGAGTACAATGCTTTACATATCTCCACCCAAACATCTTTCTTCATATGTTGATTTTTGTAATGCTCTGAGGCCGTATCCCACAGACATGGTAGACTTTTCACTTCCTCAAAAAACTTCACATCTATGTCTGTGTCCATTTCTATCCCACACCACAATCTAATACAGACTGCACATTGGCTACCTCACGAAACTGTTGCTTTGTGCGACAGTAGCACCCCACAGCGGTCAGGAACCTATAACTGAAGATGTAACCATATGGTTCCTTCCTATGAGCGGAAAGACTGCACAATTACGTTGTTCTTCTTGTTTAATACAATCAGAGAACAACATGACAGTAGCTGCACTGGCAAACTCACGCGACAAACGGCATGTTGATAAATAGCCCCGTATACTTCTATTGTCCTTCACGGATTACCCTTTCCTTGCACTGTAGATTTGCGCGATTCGTTCTTGACTCGGAGTCGCGGTGCATAAAGAACACCATTTAACGCAATGTTCCTTAACTCACGCGAAAATCACAGTGCATAAATAAACCTTAAACTTTCTTTGCATGTGTAAGGAATCTTGTATTACGGATAACCCTTAGTGTTTTTCCTTTGCGTCATGAATAGGGTTAAATTTCCATTCTGCATTTTCGGTGAAAAAAAAAAAAGTTACTCATGACGCTATAATTTTATTTCATTCAAAATTAAGTAACAACGCATTTGTTCCATATTTTAAAATCAATTTCTATAGGAAGGTGATTTTTTTTTTTAAACAGCTTGAATATTTACGTGCATTTGTAGTGTTCATTATCTTAACTGCATATCTTACAAACTTTCACGATAGAGAGAGAGAGAGAGAGAGAGAGAGAGAGAGAGAGAGAGAGAGAGAGAGAAATAAAAAACAGTATTATGTAAGTTAAATTCACTTCACGTAGAGAAAAGAACATATCCAGTTTTTTCTCGATTCAAATTCGGCATTGTTGTAGTTGTTTAAATTTCATCTCTCCTTCTCCCGTTGGGTCGTCATCTGTAAAGATATTTTGGATGATTTGTGACCTAGATTTACGGCTGAGGTAGGCAGTTTTGTACAACGTACAGCTTTATTGCAAAATCCCTGAAGGTAAAGGGTTGATCTTCGGAACCAAATAATTTGTTTCTGAATTTGGCAGAGGAAAAGTAAAAGCTACAGATAGCCCTATTTCCTACTGTAAAGCGTGTGATAACAATAGCCCGAATTTATAAGCACGTAGAATGAATTGAATGCAACCAAAATTTTAAATTCCATTAAAAAAAAATAATAATAAGTGGAGAAACTAGGTTTTGCACTTTCGCCATCTAGAGGAGGGAACATAAACGTGGACTTAAACTACGTGCAAACAAACAAAACTAGCTTCGGCAATCATTGTATTTTTCTTTTTGTATGAAGCTTTTATCTGTGCTGACCTTCTTTTTGAGTAAAGTTAATGACATGATTGAATGCATTTTTGGAAAAAAGTGACCCACTGATTCGGCGCTATTAAGAGCTACCAGTGGCGTATTTAGGATTTTGTTTCGGGGGACGTGAATAAGCACTTATATTTTTCCTTTTGGGTGCCGACAAATTGTAATGAAGTTTTGCATATAACAAATTTATTTCGGGGGGGCTTGAGCCCGATAGCCACCCCCTAAATACGCCACTGAGAGCTACGTAAAAAGGATTTATGAAAAGAAAATTCTGAATATTTAGGCATGTAATGGAAGGAAACAAATTAGAGCTGGCTGTGGTCGCAGAGCTGCAATTTTGTAAATTTTATTGGTGTGGTGCTACGTAGTAATACAAAAGAGTACTGCATCTACCTTAGTTATAAACAGTTTTATTTCTTTTTTAAAAAAGTTTAGTCTTTAACGCATTTTAAAACATTTTAGAGAATTTCAAAAAGGAATTTTAGTGCATAAACCTTCCTTGTGAATTTCATGCAGATTTATAATGCAATAAAATATTAACCGCACTCTCCAGTCCTGTCCCATGATTTCAGGTTTCAGTTTATCGTCTGCGTAGGCCTATTCATACGTGCAGCTGTCAGAAAGATACCATCGTTCGTAAAGTACACAATATAAGTCTCCATCCACTGTTTTTTAAAAGTACAATCTTGGGGCTTACAACTTAGATCAATGCTTCTGTCTAGAATTACCTTTATAGATCTGAATGCGTATATAGAGCTCCTTCGTGGCCTAGCGGTTAGCATACGCGCCTTTGGCGTGGGAGATCAGAGTTCGATTCCCGGCGGGAGCTCGTGTGGTTCAGATTCCACGTTAATCAGTAGGTCCACGTCTCACATAGCCTCGCTACTGAATGGGACGTTAAACTCTAAAAATCAACTCAACTGAATGGGTATATTTAAATAACGTCACCTCTGCTAATATAATTGAAGCTCCATTCCTAAAATTATTATTGAATTATTACATGACGCCCTAAATCCAGTCGTGAGTTCCATCCAGTCTATTTGTAGTGTGATATACCATTATCAGCACTACAACAATTAAAACCTGATTGTAAAATTTAATAATGGAAAAAGAATTCCAGGTTAAAGTTAATAAATTCTTCAATTAGGGACGCAAATTTTGATAGTACCTTGTTATTCAGAAGTAAATGCTCCCAAATGTTTTTTTTTTTTTTCTGTCAGAAAGAAGGTGACAATCTAATTAACCTTCCATTGAAAAACCAACAACTGCAAGTCACGCATTGTGTTCCCACCCAGTCCACGAGTTTCGAATGATGAATGTTCTCTTCAGGGTATGAGACACAATGTGTGTTTGGGTGGCAACAGGTATTGTTCTATGGACACGTTCACCTGTTATCAACTTCATGCATGGTTTCTTAGGACTGTGACTTTCCTACATACACAACTTGTAACTTTTTCAAATAGATAATTTTTTGGTGAGAGATAACAGTGTATATTATTATTATTATTATTATTATTATTATTATTATTATTATTATTATTATTATTATTATTGTTATTGTTATTATTATTATTAGTAGTAGTATTATTAGTAGTAGTAGTAATCAGTGGCGCATTTAGGACTTTGTTTCGGGTAGAGATGTAGGTCGGGTAAATACCCACTGGATAGGTAAATAAAAAATGAGTATTTACCCCTTTTGTATTTACCTATCCAAAAAATAGGTATTTTCCGAAAGTTCAATTATTTTGAAATTGTTAATCATACCGGTATTATTTTGGTATTTTGGGTTCTCTCGAACGTGATTTCTTATTCACTATAAATATGCAAAATAATAACCAATTGACCCCGTTCAGGTGCGGTGCTGGTTTGCAGGTAATTTTAACCATGACGCACCCGCGATACAGTTTTGGATATTATACTCGTATATTATGATAGGTTAAAGCGACATCTAAAACCTATTTATTTTTTCTCGAAGAACATCATAGGTAAAGAAGAGATCAAAATATTGAATAGAGTGTTTTGAAAGGGGGAAATTTTGGGGATGAGCTGTTACAATTTTCATACGAAGCTCTCGTGTACACCTATATATACATCTAAGTTTGAACAACATCGATCAAGCCAATCTTGAGAAATAAATCACACAACTTTTCAGATTTTACATCATTGCTCACGAACTAATCAGAGTTGAGAATCAGTCAGTTGAAACATAAGGGATTAATGTCTCCTGGCGATACCTACATTACCACCTACTTGTCTCAAGATTGGTCTGGGGCCATTTTACCTCGTACTATACTTATCCACTTATGCTAGGGTGGCCAAATCGTCAACTAGAAAAAACGGGACACCTTCTATTTCTGGATAGGTTGCTCCCCTAAATATATTTTTTTTAGCCTCTGTTTTCTCTCTCTCTCTCTCTCTCTCTCTCTCTCTCTCTCTCTCTCTCTCTCTCTCTCTCTCTCTCTCTCTCTCTCTCTCCCTCCCTCTTTTTTCTATCTTTCTTTCTCTTTTGTATTTCTCAAAAAAAGGACAATTTTACAATTTCTCGTTTTAAAACCTATGGAAAAGGTTGTGGAATTAATTAGATAACAAGTAACTATCAGCAGCTAACAAAAAAATGAAATATTTGAAAACATTACTAAAAATATATGAGCGCTCAAATATATCCCCGACAGGATTTATAATTACTCTCAGCATCGGATTCCAACTCCTTTTATTTGCATTTCGTTACTATTAAACATTATTTCACTTACAACTAGTTTTCTTTTGACTTACACTTTTATAGTTCTGTACTTTTATTCTCCTTTGGTAGTAGGTTACATCTTAGTCAAATCACGGAAACACTGTACTGTACTGATGACAGCACCTCAATCTTCCACTGCCCGAAACAGAGAGTAAAAAAGGTTACATTTGTTCTTCATAACACTTTCAGCCCCTTGCACTGTCGTCTGCGGAATCACTGAAACCACCACATTCAATACCGCAAACGTCGTAATGACGTTGCTCAGTAATTAAAGATATATTCCAATATAATCAATACCTTAGAAAATAAATCATATAAATTAGGAAATTTTAACGATTCGAAAGGTTGGATTAATTTCACCAAAACTTAAAAAAAAATTAAGAAATCGTAGTATGACTTCAAGCCTTAGGTTGTCCAAACACACAAATCGTATATAAACTCTCATTGTTGAATATTTGGGAGACAGCCCCAGTTTTAAATGTGAAGTCTGCGATACGCCACCAATTTTCAAGAACCCTATCAAGTTATTGTGTATTTTAATTTGAGAACAAATGTTTCAAGACTCTTTCAATCCAACAATTTTTTCCCGAAATGTGCAATTTTGAAATTTTAAAATTCGCAGAAATGTTTCACAGACAACTACTCATACCCGTCATACAAATAAAAGATAAACGAAAGCTGGATCATGTATCTAAAGCATTACCTATCAGAGGCTACAAATAATTGAATAAAGACGACCAAAATTATCAAAATCTTGCCGAGTCGAACATTATGGAGGTTCGAGTTAATCATAAAAAGATGTCTTATTTCTACTAGTTTCCAACTTAAAAGGACATTTTGCAGTAATTTTAATGAAAGAAGAAAGTGAGTTTTATATATAGTTGGTATAGTCGCATTTATTATACAAAACTACATCAATTTTCATCAAGTATACAGATTTTTCTTGACTTTTTATGGATTCTTAGGTTCAACGTGATGTGCAAGGGAAGTTAAAATGAAGTTAAAGGAATCAAGAAACCTATATTTACAGTGTGACGGTTGGAGTAACTTAAGAAATGAATCTATCATTTATTTCGTTATTTCAAAGCCTGAACCTGTTTTTGATTTCGCGTTGTCGAAAGAAAACAAACACTATGCACAATACTTGCCTGAAAAGATCATTAATGTTCTGTAAAAATATATAACCCTGAACGATTGTTAATAATCATAGGAGACAACGCGTCCAACATGAGAGCAGCTTTTAAATTAGTAAAATATAAGTATCCTAGTAGACCCTATAGTATATTTGGGTTGTCTTTGCTCATTATCTCCATTTGCTTTGTTCTGACATCATTGGATGTCCATCGGTAAAGACATTACTGGGAAGTGTAATTGATGTTGTTAAACAAACATAGCCATCACCCGCAAGCACTATTTACACAAATCTCAATTCATTCCGGCTTGGGTCCAATTCATATGGCTGCAGATCTTCTCAATCCCACTTTTCACGGCTGCAAATTGAACGCTGAAGAATTGCTTGGAGTGAACTTTAGTTTGTGAAGTTGGAAAACAAACGGTATTAAATTCTATTTTCCTGAGAGCACATTTGACTGACCATAGGGACAGGGAAGGAATATGGGCAAGGAAGTTCTTGTTGGACAGAGTGGAACAAATGAGCCCACTACTTTGATGGAAAGGGTTTAAAGATATCACTGATTTAGCTGATATCGCAATTTCAATCCTTAATGCTCAGATTACATCTGCTGCCACAGAAAGAACTCTGTACATTTAGTAAAACAATAAATCGTTTACCATCGGAGAGGGCAGGGAAACTAATATATCCTTCATATAACTGGAAGCTTTTAAATAGGAAATTGTCTGAAGTTTCACGGATGCAACACTCAGGACGAGGGTCATCAAGGAAAAAGTCACCAGCTGTTGACATGAAAGAGAACAGGGGGCGCGGTGGCTCAGTGGTAGAGCGTTCACCTCCGGTGCTTGGGGACCTTGATTCGATCCCAGCTCGCGCCGTGTGGACTTTGTGGTGGACAAACACCGTGCTCGTGGGTTTTCTCGGGGTTCTCCCGTTTCCTCCCACTTTCTTCATTCCACCATTTCACTCATCTTTCATCATCAGTCTCCTTTAGCCTAACCGGCATAGCCGTGGGACGTAAAACTTGAAGATTTCATTTCATTTCATGAAAGAGAACAAAATACCAGATATATTGGAAGAGGATGGAGAAGAAATGAGTGACATAGAAGAAAATGAAGAAACGAGTAATAGTTATGTTGATACTGAAGAATACTGTGACTATTCTGACTCTGATCTTACCAAGAATCTTATAAAATATAGGATCTGCCCTTACAACAAAATCTTGAAACCATACGTCATAGTTTCTCCACCCTAACTCTGCCCACTCTGGCCAATAGGATCGCAATGTTTTGAGCCAACAATCATGGCGGAAACGAAAGTAGCCAATCAGACGATGCAAGAAACGAGAGTAACCAATCAGACTTGGCGATGCCCGATTTTTTTTTTTTTTTTTTGCTTCATTGATTTAATAGGATGAAGATACATATGGGCAGATCCTCTATTTTATAACATTCTTGGATCTTACGTTGATTCTGAGTAGGGCTGTAAAATTTGTGGTCGTTTTTTAGTGCTCCAAATATGGTAGAGGTTAATTGTTGTTCTATACTGAACAATTTAAAGTACAAATATTATCTTCACTGAGTTACTATACAGCTTAACATTGTTTATCACATTAGTATTTTAAATACAGTAGAGCGTCGATTATCCGAAGTAATTGGGGGACATGGGTGTTCGGAAAACTGGTTTGTTCGGATAATCGAACTGTACTCTACTGTACTTCTACAGCCAGTGCCAAACCGACAGAAGTGTGCTGATTGTTGAAACACAGCGACTGGCGGCTTGGCCGGTCAGCAGCGCCTTATGAAGGCCCCATTAGAAGCAATGTTCCGCCAGCGGTGGCTCAGTGCGGCGACTACTGTGGGGAAACTTGGTTTGGGAGTGAGGGGGATGATGGACGATAGGGTGGGAGAGTAACAGGTGCGAGCGAGTACACAGTTCGGTTAAACGGTCGTTCGGTTGACTGACGTTCGGATAATCGACGCTCTACTGTATGCTATTCCAATAAATTCTCTGTTAAACTCCATTTAGTAAACACTTCTAAAAATCAGGAATTAGTTATTTAAGTGTTTTACAAAGTATTGTTCCGTATTTTATGGATAATTTTCTTTCAATGGCATAGTTAGTAAATAATTTAATCGATCAATTTATTAAATTTAACTACCTTCATTATTATGCCACTTTCGTAATCTGTAAATGTGTAATATTTTTAGTTTCTAAGTTTTTTCTAGGATATTAGTTACTAAAATAGAGTTTCTTTACTACGATATAATTATATCAACAACTTAGTTGTTACATTGTAGTTTTTAAAACATATTGAATTTATTAATTCAATAAACTAGGTTATAACATACTGGTCCAATTCTTTGCATACTCGACAATTCAGTAAAACTCATTGCCTATAGATAAAATTTACGAAAAATAACATTATTTTGCGTGGAGAAGTAACCAGCCGCAGCAGTGATATCAGTTCAGTTTTTTAATTATTAAAAAAGTTTTCATCAGTACTATTCAAAAATTAAGGTAATGTTAACAATATATAAATGTATAGCAAAATTGTTGTAGACTTTAGATCTTTAAAATAGGAAAGTAATTATTAATAATTCATTTTCCGCCATTAATAAATTTGGTAAATCAAAAGAAAGCGTATTGTTTTAGTAATAGATCCTGCTGTTACTTAAATACTTTAGTTATTGTGTTTATCGGTGATTTGAAAAACTGAGGTATTGATAAAAGATGCACCAAATCAATAAAAATGGAGGAAGTTTCATGAGACGTAAACCTTAGGACGAGCTTAAATTCCGTGTCGTTAATACCAGGAGCAGCTGGCAGGCAGAATACTTAATAATAATAATAATAATAATAATAATAATAATAATAATAATAATAATAATAATAATAATAATAATATAATATAATATAATATAATATAATAATAATAATAATAATAATGTATGATTGGTTTGGTGACAACTGACTTTTTACTTTCTGTAGTCATCGTTACCTTCTGTCATAAATTTTATATTTTCGTGTTGGTTTGATCCACTATCGAATTCTACCGCGTACCTGATTGGTTGCCCCGGGGGCACACTAAAATAAGAATTCATGGGGTAGAATCGACAATTATTTTCCGCCAAGGGAAATTCAGTGAAGGAAATTCAGTGCAAGTAGAAAGAAAAATAATGGTGAGTAGCTAGGAAATCCGTATTCATTCTTTAATTACTAGAAAAAAATGATTAATTAGGTGGTTATTTAGTGCTCCTGTTGCAGATGATACAAATGACCACTATATTTGTCAAGACAACGATAAAATCCATTTATTGGTAATTGAAACATAAAATACCCACTAAAATACCCATTTTGGGTATATACCCGGCTACTTACCCGCTGAAATAAATACCCAGGTATTTTACATCCCTAGTTTCGGAGGGCTATGCACAACACGGGAAAGCAGGAGCAATTAGCCATCTCCTGAGTTTGAGAATTAAATGTGTGTTAATCGATTGTCTACTAATTTAATAGGAAAAAACGTGAAACTTACGTGTTGGAGAGGATCTTACCACTCCTTCCCCCCTACGCAAATCTGAAATTACGCTTCTGCAAACACACGTTGAATATTTGTAATCTCATTTCAACTTAATTGATTTAATTTCAGGACAAAAAAAAAAAAAAAAAGTGAAAATATTCAGGTTTATCTGTGATCAGTTATAGCTCTCATGAAATTTTAACTGCCTATCAAATGTGATTCCCAGATCTTTCATGTTTGTTTGTTTCTACTTCCATACCATTAATCTCGCATTAGTAACATAATATTGTTTTAGTCATATAAATCATAAATTTTGCTTTCTTTGTGCTGATTTGAAATAAATTATTTTTACACACACATTTATTGTATTGAACTACTCCTGCAGCAAACAGTTGTTATACTCGTAATTGCTGTTACCGTTGCAATTCACTATTATTATTATTATTATTATTATTATTATTATTATTATTATTATTATTATTATTATTATTATTATTATTATTATTATTATTATTATTATTATTATTATTTGTAAGTTTATATGCAAAGTTTCATTTTTAGCTTTCGTAAGAAAATGAATTAAAATTTAACGACTCTACCTGTATACCCAGAAAGTCACTCATCTTAACGCTTATGTAAGAGTACAGAAGATAAACACAGTCAAACAAATGGACTTTCATGAACAGTTTCCGATATGACTAACCTATTCGTACATTTCCCACAAGCTGTGCTTTTAAATTTACGCATTGTCAAGACCCAGGTTTCAAAAAGGCAACAAACTGAAAATATAATAATATATGTACTGTACGTACATGTGTAACATGTATATATTTGTCTTATTGAAGCTTTCGTAATTTGGAAATATACTTTTCATTTGCTATATAATATGTATGTAAGCCTGCTCTTCTAGAAAAGTTTTGCAAGCTAAACCCCTAAATGACTATGTATTGGTTTCTTCAAATCTATTGTGTTGCATATTACATTAGTAATTTAGCGTTATTTGATTTTTTCTTGCTTATACATATCAACTCTATCAAAACACTGTGAAATATAGTACCTGTATTGCGTAATAAGTTTTTTTTGTTCAGTTTTAAATTTTACTGCGTTCTTAATGTATACAGTCTGTCTCGGTATTTAATGTTTGTGAAATATTTAGTGGGCTTTTGTCCTAATCAAGTAAACTTTGGTGGGCTTTTGTCCTAATCTTAATAAAATGCACTCCCCATAGTATATATTGCAATTCTGAATGCTTGCTTGGTTTCAGAAAAGTCTGGGAAAATATACTTTTTAAACATTTTTATTAAATTCTTTCCTAGAAATTTGTCATGGGATTCTCATATCTCCATTTGAAAGAAACTAATTTCTTAACCAATTACATAGTTAATTCTTAGAATGAAATAGGTTATATAATGTAATTCATGTATAACTGCAGAACAGATAATGATAATAATAATCTTAGTACAAATATAGCTGTTAACGTTGGAATTAGCTACGTTCGTAACATTAAGTAGTTACTGCATCGTCCCAATTTTGTGTAGTGGTGGCGCATTTCAGAACTAAGGAATGTAAATTAAAAAGGCACAAGTCGTAAACGGTATAAGACCTAAACTGTAAAAGTCCTAAAAATCATTTCGTGGCACTAATCTTAAACGGCACATATAACTAAACGATGTAAATATTCCTTTGCTATAATAACTAAGTCCCGTTATGTTGATATCTGTGCAAGTTGGTGTGGAACACACGTTCCGCTTATCAGCTCCTCTTACAAGAGTACATTCGCGAAGTGTCCCCTCGGGATTCGTGTAAAATTGATTTAAATCCAAAGTTCTCAGCAGCCCAATGTGTATTGTACTAATTTTAGCGGCCCATACGGGTAATTTGCATATTTATGGGCCTATCCGGAATTCATACACTACTATATAACGCTCGGACACAAATTGCTTTTAGTTTCGTTAGATGTAAATGGACATGAATGTGGGTATATGCAAAACAAATTTCACAAGTATGGCTTCTCTGACACATGTTACTCGCCCCGGCCGCCATCTTGGATCCGCCATATTGGATTTAACTTTCGGTTTTTCAAATGAGAATAGGTGCAAGTGATATATCAGATTCATGTAGAATTTTCTCGGAAATCCACTGGTGTAGTAAATTTTGCCGTAGCTTGTACCGTTTGGAAGATATTGCATATTAAATCCCTTCAGGCACTTTGCGAATAGACATTTTAGAGTAATATCAGTTAAGGTAACGATGGTCACAAATCAAACCAATTTCTAACTGCAAGAAAACTGTAGGCAGTGGCGTATTTAAGAGGGGGCTACCGGGCTTAAGCCGCCCCCAAAATTTTATTTACTATCTTAAAGTAAATGAAATATATCTTGCAGAATGTTCAAATTTTCAGAAATAAAGTTGGAAAGCTCCCGAAACAAAATCGTAAATACGCCACTGACTGTAGGTATAAACAAACTCTTTACAACATTAGTGTTATAATCTTATTACTTTTCTGTGAGTGATTGTTATTACTTTCATGTTATACCATAACAAGGAAGTATTCTGTTAACGATCAAAATGCCTAATGTAAACGAAAATACGACGAAATTTGGGTGAAGACCTAGCATTTCCATATTTATGTCTGTGTGTATGTATGTATTTACGTTCAGGGAATATTTCGTCAACAATAAATAGTTTGAAAGATTACGTATACACACGAACTGCACAAATTTCTATTTTTTTTTTTTTTTCAACATTCGTGAAGTGCCTGACATTCAACATGCAATACTTTGCAAGCGGTACAAGCTATGTTAAAATTAACTGCATCAATGAATTTCCGAGAAAATCTTATATTAATTTGAGTATCACATGCACCTATTCCCATTCGAAAAAAAAAGTTGAATCCAATATGGCGGATCCAAGATGGCGGCAGGGACGGGTAACACGTATCAGAGTAGCAGTACTTGATCCTATTTGTTTTGCATATACCTTCATTCATTTCCAATTATATCTAAAGAAACTAAAAACAACTTTGTGACCGAGCTTTATAGTAGTGGTTGACTAAATTCCGGATATATGAAGACCCATAAATATGCAAATTACCCATATGGGCCGCTAAAATTAGTACAATACACATTGGGCCGCAGAGAGCTTTGCATTTGAATCAATTTTACATGAATCCCGAGGGGACACTTCGCGAATCTACCTGGTTAGTTTTGATGTTACTGACTACAGCCGAGTTAAATCACAACTAACAACGGTCGAAAGTATGATAGGAGAAACGCAACAAAGTAACAACTAAGAAAAAGAAAACAGAACAGAATAGAATGGACGTAAGGAACAAAGAGAACGCATTTCTTATGTAGAATAAAATTTGACAAATACAGTATTTCTGAACAAAGATCATAAGAAAATGGAAAGTCAATGAAATTCCTAGAAATGGTAAGAATAATTATTATTGCACGTGGAATGCGAAAAACTAACATTTATTTCGAGGGGGCTTGACGCCAATAGCACCCCGTAAAAACGCGCTCTGGTAATATTTCATATGCATACTGAATATCAGGTTCTATGAAAGGTTTCTTTTTTACCCTTTGGAGGTCAAATTTAAGAATCCATTTAACAATATTTGAAAAGAACATTTTAAAAGCACACACGCACAGTTTAGTTCAGTGATCTGCCTTTTTTACACCACCATAGAACTCGTGGTTTGTGGCCAAACAGTTGACTCGTGCTTTTCGAGGCGCCTTTTCAGACTAACTTAAAGCTCTTTGCTAAAGTCGGTTTCACATTTAGTTTTCGAATTCTTGTTAATAACCTACAGACAATTAATTAAAAATATAAATTGTAGAAAGTAAGCAAGATTATATCTAAAAGATGCTATTAAATATGCTAACAAGTTTCGAAATCTCTTTCTTATGGACCAAAAACTTAGCTATGCAGTTTGACGTCATAATGGTCGGGCGAGCTAATATTTTAATTCAAAGACTTCTGCAAAGTCCGGACTATACAATAGAAGCATTAGAACTTCTCGGTCGAGTTCTCTCAATTTCCGACGAGTCGTTATAGATGTTTTGCGGGCTAAGGTGTCAGGTGGTCTACCGCATAATGTTCATTTTACTTCGAACTCACTCACCCTCGCCCTCGCAGTAGCAGTTGGCCCTCGCCCTCATTCACCCTCGCCCTTGCGAATGGAACTGTCCATCGCCCTCGCGCACCCTCGCCCTCGCCGTCGAAGCTTGTCCTCGCCCTCGCGCACCCTCGCCCTCGCGGCCAAAACTTGTCCTCGCCCTCGCGCACCCTCACCCTCGCCATCGAAGCTTGTCCTCGCCCTCGCGCACCCTCGCCCTCGCGATAGGAGTTGTCCATTATCCTCGCTCGCCCTCGCCTTCGTGCTCTAAACTTTTCCTCGCCCTCGCGCACCCTCGCCCTCATATCATTGAGGGCGAGGATAATTGAGGGTGAGGAGGCCTCGAGAGGGCCTCCTTCGTGAGAATCAGAGCATCAATTATTCAACCTATTTGTTGAATTATTTCCTTATCGTCAGTGGCGGATCCAGGGGGGGGCGATCGCTCCCCCCAGAAGAGGAAATTTCTTTATTTTATATATACAAATAAAACGCATCCCAGAGTTTGGAGCTCTTAAAAGTAGCTCTAAGTAGCAGTATTACAACCCACCACCCCCACCAGAAGTCCGTCCTGGATCCGCCCTTGCTTAACATACGTCCTAAAGAAAGGAAACTAAACATATCATCGTATAACTTACTGTGGAACATCTAAAATGGAACAACTGTTACAATGGAGTTCTCGGTCGATAGTGACGTTTACATCATTTATCGACAGTATCCAATGCCTTTACTTCAAAATGTTCCTTGAACTATGATGCAAGCATAAGTATTCAGCCACACAAAGGCGGCTCTCATGAGGGTGAGGGTGAAATCAAGGTTTGATGAGTGGCGGTAGAGTGACTGCAGCGGACTATCTGTCAGAATTTGACAGTCAACACGTTGGCCATCCCTGATGTATGTAGCGTAACTGAGGAATTTGAACAAATTCAAAGAGAAAGATCTAAAGAGCTTAATTTTGAAACTCCGTCAGCAAACAAATAAAATACTTCAGAACACTATTGTTGAATTATCACTCGGAAATATATACCCACTCTAACCTATAACATGAATGACTTCATTGATTTGAATGTGAATTTAAGTTAATTGGTATTTTAAAATATAAACTTAAATGTGTGAATGTGCTTGTAAGGTTAATTTCGATGCTCAAATATTGTTAATATTGACCACTAATAGAGATACATTTGTCCTACCTTAACAATGTTAAAATTTTTAATTTTTTTCAATAATTGCCATAAATATGAAACTTTGTCTTAAGAAACTACCCTAGGGGCCAATTTGTGCACTTTATCACTTTGATCTTGGTTCATTTTTGGCAGCTATCATAGTTGGAAAGTTTATTTTCAGTAATTCCCACAATTATGAAATGATATCTTTCAAACGTTGTCTCAAGGATTCCTTACACTACAAATACGTAAACGCAAATGAAAAATGAAATCTTGAGTTTAAGATCCCACGATTATGCAAGCTAAATGCTAAAGGAGACAGAAGTGAATGATGAAAGAAATAGTTGAATGAGAATGTGGTGGGAAACTGGAGAATCCCCAGAAAACCCACGAACACGATGTCCTCCACCACGAACTTACTTGGACGGGAATCGAACATGCGACCCTTCGAACAAAGGTAATTTCTCTATCGCTGAGCCACCGTTCCTCCCTAAATGGCACGCTCAGAGCTTAGCGCCTCCAGGGGCCTTGGAAAGATTATCGAGCCTAAAATGATTTATCACTGACTTTTATAAATCCACCAATTCAACAATTAATAATGTCGTGCAAACTTTAAGATTGTAGTAATGAAAGAAAAGATGAAATCTTTAGTTTAGCGCCCCAGAGTTATGTAACTGCTAAAGGAGATGGATGAAATTGCAAGTGAATGATGAAAGAAATGATGGAACGGGAAAGTAAGAGAACAAACCTTTATTTTCTTTAGCACAAATAATTAAATGTGTAGATTAATTGATTTCCAGAAATTTTATTATAATTAGCAATTAAAAACTGAAAGGGCGATCACAAACTTTTCTTGCCTAGGACCCCGCAACAATTTGTTACACGCTGCCATAATCATTAAAACAGGAGTAGAGTGACTGAATTATTTTGCTCTGTGGTTGAAAAGTAATAATGCAAAACAGACAATTATTCACTTGAAGAGATAGGATAGTTTAAAAATTCTGACTGGGGAATAAAATCTTCATTTTTACGTCCTACGATTATCGCAGTCTTGTAGCCAACCTGGAACGAAAGAGATTCAGCCCACTGAAGATTCTTTGCGAATATCATTTCAATGTGAATTTCGAACAAAGATCTAAGCTTACCTTCATGCTTACGTTACGTCAAACAACTAACATATAAGGTGGAAATTATTCAACTTTTTTCATAAGATGTAATCCAGCTGACTAATTAAAATTTTATAAGCTTTATATGTTATATGTTGATTGATTAAATGTTGCACCTGATAATATGTAGTCGTTACTGCTTGTTACATAGTATTAGCGTGTGTAATGGTTGTATGGGGGAGAGGAGTATTTAAACGCTAATATTCTAAAGTGAAATATTTACACAAAAATTAGGATAATTAAACATTTTCAATAACTCCCTCTTAGACTTCGACTCTGGTTATAGGTCGATTACCGGTGATTACTGAAAGTTAATGATATTGAAATATACAAAGGAAGTTAGTATAGTGTCTAGCAAGCATGTCTGCTTTGCAGCAAGTCTCAGGTTCGATTCCCTTGAGTGAAGTTTGAACGCATTATGGTGGTTCGGATCCTACCATAAACTATAGATTCACGTACCATTTAGCATCGGCATCGGCGATGAATTATAAAGGGACATTAACTCTAATACGTCAGAATACAGACAGATCGACTGACTCCCAGATATTCATAAGTAAAACTTATATTTTCCAAAACAGCAAATTACGTTAGTAGAGTGTTATTTTTTTCTAAATATAGATCATGAACGGTTTGAAATTATGTTTATTCTGTTGTGTGAGAACGTTTCTCTATAGTTAGAATTGAGGATATCTTCGAAAGTTCCCCTTCGGGAGGATGAACACTAAGAATCATGAAATTATAGGTGTAAACCTGAATGCAGTTTTATCCACTTATCTCAATAGTAATCTATGTAAATGTAAGGTCACTTGACAGGTCCAAATGTAAGGTCACTTGACCAAAGGCTTAGATAATGTCCCCATAACCTCCACGATGCGGGGCCACCAACTCCAGGGATGTAAAATATATAGAAAATGTTTAGAAAGTAGAGACGAATAACTAGGGGCTGCAGCGGGCAGGGGCTGTTGCAATAATAGACTATCAAAAACTTCCTGCTCAAGTCCTAAAATTTCACACGGCATACACCATAGTCTTAAAATTTTCACAGAGTATACGCTAGTCTTAAAAATTTCACAGGTTATATATGCTAGTTTTGAATATAGTACTACACGCCTTAAAGCAGAAAGTATGCGCAAATAACTAAGATTGAGCAATACACCTTCGTATACTCTCGACTACACCCCTGAAAATATGCTTTTATTTTCTTAGTTTGCTTACATATGTGTGACGAAAATCTGAGAGTAACACGACCACCCAAGCCCCTCGTTACGACGCCCATGATTTGATGAACCATAGCCGAATACTTCAGGTAGTTTTGCTTCTTTATTTCTAAGTTTTCCTATGCTTTGCTGACTAAATATCAGTTGTCAGGGAGCTTTAAAACTTGTGATATAGAACCAAATCATTCTATTTTCATATCCTATTTAGCGAAAAAAAAAAAAATAATAATAATAATAAAAACGTCGATAATGAAGGGTAACAGAACACAGAAAGAAGCCTACTGGACGCCCAAACTAGTCTCCCTTTTCAAGACTGTGCGCTGCATATTCTTACATTTTATTAAAAACCCTTTCAAAGATACCAATCTTAAAAAAAATAAAAAATTAAAAAAATAAATCTTTAGTTTAACATCCAACAGTTATGTCATCGATGGCTAAAGGAGACTGATGGAATTGCAAGTGAATGATGATGAAAGAATAGGTGGAATGAGAAAACGTGAAAATCCCGAGTCCCTCGCTCCCGCAGTAACACTTGGCCCTCACCCTCGTTCACCCTCACCCCCGCCATCGAAGCTTGTCCTCGCCCTCGCTGCCGAAACTTGTCCTCGCCCTCGCGCACCCTCGCCCTCTTCGTCGAAGCTTTTCCTCGCCCTCGCGCACCCTCGCCCTCTTCGTCGAAGCTTTTCCTCGCCCTCGCGCACCCTCGCCCTCTTCGTCGAAGCTTTTCCTCGCCCTCGCGCACCCTCGCCCTCTTCGTCGAAGCTTTTCCTCGCCCTCGCGCACCCTCGCCCTCTTCGTCGAAGCTTTTCCTCGCCCTCGCGCACCCTCGCCCTCTTCGTCGAAGCTTTTCCTCGCCCTCGCGCACCCTCACCCTCGCCATCCAAGCTTGTCCTCGCCCTCGCGTCACTGTGGGCGAGGGAACTTGAGGGTGAGGATGCCCTCGAGAGGGCCACCCTCGCGAGGGTGAACATCTCTGGTCTACCGACACTTGACACTTCGGTCGCTTTTTCTCCAAATGATTAACACAGCTGATGGACTTCTGTGTTCTTTGCGATGTCATAAATGCCTACATCGCGGTCTTGCTAGACTTTTACGAATTAGTCCCAGAAGCGACAGTCCTATTAGCGACAGGAACCGTTATCTGTTCTATGAGCGACCGAATCATTTACATTCAGATGATGGAAGATGATATGATTCCATCTTGTAAAATATGTTTGCCTCTGGCGTTATTAACGCCCGAACAACCTTGGTATGAAATATGTACGTGCCAGTGATACTGTTCGTCAAATATATATTTCCTCTGCTGTGAGTGCAAATATAACTTAACGAGACGTCAGGGATATTTGCATGAAAAGTATTCCTATGTAATTATTGAAAACCCAGTTGTAATATCCCCTTTATTCAAAAGCTCTGTTTTCTGTACTTAATTTGATTCAAATCTAATTACTCACTAGTAATATATTTTATTTTGAAAAACTTAAACGTGTAACAGTTTCGCCAACTATCTACTTTTTAGACTTCCTAAGACTCTATGAATAAAATGAAAAAAAAAATGTCGATAAGAGAGCTTTTGAGATCCCTTACATCTGATTGGCTATTCTCAACCAATACCACCAATTACAATGTAGTTCACTCTAAACAATCTAAAAGGTGAACAAACTCTTTAAACTATCTTCCCCCCTATTGTAAGCTACTAAAACGTAAACTAATTGCTTAATTTGCCTTCCTCCCTTGTTTTTACTTATACAGTACATAAAATTTTGTCGTGTAGCAATCTTAAATAATCCCTTATAACTAGAATAACAGTTAATTCCTGCGAGAGATTTGTAACCAGTGTAATAATTTCTTCGAATACACCGTGTTTTTTTAGATTTCTTTGATATCCTCAAATGGTGAACACCTTTTTTCCATGGGCGCTCGATGGGAAGACAGGAGTCGCCCCCTGGCTTACAAAAATGTATACGTAATATAGCAAACCACGTATATTAAATACCAGATATACCAGACTTGATAGAGCAACCATGGAGATGCCCCTCCCTAGAAAATTTTCTTCGGGTGTCCCTACCTCTTTCTGATTTCTTTCTTATGCCATAAACATATTCAATCTAAACTTATGCTCTGTATCATTTTAACATGAAATTTTTAATTATATTAGAATCATAGACAAAGGCTACTCTAAATATTTAGTTTTCCCCTTGATAGAGTCAATGTAAGCTCTTCATAGAAATTAATTCAAAAATATAATATTAGGAAAAACGTATAAAAGATTGTTAAATGTAATGAGAGCATTCTCACGTATTAAACTCATGTAGAGCGAAATTTTTCATAGTAAATTTTGTTAGGTTCTAAATCACATTAGCATAAAACAAGTTAAAGAAGAGAGAACCTTATCTTCTTCCATTATCTTAGTATGAACAAATCGGTGACTCATAGGCCAGTTAAGATCGAATCGGTCGCTTATAGGACAGTTAAGTGCCTGTCGCTAATAGGACTGTCGCAAGTGGCAAGACCAGACTTTTACCAGATTATCACCCACTTCGATTATGATTAGTGTGAAGAATAAAGGTAGATTCATCTAAGATTATCCAAGAAAGAAGACTGTCGTTCTTATTAGATGGCCATACCACTACAAACTACCAGGTCGTCAGAAAAAAAAGAGTGGGAAAAGAGATAGAGGAAGACCAAGGAGGAAATATAGCCTATAGCTATGCTTAAGGGAGAATTTCGGGACAGGGCGTTATGGAGGAAACTTATCAGAAAGATAAGTGGAGGTAGGAGTAACTTAAAGAAAGACTACTATTTATCGTTAAATTTTATTAATCAAATCCCCAGGTGCAGCTTGCAAGGCCACCTCACGCCGGAGTAATTAACACTGAACAAGAATTAGTAAAAATGAAAAAAAAAAAAAAAAATCGAAGTCGGGTTAAGGCCTTTGTCTTAAAGGGACTATTTCTACGTTCTCTTGGTGGAACTAACAAGTAAAGCTCGGGAGAAAGCACTCGCCTGCAGCAAAACTAAGTATGCCATTTCAAGGATCAATTCATACTGATTACAAGAAGCTAATAAAATTCATGTACGGTTGAGAACTGTACGAGAGATTCAACTTGGAAGTTTATATGAAAACATGAGTATATGCGCATTTAAACGCGTTAAATACAATATTATTAGCAACGAATATTGACATACGAATTAATCGAAGGTAACAGACAAAACTATTTTGCAATAACTAACAAGTTTGTTACTGAAAATTAGTCATTATACTGTTCACAATAATGACGGGTTAGAGATGAAAATTGATTAGTGATGTTCTGTTCTATGAAGAAATGACTCAGGAAAATACTTCCTTGCACTGATTCAAAAAGTATTTAATTTGTTTCGGTAACCTGCCTTGTGGAATGCAAACTGAAACAACCCAATGTATCTTGGTGATCGGAACTGATTCATTAGCGTGGAGATTAGCTTTATTTGATTGTTCTGTTGGTACATCATAACGTCCAAATGAAGTTTCATACTATGTACAAAAATCCTGCCATAATCTTTCATTAGTTGGAATTCAAACACATCAAATGGTTGTGCAAATCGTGTGCAATTTTTGGGTGTATTTTTAACCATTAAATCTTTGTCATCCAACATGCAATAGACAATTCGTCTGTGAATGGACCCAGTGATCAAGCAGTAGCAAATTCAAACCGTCAGGCTTCGCTATGGAAGAGAATACTTCGGTTATATACTTCTGGTAATCGTGCATGTAACGTTGAATGTCTCGAAAAGTTCTCAACCGTACAGGAATTTTATTAGTTTGTTGTAATTCAGCATGAATTGATCTTTCAAATGGCATGGTTAGTTCCTCTGCAGGCGAGTGCTTTCTCCCGAACTCCTTGCAAGGAAAAGTTCTATAAAATTTCTGAATGGCCTGGCAAAAGATTCAAACTTCAGACCTTCTGATTGGCGAAACAGGATTCGTGACCTCTCATCTGTGCCTGTTTGGCACAGATTAATCTTAGTATGTATATGCACAGCAGAAACTACGAAGCATAAAATTTCTTCTTTGCAATACGTAGCTTCAATTTTTAATAGAACTTTCCCAAGCCATTATCACTGAAGTATCTGGCATTCTTCACACTCATCTGAAATTATTTCGTAACGGAGAAGGAAAACTATAGACTTATGACGTCATCGAGAGACAAACGGGACCGTGAGATCTGTCGGTAAGTTGTGCATGTAGTGTGTGAATGACGACCCAAATCATTCGAGGCCAGTGAGCTATCAGGATTTTGCGACAGTTTTCTTTTGTACCATTGTCCATTATGTCTTGCATTAGAAGAAGGTGTTCATGAGGTGAATAACGTTAATTAGAATAAACCTTAATCTCGTATGATGGCATTATTGCATAATAAGTGCAGTTGATTAAAGCAGAACTGTTCAAGATCTCCAATGATAGAGATGAAATTTCTATGTCTTGGTATTATAGTATTTAGGTTAAGGTGGGTCATTAGGTGTTCTCGGTGTTATACTAAACGTTGCCTGAATAGTGCGGCGTTGGCAGGTAGTATCGATTGCTTACTGGTGCCAAATAATAAAGGAAGTAATCATTGAATTCTGCTTCGATATTTACTGGAAAAAATAGTTTCCAACACTTATTGCATTTCACAGCTAAGTTCCGCTTCTCGAACTTCAACGCTAGAATCCAGGAATTAAACTTACAAATATGGCACAGCGCATTATGGCGTTCTGCGCAAGTTTCTTCTGAAAATAGATTTCCTTAAATGTAAATTGATACAGTATTTAAATAAAATGTGAAACCTAACACGAAAAGCGGTCAAACAATATATCTATTTTGTAATAAGATTGTTACTTTAAAATACTTTACACATTCAAATAAACACTTCAAAAAATTGAGCATTTCTAGTAAAATCTAACAGCAAGTGCCATCTCGTGTGCTCATTGTAAAATGAATCAAATATTTTGTTACTTTTTTCGGTATCAGAAGACAACCAAATGAATCAGTGCCTTGTGTTGTAGCTGAAACATAACTTTATCTTATAGTGCAATGTTTATAATATGTAATGTTTTATTGCGCAGTAGTTAAGGGAATAAGCTAAAATATGTACTGATTTCCGGGTGGTGATCCACCTTAAAGAAAAGGGAACTGTGAGAAAGCTCGAGACGTGTTCATTACGACTTCGCGTGTCTCAGGATCGAACCACACCCCTCGCATCAGATGTGAGCGCTCTACCAGTGAGTCACCGTGTATCTAACTACAGAAAGGTAGAAAATATGTCCATACTATAATCAAGGTGATCATAGTTCTGAAGAACAGAAATTGCAGAAAATTGTATCGGATTATATGAAATATTCTAATCCTAACTATATGAAAGTAAATGAACTTGACATAAAATAACTGGTACTTTTGGTTGACGTGGAAAGTTGAAATTTGGCATGATTGTAGTTTATCGGGACTAATCCACAGGGAAATTGGCAAAGTGAATATTTTTAGTTTTTAGGATTGTCTAAAGGGGAACTGGAAAATCTGTTATTCAAATGCGCGTTTTCGTGGGATATAAAATCTTATTTTTTTAGGTAGTTGAAATACGAAATGAAACTTAAGCAGAATTGTGGGTTTTAAGAGGTATGATGCCGTAGGCCGAGCAAACGCGGGTCAGGGAATAATGCGGAACCTAAATATTATTTTACGCCAAAATTTTTATATAAAGCCTAAATATTTTACATCCCATGATTATAATACTTCGTAGCTAAAGGGAGATCATGATTATTAAAATCAGGGCGTGAATTATCGGAGTTTATGATTCCCCCGCCCCCTCAAAGAAACTAGTTTCTCGCAAAACCATGTTCTTAAAAATATATTCCGGACACATAATTGTCCTTTCATATAATGTTAATCAACTACATATATTCGAAAATGAAAAACGAAAACTATCCACTTTCGGCTTGTATAATGTGTTGTACTCATAGCTACCATCATTGGCGCAAATCCCGGGGGGATGAGTGGGATCTCTCTCCAATCTTGGAACTGAGGGGGGGCTGTTCCTCCCAATAATCAGAATTGAGATGTGTTTTTCGGATGATTTGTGCCCGATTGCCACAAAGGAAAGTGAAATGAAATTAATGTTAACCCAGAATAAGTCTCAAATTTCCCAGCCTCCCAATATTGAAGACAACTCTGCTCCCCTGATCCTCCACAGCATTGTTTTTCAACTTCATAAATATTTTGAACATCGCTTTAAAAAAATAAGGGAACAGTCTTATCCGTCCCTCCCCCCCCCATGTTGAAGACAGATTTGCGCCGCTGGCTACCGTAATGTGGACATACTTTTTCCTTGTTTTCACCATCGCCCAGCTTATTTTTTTAAATTCTTTTTTGTACTTAAAGTTGACACTTTGCAATCGTGGAGCTCCTCCGTGGCTAAGCGGTTAGCTTACGCACCTTTGGCGTGGGAGACCAGGTTTCGATTCCCGGCGGGAGCTAATGTGGTTTGGATTCCACGTTCATCAGTAGGTCCCGTCTCATACAAGCCTCGTAGCTAAAAGGGACGTTAAAATAAATCAATCAATCAACTTTACAATAGTGTCTTCCTTCCTTTCAGCTTCTGAGTTGAATTTGGAGAACTATGTTACATCAAGTATGTCAATCCCATATTCATACACTCGAGACGTTAAGTAAGACTTTCTCAGCCAAGATGTAGTTAATTGAAGTTCTGTTGATAAATTGTTTTGTTACTATTACCAGATAATTATATTTGTGTCTGTATCGATTTGGGGAGGGAAGTTTCTCCCATTTTGAATCACTGGACCTCAGAGTTGGCTAGTTTAAACCAGCTGTTTTTTTTTTTTTTTTTTTTTTTTTTAATGGTTTAAACCAAAAAAACGAAAAATATATTCGTAAAAGTGTGTGTTCATAAAATCTTGAACACACATTTGTGGGTTGTCACGTTTCACTCCCGTATATCATTCGTATTATATTGAGATCTAAATTACCCATTAATTACTCAAAGGGATTATACTACGAAATCAACTTTTGTTTTTATAAGTTGTTTATGAATGTTTCTTTTGTATTTTTTATAGCTTATTATTATTGTTATGCAATTGCAATCAAAGATAAATTCTAACGGTGTCCTGATTTTTTTTCAAACTATGCTTAAATATATCTCAATAGAATCAGCCTATACAAACTCATTAAAACACAAATTAATATTTAATTTTAATGTTTACTATTAATAAAATATATGGAAATGCCATACTTTTCTTTTTTTCTCGGGGGTCATACAAACCCCACGAGAGACATTTATTGAAATCAAACGTATCTTGGTATCTACTTATGTATAAATAGGTTAGAACCAAAAGTGAACTTAAAAAATTCGTATCTTCATTCACTTTTCTTACTGATATGCAAATTAAGTCGTATTTCCTTAACTTGGAGTAATAAAAGTCGTAGTGAAATAACTTTGACTAAAGTAGTTCTTCTGTACTCTGCAGTATTTTGAAATTGTCCATATGTAATTCTGTATAATAGTTTCACTTGTGTACCTGTTTATCTTTTTGTCCTTCTGAAATGACTCCTTACAATTATATTAACAAATATGTAAAGATCAGTACAACGCATTTTTATCAGGAGTCCTTCGTGAGCGAGTCGGCAGACGTATCGCATTTGTGGTCAATTAGTCTCGATTTCAAGTTCAAATGGAGAACAATTAATCTCGGATGTAAGCAGAGAAGCGATTTGGCTTCCGCTTTAAGCTTATGTGACTCCTTCCAGCATAACCCCGTTGTTGCATAACACCAAGGCGAAACAAACTTATTTCTGTCCATATGCGATATAAATACATAGAGCAAATTATTTAAACCCAAAAACTTGGTTTAAACAAAAAATAATAATAATAATTTAAACTATTTTGTTTTTTCAATAAAAAAAATGGTTTTTGCCAACCATGCTGGACCTCGAGACCTCTCATGTACAACGACTCACCAAAGGTAGTCGTTAACCCTGGTTCGGCTAATGATATCAGTGAATCTTGTGTGGCAGTAATTGTTTACACATAAAAATATCTTCCATAATTATATACACTATTATTCTCACCTTTTCTATCGAAATTACAAGTCGATGATCGGTATTAAATGGTTTATTAATTGATACTCTTTTAACGTATTTTCACTCAAAACTGTCTTACAAACATACGTGTTGATTAGGTATCTATAAACAGCTACATAGCAACTAATTATACAATAATGTATATTTCTTACATATATCCAAAACATTCTTCTTCTGTTATTTTAAATTGACATTATCTCAAGTATAGTGCTTGAGTATGAGCACTTTCTGCCCAAGGTACGAGTAATTATTAAACGATACAAAGTATCTCGTTGTACATGTTGGGTGTAATTTTCTCCTCTCCAATATTACTAACTTCATTCGAATACTGAATGAAGTGGTGGACTGAAGACAGTCGAAGGAAATAGGAGAATCTAAGGACTGCACACACGGTATTTCTCCACTATAAAGCCCACCTAGCGCTAGGTAGGATTAAGCCAGGGACCCCACGCACCAGAGATGTGAATCACGTAGCTAGGAAGACCATACGGAACACTGTCAGTAACCAATGTGCCCGTTCGCCATAATCCTCTGAGAAAATAATTCGTCTGAGAAATGACCTCCCGTTTCTCCCCCATCCCACATTTCCCCCCAAAACGTAAGTTTTCTAAGATTCTGTCCCCCTGAACTTTATCGTATGAGAAGAATGTTTTATATACAATGTTTCAAAGGCATATTTAAACACCCTTTTCTTCCTTTTAGAGCACGTGCTTCAAAGTGAAATGATAAAAGCCATGTTTGAATCAGGTACTATGCTCAGAAAACCTTTCTAAACGGTTCAGCCATTTCTTTACATTGGACATTTTATGAATACGAAACCGGACCCTATATAAATTCTCCCCCTTTCTTTCTTCCCTTAGATGCGAGATTTTCGAAGCAGAGGTGCTGTACGTAGTCTCTCTTCATGGCATGGGAATTTGGTATTCCCAATTTCATCGTCCTAACTTGAGTGGCTCGTGACGTGAGATCCTTTATTTATTTTTTATTTTATTTATTTATTTATTTATTTATTTATACAGATTTTGAGCTTTATTGTGCGTATTTTAATCAAAATAGCACTATAAAAGCTATGTTCGAGGACTGTACTGTGTTAAAAAGATTCTGAAAAGTTTTGTTTCCTGACATAAGCAATGTACTTCAGTTGTAACGAATTTGGCTTACCAAAACTTTTGTCCATGTGATACAAGTCACGCACATCCAAATTCAATAGTTTTACAGTTGAAACGTTCTATCTGCACCATATATATTAAAACATACCTTTGCCATTGAAATGTGTATTGAGTACATGACGCTTGCATAAGTGTTTTGTGTGTTCTTTGGTGAGCATCTTTTCCCAGGAGCAGAGTTCTCATTCTTGAACATCATTTTGCCAGTGGATAGTCTTATGCACTGTTGCAGACGAATCTCGTAGAAAATATCCTAATGTGGCAGTACCTAACAATTCAATCATTTCGAGATTGATCGCCTGTCATTACGAGATTAATCTGCTGTTTTAGAGAATGCGAATCTGTTGCAGACAAGAGAACCAAAAAATTTGCTGATTTTTAACTGATGGCGATCTTAAATGTGATGGCAGCGTTCGCCTTCAAAAAGCCTGAGGAGACAACCGTACTCTCATATTTCATATGAAAGTGCTCAGAGGACGCTGAAAAATTTCCACTTTCGCGTATATCATGTTCGCAGTGTTAACAAGTTAAAGGAGCCGGGTAATGGAATAGCAGAGCTTGACCGTGTTTGCTTTATTGACGAGGTGTGGTTTCACTTTTAGTAGCTACGTGAAGTCAAAATACTCTAATTTGGTCAACTGAAAATCCACATACTGTATGTTTCACGAAACCCACTTACTCTCTGTAAATTGGAGTCTGGTGTGTCATATCACGTCGTTGTGTAGCAGTGGTCAGACTTCCTTTTGAAACTACAGTGCAGTGTCGTGTACAAAGATATCATGACAGTTCATTAGGCTTCTTGACGGATATGAACGTGATTCCGGTTCCAGCAGAATAGTGCTACATGCCACATCTAACACCACGCATTTCTTGCGCTAGGGTTTTTCTTTTACTCGCAGGAGTTGATCACACATGCCTTTGCTGTTCCTGATCTTGAATTGGTTTCTCAGTTGATAGCACCCAATTTTCGGTGTTGGCGCAGCATAGTAATTACGCAGCATAGTAGTACTCGTAGATGCTACTGAAATAAATCGTAATTATTGTAAATCCACTGTTCAAAAATTCCTCCCAACGCTTCTTCGCAACAAACTACTTACTGTGGGCTCTTCTCTCAAACTCAAGTCTACAGTGCTTCTTGTTTTGCCACATAATGTTATATCAGAACTTTTTTCTCTCTCTTCTCATATCTTTGTATTATGCATTCAAGAATTACCTCTTGTTCATCGATCTATTTCTTCTTGCAATATGGCCAGCCCACTGTCACTTCACTTCAATGCCTGTATTTTTCAAGATAACCTAATTATTCCTGTCATGTTATAAAGTCCATATGACTTACTATCTTTGAGGATAATTATTAGCATAAATATTTTGATGCTTTGTTGTGTAATCTATATACTGTGAATGACTGATTCTGTTAATGTTCACATCTGCAATACATATATAAAATATGTATAAGAGTTCAGTAGATGTCGAAGGGTTGGTGAATCTACTTTCTACAGAAGGCGGTTTTATCCTTATGGTATCAATTTGCAGTCGCCACCAGAGGCGCTAGTTTCGTGTCAGCAACGTGACGCACGCAGTACGGAGTAGCCAGACACTTGTGTACAAGCCGTGCAGAGGAGAGACGTGTGTGAGCAGACTGCCGCCGAAAATTGACCCTTTTTTGGGAGGGCTACATCGTAGCACTTTCTGATATAGACTATAGCTATAGCCGAATAGGATCACAGTGCAAGAAAAAAGGTTTCACAGTGTCTGATAAGGGAATTAATGCAGCCATCCATCGCAATGCAAACCATTGAAATGTGTCGTCAAAAGGAGCAAAAGAAGCAACCGGCTCCACAACGCAATCAAGACGTCATTGCCAAGGTCCGCCGGTTTGTAACCCAGGATAATCCACCCACCCAACGTGACATAGCGAAACGTGTTGGACGGTCAACTGCAACTGTGCACTGAATCATACTCGACAATTTGGGACTCAGAAGTGGTGGGTCCATGTTCTGAAGCCAACGCACATCGCAGAACGGCGGGTGGCATGCAAAAAGCTGTATGATGGTTACCTGGCAGGTGACAAATGGTATTATGTGATCACCTTAGGTGAAGCATGGATTTATTTGAAGGGTCCCAACAGATGCGTGCAATTTACTACCGCCGCAGTGATGGAACCGATCATGCAAAGTGGGTTCACTCCTGCAAGGAGAGCTTTCCAAAGGGATTTATGGTAGTGACGGGTTTCTGTGCAAAAGGAAAGCTTCCGATACACCGGGTGTCATCAAATGTCAAGGTGAATGCAGCGTATTATATTGAGCATGTACTGGAACCCGTCTATCGCCAACGTGCCCCGCCTTTGTATGGCAATGACACTGACAGGGTGTTCATCCACCAGGACAAGGCCAGCAGCTATACTGCCAAACGAACGGTGGCCTACCTGACACGTATGGAACAGGAAACAGGTGTAAAGGCTATCCCATTTCGAGACATCTCTCGTCAAGTCACCAGATGCATCTCCTATGTACTTCTGTGCTTTCGGCCTCCTCAAACGGAACATCAATAAGCGTCGTCCGACCACACTTGTTGGCCTTTGGAAATTATGCAGAGAGTAGTGGGCGAAATTGGATCAGGCAGTGCTCAATAGAGGTCTTCTTCAGTGGAAACTACGATGTCGTGCAATCTTTCACCAACGGAGCTCTCACATCGAACATAATCGCTGGTGGAAACGGGATTTTACGCCCTAGGGCACGGGTCTGTACTTCACTACCATAAGGCTGAAACAGTCTTATGTATTTTATGGTCTCGCTGACATCTGGTGCGTGGGGTCCTTGGTTCGATTTACCAACCAAATAATTTGTGGTGAACATAGTGTTCGTGGGGCAGCGGTAGCTCAGTGGTAGAGGGTTCATCTCGGGTGCGTGAGTTCCCTGGTTCGATCCCAACTCGTGCTAAGTGGACTCTGTGGTGGACAAACAGTGTGCATGGGTTTTCTCGGGGTTCTCTTGTTTCCTCACATTCTTCATTCCACCATTGCCTTCATTTACCATTAAAACAATCTCCTTTAGACTAGCCGGCATAACTGTGGGACATTAAACTGAAAGATCTCAATTTCAATATCGTGTTCGTGGATTTTCTCGGCGCACTCCGGTTTTCTCCGACTTCCTCATTACACTAATTGTTCTATCACCATTCACTTGTTTTAATCATAGTCTCCCTTAGCCTAAAGGTCATATTCGTGGCACGTTAAACTGAAAAATTTTATTTTATTTTTAATTTGTAGTCTGGTACGTAAGGTCTGTATGTCTCTGACTAGCTAGTGCATTTGGTGACTACCGGTGAGATGTTATTACGAACACGTAACTGGGTCTTACATACGTAACTTTCGAACGGAGGTTTTTTTTTTTTTTTCTTCATAGCCGCGAATTACTCGAGCTATCTGAATTCATTAATGGAGTCAATGCGTTATCTTCATAGGTAGCAGCAACGGCGCCGACTTTGCAAAATGTAGGGTTTATGTGGGTGCATATCAATGGCTAGACGTGTTGTTTTCAGGACTGGTTTTGATATTTTTGGATTGATTTCCTTTTAGTTAAAATCATTTATGAACACTGTCACAAAGGGCTGTGCTGTGATGCAAGCAGAATATATCTATTCTATTCACAATATAGTTCTTTTTTATTGTGGGGAACTGCCCTTGACTAGGCTAGAGACGGGCAAGGAAGGGGGAGTGTGCTGCTTGGTTGCCTTTGCACACAATTTGAAACAGTTATGTTTTACAGGTTAGAAATTTTAACTTCCATCACAATGTTTTAACTTCTTATTATATTTGTTAATGATGAGAAACCGAAAAATCTTGCGAGTGCGTCGCACTCACAAGATTATTTGTGTGGTGCTGGAGCAACTGAAAGGAGCACCCACGTACCGGCGCGCATGGGTAGCAGTAAATTTAAGAATTGCTATCTATATCCCATCTTCTATTGAAACATAAGAGTAGAAGTCTACACATCACACCGTCAGATGGCACCAAACATTTTCCAGCGGATCATCTCTGCCGGTCAAAATTTGAACTTCTAAAAATATAAATAAACGTACGTTTCACAAGCTCCTTTTTAGTCTTTTAGCAGTTTATTTACGTTAGTAACATACATGTAAATATTATATTAGTATATGGGTGACATGTAAAACAGACTAAAATTTATTTGGTTTTAAAGTTGAATCTTGCATGATTGATCCTGGGCTTTATAGTTGGCGAGGAGAAAGGCGCAGATGAGAGAGAGGAGGTAGATCAGTACGCAACTTTCTAATTCCCTGACTCCGAAGAGTGGGCGTAACATTAGGTACTACGTTGCAGCTGCTTGACCCATAAGAGCGGAGGTCACTCCGCAGTCAGTCGAGGATTGATGAGGCGTTTAGCTTCACTAACCGCCTCATACAATATTTTTTTTCTTATATATTTGCTGTTTTTTTTTCTTTCTCCCCGCCAGTTTTCTTTTGTTATCTGCTCTTATTTTACGACTATGCCTTGGCCTCACAACCTCCAAAAAATACTTTCTCCATCCAATTGTTTATATTTTTTAAATCTTTTTCTTGTTAATAAATATTACGCTAGAACAATTTGTCGGGTTGTCAGGCGTATGCATTAATTTCTATGTCGATCCTCCATTTAAATTACATTAGGAAAGATGTCTTACATTGCATTGCATCTTTGCTGGGGTCGGGGTATCTTCAGGACTGTGCTGTGCAGTTTTAAGTCATTTTGGGACTTGATAGAGGAGGCACAGATTTCCTTTAAGGGAGCCACTGAATATTTTTATTGTTTTCTGGTCTTTAGAAAAGTGGTAGCCAAATGACAGCCCGCGGGCTGTATACTACTCACAAATTCTATATTACAATATCGGATGTCCTAAAATTTGCGCCCACGGACTACAGAACACTATTCTACACTTCAAAATAAAACTTACATAAAATTGTGGAACTTTTGAGACCAGATGCCAGTTAAAGTAGATACACGTTGACACTAGCAGCATTTATTAGCGTAACAATCGATGTAACTGCTTAATGGATTCGTAGAGCAATGACTAATGGTTCCAAGTTAATCTACAACGTTGCTACATAGTGAAATTTTGGATTCCCCGTAATAGAGAAAGGGGGCTCCAAAGGGTATACCAATATTTAGCACTTTCGATTTTTGACCTGTAGAATAGTACTGTTGTCCGTGGATGACATTTTTTTAGAATAATAGATAATTTTTTTTTTACTCTTTCCTCGTTGTGAAACCAGATATACTTTTCCAAACAGACATCTGCTTCCCAGCCAGTTTCGGGGTTGCCAGATCAACTTTTATCCCCGAATAAGTTATATTGACAAGCAATTTGGGTCTTTTCTATAGAAGCATACACTTTGCAAAAGGTACGCTCAATAGATACCAATTTTAAAGAAACCCTAAGGCTCGGTACACATTTTCGATTTTTTTGACGCGGCGATATCGTCGCGTTGTTCCATTCCAATACCGACTTGGCGGAAAAATGACGCGCAGTCGTTGCTGAGCTTCTGAAGACAATGGAAGTGTATCACTGTCGAACGATATCGCAGCAAGTGGGCAGAAACCGCCGTTCACTTTCTTGTCGTGGGCTCGCTGCAAGTTCGCGACGATTTCCGACGAGTGTGTATTACTCCGTATAAGTAATACTCTGCCTACTCGTACGATAAAATATCGTTTACGACCTCAACGACTTTTATCGCAAATGTGTAACGAGCCTAAGATTGACAGTAGAGCAGGAGGAAAGAAAAAGAGGGTAAAATTCTACCTACCTGCGCACGTGGCCACCGGCTTTTCAGTTGTCATGAAAACTATCCAGTAGGGAGTATATAAATGAAACTCCTTTCTACATTCATTGCCACATCCATAAATTCCTCCCATTACACCCGGCCAAGTTTCAGAAAAGTGTAAATTTCATTTAAGAGTAATTAATTCCAATTGCTCGTAGCTCAGGCACTAAACCTAGATTCACGAAACAAGAAACAGAATACACAAAATAAAAAGATTCAGAAAATGTTACCCACATTTAGCTAACAGTCTCCTCAACGAAGAAGGAAGAAAGGAGAATTAGAAATGAGGATGGGCTAGCACCGGTCATCACTTGATTTGCTTACAAACTTAGGCCGATTGAACGGATCATTTCGAATCGAGCACCGCGCTAGAGTGTAATCTTACGTCGATTGTCAAGTACACATGCTTTCTCTTGAAATTTTCCAGTGACTGTGGTATCTGGAGAAATTTCCAACTTGAAACGGATCAAAACTCACTTGAGAGCATCAGTTCAGTGAGAACGTTTGAACGATTCAACGACTTGGTTCACAGAATCTGAAATTAGGAGTTTGAACAAGCAAGAAAAATTAATTTAATAAATAGGAATAACGGGAGTTCAAAAATATTCCATTTCCAATAGTACATTTAATTTTTTTTTCTTGTTCTGAAGAAAATATTAAAAAATGTAGATAATTTCACAGCCGACAAAAGAACTGGGATTGTAACTTTTTTTTTTGTGTGTGTGTGTGTGTGTGTGTGTGTGACAACTACGTGGTATATTTTGCCCACCTGGCGATAGTGTACAAACCATTGAAGGTGGCTTCAGTACGGAAGTAATTGCTCTCGCAGTGGAATAGATTATAAGAAAACCCTTTAGGTGAATTGTTAAGTTTTTAGCACTGATGTCAATTCTGGGTTGACTCGCCCAGATTGGCCGTGTAGTTCAGATATTGTGTACGTATATCTCGTATGAGCTTCGAAACGAAAAAAAGAATTAAAAAATGGTGTAGCTTCAAATAAAGTAATGAATACAACCTTAAGTTCTTTGTTTTCTTTGCAGACAAATCGCATGACCAGTTGGATTGATGGAAGCTTTATCTACAGCACAAGCGAGGCTTGGGTAAACGCCATGAGGTCTTTCAAGAATGGAACTTTTCGTACAGACTTCTCAGGGAAGATGCCACCGCGAAACACTGAGCGGGTGCCTCTCTTCAATTCGCCATCTCCGCATGTCATGAGAATGCTCAGTCCAGAGCGATTGTTTCGTAAGTATTGACTCTTTTTTTCTTTCTTATATAAGAGTTAGCTTTTTAGAAAATTTTCAACACTAGTACATGAAACTAAATATGAAAAGAAAGCAATAATAATCGAAAAGGTTATTGCTTCTAAATTTTCACCTAGTTGATATTAAGAATGCTGAAAATTTTTGAAAATTCATAGATAAAACCCGTTAATTCATATAGAAAGTGTTTAAGGCACATAATTACGTACGCGAAGGATATTTGTGAACAAAGAAACAGCGATTAAAGTCTCTTCATTGTTATGCCACTTTAAAGCAGAAGTAGGTTGCAGTGACCACCTTGCACAGGTTGATGTCTGTTTTTGTCTTCCTTTATACGCATACCAACCGTCGCTGATACACCTTCTTCCTACGGCACATGCTCTTCAGCGTCACCTTACCCTAAACTGGAGTTGTTGTGCAATGCTAGCTAGTAGTGACTATCTGGCATAGATTCGCACGTGTTCGTTCTCATAAGTAATCATTTCAATGGATTTATGGAATGTGTTTGAACTTCTTCCCCCGTTACGGCATGCATTAGGAACGAATTTGGGTTGAACGGAATCAGGAATGACACTAGTTATCTCACAGCCTCAAGAAAACTATGTATGAAACACTGACATCGATAGTTTTTATTTCTGTCAACTCCTTCTCATCCCCATATGCCAATGTGCATGAATTCTGATTTAAACTGGATTTAGTGTCACTGTTCATTTTAGTGTGTCTGAAGCTATGGATTAGACACTAATATCAGTCGCTTTTGATTATTTTTACGTGTCACCTCTCAACTTTCTTGTCGAAAAAGGGCTCAAAAGCTAAGTTAAACCAGGGACCACTCATATACAAAAATAATCAGAATCACTGCAGCGGTCTAGGAGGATTTAGCAGACATGGTTACATTAATTTTTATCAATATACTTAAGGTTACAGATATATTATAGCCCCGGGTTAGATTCTCGGTAGGAAAACAAAATTAATTTCATCACTTTCATTAACTGCCAGTCTTCTTTGGCTTAAAGAAAATAACCGTGGGACAATAAACCGTAGGAAGGTTTTCATTTCATATATTTGATTTGTGAGTGTCCTGCGAAAGAGGCGGAACTGCCTCCAGACATCTCCTCTGGATGGCCCGGTTTGTCTAGAATGGACCAAACTAGCACTGCTGTCTTGCAGTAAAAAGAGATTCTCAGTGGCTAAGGGAACAAAACTTCGGCAAAAATTATGCTAAACTCCTTGACCTAGTCGTCCTAGTAGGAGGTTGAGCATAGGGCCAGCAATCTTATTCCATAACAAATCTGATGTTGCGAAGACTTCAGTTAGCCTCGGATAGAACTGACTACATGGATATAAAAATTGATTGACAAGGAAGATTTAAATTATCTTTGGCATATGGAACGTGTGAAAACTACGTAAACCGGGAGCATTACAAGAACTAATTAACATAGTGGAGCAGGTATAAGATAACAGCGCTACAAGAAATAAGGTGGTAAGGGAAGGACGTAATAGAAGCAGTCTAATGTAATGTTGTACAGCGGAAGTACACCAGGACATAAGAAATTTAGAATAATCTTTTTAGAAGACAAGATGTTGAACGTTAAAATGGATTCTAAGCAGAAGAATGAAAGAGGTGTGCTGAGGATAAGAATAAGGCTTCTGATGACAATAATTAAACGGACATGAACCGACAAAAAAAGAAATTAAAAAAATAAAAAAGAGAAAAGAAAAAAAAGGAACGAAAAATTAGAAGCATAATAAGGCGCCAGCTAAGTAGCTACTTAAAAATAGTAATAGGCGATATGAATGCGAATATAGACCTAGCGAAGTAGCTCAAGTGGTAGAACGTTGGCTTCGCATTCAGGAGGTCGTGTGTTCGGTTCCTGCTGCTGACCACCCTGACGAGTTTTCCAGGGTTTTCCTCAGTCTTACCAGGCATATGCTGGGATAGTACCTACTACAGGCCCTGCCCGAAACCTTTCTAAATCCTTTCCATTGTTATTGTTACATATCCAGTATAAAATAGCCTCTCAACTGTATGTGGTGGTTGTTAAATAAATAAATAAATAAATAAATAAATAAATAAGAGTAAAATGAGAGAACTATTGAAAACTATAGCCTACATGAAGAATCGAATAATAATGAGCAATGGCTAATTGATTTTTCGGCTAATAGGAATATGAATTATATTTATGTGGTTTCTTCATATGAACTCACAGACTGACTTGGAGATCAACGAATGGAGAAGCATTTATTCAAATATAATCATGTACTGGTTGATGAAAGGAAACAAAGTAGTGTGATCGATGTCAGATTGTGTAGTAGAGCAAACTGATTCAGATCACTTTTTTTTGGTAAAGTGAAGTAACGATGTGCAAGATGCAAAACACTCAAAAGAAAGAAAAAAGTGGAACGTAGATAAATTTGAAACCAAACAACATACAAGCATATGGAAAAGAAATAAACAAAATAGTACAAAACGGAAACAAACGAGAGAACAACCATAGAAGAAAAATGGGAAAGGGTAGACTCGGCGCTGAAAGAAGCAGCAGATAATACAATCGGACCGAAACACAAGGAAGAGGCTAGACTGGTTCGACGAAGAATGCAGGATATAATAAACAGAAAGAATAAAATAAGACAAACTGCTACAGAGGGAAACACGAGGCAACTATGAGAGGTATAGAGAGCTCAGAAAAGAAGCTAATAAGATGTGCAGAAGAAAGAAGAGAAAAAAAAGAAATAGAAGCATTGAGCACACACAATGAAGCAAGAAAGTGCTATGCAGCAATAAAGAGAATAAACAAAGATTACATACCAAGAAACATAGGATGCAGGGATGAAAGTGGGGAACTGATAGATGAACAGAAGATACTACAGAGATGGATAGAATATTTCCAAACACGATATGGTGAAATTGATGAACAGCTCCAGTGAGAAAGGAACTCAGCAGGAGACAGATAATAAGACTGAGATGACATTGAGAATAAACCTACAAAAGAAGTGGATAAAGCCATCAGAAAACTACGAAACAGCAGATCACCAGGTGACGATGAAATAGTAGCGGAAATGCTAAAACACTCCGGAACCCGAATGAAAGAAGAAATACATAGGCTGCTAGAACAAATATGGGAAGAAGAAAGAATACCAGAAAAATGGAAAACAGGAATAATCATGTTACCATGAGGTTACTAAAAAGTAAAAACACAAGTAGAGGAACAAAAATGAGAATATACAAAACATTAATAAGACCAATAGTAACATACGGCTCCGAAACATGGCCAGTGATAAAAGAAATTGAGGAACTCGGAACCTTCGAAAAGAGAATAGTAAGGCAAATTTATGGACCAATTAAAGAATAAGAAACCTGGAGAATGAGAACTAACGAAGAGATCAACGACATAATAGAGAATCAGGATATAGTCAGGTTTATAAAATCGAATCGACTAAGGTGGCTAGGACATGTAATAAGAATGGACGGCGACAGGATGCCATACAAAATCATGAAAGAAAGACTCTAGTCCAGCAAAAGAAAAGGAAGGCGAAAAACCAGGTGGCTGGACGGAGTAGAAAGTGATTTGGAAAAACTGAAGGTTCGAGGATGGAAAGAAAAATCCAGAGATCGGGAAGAGTGGAGGCAAATAGTGGAAGAGGCCAAAACCCACCCAGGGCTGTAGCGCCGAGTGGTAAAGTAAGAAGTAACGATGTAGGATTAAAATGCAGGAAGAAGGGAAACTTGGAGAACTGGGCAATACAAAATCATATACCTAGACTCAACAAGGAGTCATATAGGAATAGATACAAAGAATATACGAAAGAGAACATAGGACCATGAGAAAGTATGTGTAAGAAAAGAAGTAAAGAAGAAAGAGTATTACAAGTAAAGAAGAAATAGACAAGAATAGCAAGGAGTGAAAAATATTGTAGAGGAAATAATAGGAAATATGACAGGGGAAACAGACGAAAGGAGAAACAATGCTATAAGGAATGCAGAGAAGCAATAGAAGGAAAGAAAAATAAAAAAAATAAACCAATCTGGATGAGAAGGGAGAAACATAAGAACAACATTGCCAACAAATTGAGTTGATTTTGAGTTTAACGTCCCGTTCAGCAGCGAGGCTATATGAGACGTGGACCTACTGATTAACGTGGAATTCGAACCACATGAGCTCCCGCCGGGAATCGAACCCGGGTCTCCCACGCCAAAGGCGCGTACGCTAACCACTTAGCCACGGAGGAGCTCTGCCAACAAATCATACAGGAATAATGAACTGGAAATGGAGAGGAACGTACATCGAAATATAATACATAAGATAGACTTCAATCTGAAACAGATCTATGCAGAGATGAGAATATATAGATACTATCAGCAGATTAAGTAATATATAATACATTGAAAAAATACTTCGATCTATTGCTGTATGAGCAAATAGAGGGACTGCAACATAGGAGGAAAACTATATAGGGAATTGAACTATTTTTTTAGTATATGTATTTTTATAATTTATTTTGCTAGTAGCTTCTTGTACCCTCGTACTCTCAATTCACACGCCTCTCCTCAGGTTGGGAACCATTGCTATAGGGGAATCGGTATAGTTTTATTTGTAAACTCTATTTCAAAATGTGAAAATTATTGCCATTACTTATATTAATCGATCCTTAAAAGAAAATTTAAGTGTTTAATCATAGTCATGACTAATAGTAAGCTGATTTCTGACAGTCTCTCTCAAATTTCATACCTTTCGTGTGTGATCATTGGAAACTAAGGAGCTTTAAAAGACATTAACTCGGAGGGCGCTGTCCAGTTTATCAAGTAAATACTTGAATGTAACAAGGCGCACTAAATCGGATCAAAGCATTGACCACACAAGGTCTCTGTGGTTAACTTTTTTTTTTCCTGGTCTTATCCTTCAGACAACCTACCGAGACTACACGGTCAACTTCTGGTGCTGCAAAGGTCAACTAACCTTGGTGACCAGTGGACCCTTTCTAACACCTCACTTGAACTTGAAATCGTGTAGTAACAACGATACACAAACTAGATGAAAATTTTGGTACTTTAGTTGACAGGATACGTTGGTCGATAAGACATCTTGGTATATTTTATGCATCATGTAATTAGATTTTACTAGGAAATGGACAATCGCCCGCTAGGCCATTAATTATATAAATTTACCGTGATAAATTTATTACTAGGTCCAGGCTTAGAGAGGCGCAACGTTTTTAGGATGGCACGTTGGGCGAAAACTTGATAAGGAAGACAAAAGGAAACTGCAAAATATTGAGTAATACAATACTAATAAGTTGATTAAAGCCAGAGTAAACTCTCAAGTAATTTCTTCATTTGTGACTGAAATAGTGGAATTGTAATGTTGTAATTCCGGTAGTATACTGCGTCGAGGTAGGCACGTGCTAAAACGCGTCGTGGCAAGAACCTATCACCATAAAAAAAAAAAAAAAAAAAAAAAAAAAAAATTATACAAAAATGTTGGAATATTGTACACATAAAATAAGTTTATTTTCTAAATTTTATATTAGAATTTTGTACACCGGGGGGAGTCAGGGGCGGATCCAGGACTTCTTGGGGGAGATTATACTGCTACGTAGAGCTACTTTTAAGAGCTCCAAACTCTGGGATGTGTTCGCTATCGCCGCCCTTGGGGAGAGGTTTTTTTTTTCCGGCGTATGAGCATGCAAACATTAAATTTAGCCCTGAGTATGGCCTCTTACTTCTGGAGAGAGAGAGAAAAAAAAAATCAGATCTTGTTACAATCATGTTGTCTAGTTTTTCAGATATGTAGTCAAAGTATGTAAGAATTTCTTACGTATTGTTAGAATATCTTTTCTACACTGAGGTAGGTGAAAAAGTTCTATTTGAAAAGACTGTAGATCCTGAATAGCGTTGCACAAGGTACTCTGTTCATGAATTAATGTGGAAGTATTGTCCCGTCTCATGTTACCCTAATTGCCCTTACTTCTGTGCTTAGCAAGTTATAGCAGTTGTTTCTTCGCCTATTTTAAGTTCAATCTCTGGATTTGAAAGCATCAGTTCTAGTCCACACAAACTACTACAATCTAGCACCACTTTGGCATCCATGTTTCAAAGCTGTAATCAAGGGTTGGGAGTGGAATGAAGGCAGGGGTAAGGGGAAGTAGTCATTATTCCTAGTGTCTGTTTTTGCCTAACCGTGGGCATAAATGTCATGAGCATTGGCACTTTACAGCTCAGCGGGCACGAAAAAACAGTACTCGACGATGAACGCTGGTGATTTTAAACAGTAAGCTCGTTCATCTTACATTTTTTCACTCATCGAAAGTGTGACTATTCATTTCAGCTACCTAGAAAACTATGGATTTGACACTAATATACGTTGTTTTTAGGTTTTTATTTTTTTTAAGTTTCCCTTTTCACCTAAGAGCGCTAGTCTTAACCCATTGGAAATGCACTTGGACTTAAACGTTATCGGAACAGTCACCAATTAACTTGGCGACCGCGAGATCGATTGATTCGACACTGGTATCGGTAGTTTTCGATTATTCTACATGCTGTTCTTCCTCCTCAGGGATTCTGAGCTTAAACTACATCAGGAGTGTCACGATTGATCTCAGTGACTCCGAAAACCATGATTTAGACCCGAATATCGGAAGTTTCCGATCATTTGTCTTCTCTCCAACTTCCTAGGTGCGCTAGTGTATCTAACCCCAAAGTACTTTTTCCAGATTGTAGATAATACTTTTGTTAAAACGTAAGCACACACAGTGACTGGGATTGCCCGCACTTTAGAAATGCATTCTTGTAATCTCTAATATTGTTTCTCAAAAGCTGTCTTTATTCTTGATTGAAACTACGTATGCAAACTTAGATTATAATAAATGAAAACACATGAAACATTTCAATTTAAACACATTTGGAAAACAAATATATTTGTATGTTCATCCACATCACTACACACGGATCCGCATCACCTTCACGATCTGACAGAAGAAAAGATGGTTGTGGTGGTTCAGCTATGTCTTAAACTCCATCTTCTCTTATAGAGTTAAACAGTTCTAAAACCTTTCTCTGTTCTTCTTTATACTCCATATCTGATCAGATATAAGTATCACAAGTTTAGTATGATCATCAAAAAATAGAAACGTGTGTATACGTGGTAAAAGCTTTTCCCCGCAAACTTTGCCTTTCCACAACGAAAGTTTAAAAAAAAAAAAAAAAAAAAAAAGCGCCTGTCATTTACATACAAAAGGAAACAAATTAGAAATATAAAAGGGCTTCAGCTACGAGCATAAAGCTATTGTAAAGCTTTTTTTCTTCAAATGCAGGGAATCCCCGCTAGCGCGTGTGCTGAAGTGTTAAAATTGCCCCATTCCACAATTATGCTGGAACTTACATACAAACACACACAATATAGGTAAAGTTGTATGGAAATTAAGTATGTTGATTGAATTGTTGTACAGGTGGTTGAAGTACATATACTGTTATAGAACTGAAAACCTGGTATAAAAGGTCTTAAAACATTGAAAAATTAATTTTTGGAAAATAGTTTATTTTTGAAACAGTAGCTAAGTTTAATAAATAAAATTTTACTAGTTAGGACTTTATATATTTATTTGTGTGTGTGTGTGTGTGTGTGTGTGTGTATGTGTGTAGGAGATAGTAAATAGCCGCACTATCAATAAATAAGCAGACTTAACTTTTTACCGACACCTTTTTAATATTGGGTAGCATACTTCCCAAGGGCGGATCCAGGGGGGGGCGATTGCCCCCCAGAAGAGAGAACTTTTTTGAATTTTATATATAAATAAAACCCATCCCAGAGTTTGGAGCTCTTAAAAGTAGCTCTAAGTATAAGTATTACAACCAACCGCCCCCCCCAGAAGTCCGTCCTGGATCCACCCCTGATACTTCCCTCTGTTATTCACATAATCATTCTACTGCTTCATTAGACTTTTGGTATCTCTGTCCCAGAAGTCTTATGCCTCTTGTGGACACCAGTTAGACTGGTTCATACAGCTATGATTGAGGCAAAGTAAATTCCATGATGCTTCTCAGCTGAATAAATGAGTTACATGAGGATACATCATGACTGGAGTAAGTTAGTTTTAGCTTGGTACACTTCCCGCCAGTGTACTTGGTTGGCTTTTAGAGAGTTTCTGCTAGTACTTACGTGAACGTTTCAATCCAATAGAAGTCCAATTTTCTTTGTCGTGTAGATGACGTTAGTTGTCAGCCAACCCTTCAAATGAGGTTATTGCTATTTGGCAGGTATTTGAAGTGCGTAGTTGCCACACGCGAACAAGTGTTACAGTGATTTGTGAGTGGTGCGACATTTTGCTGTTTTCTAGCGTATTATAAGCTCGCAACTGGGCCATGCCGTGACAGTAACGCATTGAAGATAGATCCAAACTTTAGGCGGGACGCGTGCCAAGATAAAACAAACGTACTCTAGAGAGAATTAAAAATAAATAAATAAATAAATAAATAAATAAATAATTATTCCTAATAATAAATTTCTACGATGCTGTCCATAGTATGTCTAGCAACGTGGGGATGTGCATTGTTTTGACATCTCATGACCAACTGATTGCGCCGCTTCACACAGTTTCACAAGATGTCCGAGCAGCAGTAACTGTCTCACCTTTCTGGATGAATTTATTAAGAACTGGAATATGATAATCGAGAAACCTATCTTGCAAACGACATCCAGTTGAGTTTTTCCAAGTTGCAGGGCAAGATGTCTCCACTTCTTGCTGTTTAGTTTACTTTTTGGCTCATACTGGCTTAGCATGGTAATTTATCCATTATCAGAGCGTGTTTCAGAGAATAAATTATCACGATCATCTGTGGAGTACAGCGGGAGAAGTGAGACATCCTCATCCGTGCCGACCTCTGTTCGTTTGTGAGCGTCTTGGCACTTAAACTGCACGCATTTTCAATGTTTCAGGTGTTCATAGGCCTTAATGCGATTAATACAAAGTGCAGTTGAAATGTAATTCAGACTAACCCGACATTTCGGTGTATGATCGACGGCAGAAATGGTCTGATTCGTAATGACTCTTTTCGCGGCTCATCCATCACTGCTATGCATTATGCTCCTAACTGAACCGACCACTCATGTGGTGTTCGGAATATGCACTCAACACCACACACAAGTCACATGCACGTAAATGCTACCTGTTATGTTGGTCTCTATCGTATAACAACTATTATGGATCGCTGGGATTCCTTTAAAGAACTTAACTATGAGCACCATGACTTTACTGTGGTTTGCGATGTTCAGGGACCTTTTACCTACACAACGTTTCTTGCCGAGCAGTGCTGCCACCTATTGGTGTTTATAAAATTTGTCTTGGTAGCAGTGTGCTTATATACCAGGACTAAAAAATCGTGTAAGTTCCATCATGTATTACGCTATGACACTGTAATTGTATTTTTTTCCATGTTATTTGTCAGTTTATCTATTGACCGTACCAAATATTAAACTGATTATTACAGGTAAATAGACTGAGCAATACATATTATTTCTGTTTTGCTTTCCAGTGCTTGGTGATGCTAGAACCAATCAAAACCCCGCTCTTTTGTCGTTTGGAATTCTGTTTTTTCGTTGGCATAATATAATTGCGTCACGTGTTCAAGCAAAGTATCCTGATTGGTCGGATGAAGAAGTCTTCCAAAGAGCTCGACGGATTGTCGTAGCTACGCTCCAGGTACAGTATTTTATTTATTTATTTATTTATTTATTTATTTATTTATTTATTTATTTAACAAAATGTAAAATAGTGTTTTAAGTTGTTTAGGAATAGACGATAATGATAAATATTAAGTAAACTAAGTTCATTTTCACGTCCTACTGTTATGCCCTATTGTAGGTTAAAGGGGGCGTGTGATTAGTGAATGATTCTGAAAATAGAAATAGAAAATAGAATGTTGATGAAAATAGAATGCAGGAGGAACTAATCCCAAGAAAACTCGCTTCCATTCAGGTAAACAGCGATTTTCAGGTCATAGCTGTTAGACAACCGATCACTTTTTGCAACATCTACATTACACGGCCTGAAACTTTGATATCTGTTGATCTACACATCGTCAAATCCCACATCCAGTTATTCATTGAGAGACATTATTAATTGTGAGGCTCTCCTCGCACCAAACATCGAGGCTGAGAATTTGGAGACAATACATATTAAACGATGGTAGTCCAATACATTTTACCACTGCCACACGAACATATTTACACGTTGATCTTTGTCTGCAGCCCACGATATTTGCAATTAATCTTCAGTGACGTGTCTACCATGATTTATGTGGCAGTGATCACTTTCCAATCATTCACACTGGACTACCCACTTCATAATTTTTTAAATTGTTTCGTTACAATCTCCGCCGTGTAGACTGGGGGAAGTTTCCTGGCAGCTTTGATATTCCACCAGATCCCCAGCCGTAAGTTGATGAATACCTTGAGGCCCTTGATGCAAGTGTGCTATCTGCTGCTAATGCCTCGATTCTGGTTAGACGGGGTTCCTCGTAACCTTACTGTTCCTTGGCGGTCGGAAGTAATAATTTAAACTAGTCTTTGGCGGCACCGAGCACTTCATCGCTTTAATCATGCTCCTACTGCTGACAATTTATCATGTTTCATCGCCTTCGTGCCTGAAAGTACGTAGCTGGCGCGACTACGTTCAGTTCAACTGCAAATATTTCAGTGAGAACTGTTTGGTCTAAAGTTCGTAGTCTTTCGGGCTAAAGTCCAAGACTCAATGTGCGAAACGAATTGATTACTGACCAGAAGCGGATTGGCAATGAATTGGACCAGGATTTGTTGCCGTTTCTAATTGTCAATTTCTTCTTTCTATAATTTAAAGCACGATCAGAATGCAAACCTTTTTACATTTTGCTTCACCAAATATTGAAGATTACAATTGCCGTTTACTCCTACTGAACTTATCACTGATCTCACGAGCAGTAAAAAGACTCCATACATCATGCTGTGCTTCACCTTCTACCTACCGTTGGTAAACATCTTTATAGATATTTATCATCATCTCTGGATTGAATTCTTTTCTGCTGCCTGGCGTGAAATTTATATTCTTCATACCTTGAAACCTGGCAAATCGGTTACGTCCAGCTCCAGTTATAGGCCAATTGTCTTAACCAATTGCTTATGCAAGTTATTGGAGAATATGATCAACGCACTCTTAGTATCACCTTGCTTTCCAGTCTCCAATGGGGTTTCCGGAACTTGTGTTCCACAATTGATCATATTGTTCATGAGTACAACCCAGGATTTTTTTTTTTTTTTTTTTTTTGTGCCATCGTCCATATCTGATCGCAATCTTTGATCATCTGTAGGCTTATGACATTACCTGACGTTATGGAATTTTACGATGGCTACTTCTTTGAGGAGTACGAGACAGTACGGACCTCTCTCTATCAGTTTATTGGAAATCGATACTTTCGAGTTCAATTAGGACCCATACTCTTCGACCGATTCTTGTGTTTTACGAGGCACTGTCTTAAATTCGTTTATGATGATTAAACGAATTGAAAACTCCGCCAGTTGTGAAGTGAGAGCCGTGATTAAATTTCTTAATGCACGAAACGTTCGACCTTGTGAAATTCATCGGCAATTAAAGCCGGTGTATGGAGACAATGTGAGGATGTTCGGCGCTGGTCTCGCAACTTCAACCTGGGGAGGGGGAGTACACACGACGAGGAGCGTTCAGGGAGACCATCTGTCATTACAGACTAACTGCTGAGGTCAGTAGACGAATGCGTGAGGAACGATCGGCGCATCACAATTGATGAACTCTGTGAACATTTGCGTAATGTGTCTCGAACAATTGTTCATGAAATTGTCAAAGACCATCTGCATTATTCAAAAATCTGTGCAAGGTGGGTCCCTCGTATCCTCACAGATGAGCACAAAACCAAGCGTATGGCTGCAGCACTGACGTTTCTGGGACGTTATTCCGATGGAGAGACTTTCCTGAATCTCATTACAGGGGACGAAACATGGGTTTGTTATGTATCACCTGAGAGTAAACGACAGTCCATGGAGTGGCATCACGCTCATTCACCAACCAACCAAACAAACAAAACAAAAAAAAAAAAAAAAAAAATCAAGAGTTTCGTCCACCAGGAAACTCATGGCAACCATATTCTGGGATCAACGAGGTGTACTGCTCGTTGATTTTATGGCCCGTGGAGACAATTAATGCTAATGCGTATTGTGAAATATTAAAGAAATTACGGCGAGCAATACAAAGTCGACGGCGAGGTCTGTTGTCTACAGGAGTCATTCTCCTTCATGACAATGCCAAGCTCCATGCAGCTGCGAAAACACAACTTCTGCAGCAATTCAAGTAAGAAACCTTCGACCATCCACCGTATAGCCCGGACTTGACCCCTTCGGATTTTCATCTCTTTATGAAGCTTAGACTTTCTGGCGGGAAAAAGAATTTAAACGAGGCGTGACTACGTATCTCAATACGTTGGCGGCGGACTACTATGATGCTGGAATACAAAAACTCGTCACACGGTATGACAAATGCCTCAATTTGCTTGGTGATTATGTGGAGAAGTAGTGTAAAGTATACTCTTTCCAATAAAAATGTGTATATTTGTTAGTATGTACTACTGTGTCTTTATTGCACAAACGGGTACCACTTTCCGGATGGCTCCCGTAGAAGTGTTCTGTTTTCCCCCACCATTTTTAACACCCTCTCATTCGTTTTCCGCTCGACCTAATTCTTTCCATTCTTCTCCACACCCATATTTCGAAGGCTTCTAGTCGTTTTACATCGCTTTTACGTGATGTCCATGTTTCCGTCCCATACAGTACAACACTCCATACAAAATCACTTGTTTGTGATAATTATTTCACTCTCATCATCGAGATCTTCTTCAGAGCCATACAAGCTTGTCTTTCGTTGACAACATACAAGTTTTGGGCTTTCAGTTTGATCACCTCTATTGCCTTGGGCAGTCTATCTATGAGAGCTAAGAGCACTCAATCCTATGAAAGTGTAGATAGCACACTAAGCAATATTAAAAGACTCTATCCTATTCCGCTCAAAGTTGGACTATAGATGCATTATGGATCAGCCAGATTTATCACGTTACGCCAACTGAACACTGTCAATCACCTTGGTATAAGTTTTGCGAGTAGTGCATTCCGTACCGTTCTTGTTACCAGCTTATATATTGAAGAGCACGAGTCGTCATTAATTCAGCGCAGTCATCGGCTGATGCTCTATTTAGCTGATCTTATTTAGCTTATCAGTACTTTATGATCTCTTTTTGACTGGAACCTGGAGATCGGTGCCAACGTTATCGGGTATGACCCAGTGCTACCGGACCTTTTGATATTTGTGCTCTGGAATTTTTGAATGACTTTGCCATCGAAATTCTGCCTTTTATGCCAGTTGAGTATTCTACCTACATCCCCATGGAATGTACTTCGACTAGCTATTTCTTTCCATCTGGCCTAATACAGGAAGCTAAGTACCAGCCGTCGGAAGGCCGTGAGTTTATCGTAAGAAATTGAGACACAAAAGAAATGCAGACAACTGATTGAGAGAATGAGTTATATACTATTATTCTTCTATTTACAGTTGTAAAGTTTTCTTTCATTTTGTTTAAAGCAGAGTTTCTCAACCTGGAGATCTCGACCCCTAGGGGGTCGCGAGAAGGTTTCATGGGGGTTGCGAAGATAAGAGGAAGAGAGAAATATAATTAGAATCTTATACCGGAAAATATTTTAAAATTTCATTTTGAATTTTGTTCTGATACGCATATTTTTAGTTTTGTACATACTGCTATGAACAAAAATTAGGTTTACTAAACATTTTCAATAGGTGCCGAATTGTTTAAAAGTCAATTTAAATGAAAGATGTACAGTATGAAACTAATAAGAACTGCATATTGAAATAACAGAAAAATACAAATGCAACAAAACCTGCATATTCAAATACAATTAAAGTTGAAACTAACGAGATACTTGAGTATGGTGTGATTTCACTTGTGTATCAATGTCCGGTTCAATCTTCGTGTCGCATATTAAGTCATTTTAGATACTCAATAACTTTTTTTTTTTTAAGAACTGTAAGTTTTTTTTTACCAAAATTAGAAATCACTTTATTTTTTCATGACTCAAAATTAAGAAAGTTTTGAAGTTTTTAAAATGTTCAAACGGCGTCCATTTTTGATACAGTATGAATAATATAATACTCAAAATATTATTGAACATCCTAATAAATAATAAACAACGCACAATATTTGGTGGTTCACGTGCTCTTGTGAACTGCATCATAAGGCGACGCCACTGCCATAGCTCCAGATACAATTAAGCTTCCTTTTAGAAAATTTGTCCGGACTGGCAAAATCAAATTATGAGAAGTACTACACTGACACAGTATATAGTAAAAGATGTACTCTACATAAGTTACATGTGATCGCCATTTGTCTTAGCTCTAGGGGCTGTGGTGGAAGAGGGAGGCGGTTGCAGTGGCAAAGTCTCCTCCACGGAAAAATGATTGGAATAGAGATTGAATATAATAACCTAAAATTATTATTAACATTTAAATCTTTATTTTAAGCAGCTTTCAGCAAACAATCTTTCAGTACAAAATGTTTTAAACTAAACCACTGGCAATCTTTTGTATCGTTTATGAACTTATTCTTTAGTTTATACGTGCTTGTGTACTTATATAGTGGCGGATCCAGGATATGATCAAGGGAGGGGCTAATCCATAATTTGCCCTTTTTATCGTGTAAAGCTGAATTGAAGCCCATTTTCTCCAGTGTAAACCTGAGCGTCAAGGGGGGAGGCTATAGCCCCCTAGATCCGCTCTATATATATATAATATAAAATACATTATTATAAAACATTGAACACATACATAAAATAATTACAAACACACAATCTTATTAAATCACAGTAAATAACTCATTTTAAAAATAAGTACTGCAGTATGTGAGAGCAGATTAGTATGTTTTAGTATGTTTCGGCATGTATTTCAAAGAACTGAACATCAGTGCTTGATTCAGTCTTCCTGATTTCGGGGAGCGTCTAATGCTTTAGTGGGAGGAGACCATATTCATTACCTAATATACAACACGTATATTTTCAAAAAACAAACAAACAAACAAACAAACAAAAAAGTGGGGGGATTTTTAGAACTTCAAGGGAGGACATTTCCACCCCAGATATTTCCCATGTCTGGCTAAAGCAGTGCCGAACATACTTCTAAAATTACCTCTCACCAGGCCCGGAGACGGCCCAAAAATGTCGGGGGAAGGCGCGGTAGAATTAGGGGGCCCCAATCCAACCATATTCATCACATATCATCATACATAGTTCATCACATATTATAGTTTATTTGCAAGCCAACCGTGAAAATTTTAGGGGCAGTAATAATTTAGAAAGGGCCCGGTCACCGTGTTCCCCCTGTGGATACGGATCTGCCTTCCAACCCCCCACCCCACCCCCCGCTCTGAGTGATAATGAATGCGGTCTTCCCACTCTATCGTCTAAATAACCACAACTCTTTGGAATTTAATAATCAACTTCAGTTTAAATGGTTTTATCCACAGTATGCAAAAACTCATTATGTGTAAAGAATGCATTATATTATTTCATAGCGTTTCACTCGACAGGTTCATTATGCAATAAAAGCAAATTGAAACCTGTGTTTTCCAGACATCATTATTGTAAGTAGAAAGTAAATACTTCATTATAATGTTAGTCATGTGTTAACCGTATGTGTGGCCAGCAGAACAATGTTCCCATTTAACTATAACAAGAATTATGTTGGTATACTTAAGTAGTTTATATAAAAGACAATGCGTTGGCCATGATAAAATCAATGGCGCGCTTGATAAAAGAACCGGTTTTTTCAGTACTCTTCCACATCTTTTAATCTTGACTGTGAATTACTGCAGTCCCCGTTCGAACTTCCTACACGCATGCACTGCATAATTTTAAGTCATCTAATATCGCAATTTTCTTTTGATCTCAGCAGAGGATGAGAATTTTCTTCAAATTTCGCTCTCATATGTTAGAATAGGTGGTTATAAAGATAATGGAAACATTTGAAGAAAAATGAATTTTATCTGTTTAAATACGGCATGGAACAAACGTTAACCTGCAGTACAGCTGTGGTTCGTCGTAAAATGGAGGTACAGTATGTAACTCGACGAATGATTTATAGAGTAAAATTGTATCATTCCTCACGCAGCGTAGCATTCAATTGTATCAGTGAGGAGGGCACGGTGACTCAGTGGTAGAGCGCTTACCTCTGATTCGTGGAGTCCCTCGTTCGATTCCAGGCCAAGTAAGTTTCTGGTGGGCAAGTGTCCGTAGGTTTTCTCAGGGTTCTCTTCTACAAATTCTTCCATAATCATTCACTTGCCTTAATCATCCATGGTCACGACGAATATTAATGTTCATCTCTGTATTCATGAAACTGTATTCTTGCAACTGGTAGCTTATCAGTCCGTATCTATCGCAATATGTGACCTACCACCAGTGAACTGTTAACCGCCAATGGAAAAACGAACTATGGAAATTGGACCAGATCGTTTGATAGCCAACAATTAGTTTTTGATTACCACGGGTAGTGACGTAATATTTGATTTGTAGAGAATTAACAAGATATTATGTTCGTCCCATGGAAACAAAATTGGTCGAAATTTGTTCAGATTGTTTGATTCTCAATTGGTCGCCAACAATCATCGAATGATCGCAATTCGTAGTAACGTAATATACATATTTCCTAGGGGGAATTATCTGTTCGCCTCGGTGGAAGTAGAATTGATCAGTATTGAGATAGATGTTTGATCGTTTCATCGCGTTCCATCAGCAACAATGAGTTTAATCACCACATGTACTGACGTAATACTCTTAATTTTGTTAGAGAGGTTAACAAGGTTAATCTGTCCTAGGGAAGAAAATGGATCTGGTGTGGGATAATCTTTTGACCGTCAATAACCATCATTTCTTCGCCACGCTTAGTGATGCATACGCGTAACTTTATAAAAGGTTAACAAGTTTACCTGTTAGCAACCAATGTAAGCAAAATTGATCGGGTGGTCTAGATTGTTTGATCATCGTTTGATGGCGTTGGGTCGGTAACAACCATCGTTTGATTATTACGGATAGTGATGTAATACTCATAATTTAAAGGTTGCTAACAAGTTTACCTGCTAACTCTCATGGAAGCAAAAATTGATCAAGATTGGGTAAGATTGTTTGAGCGTCGATTTTGATCTGCGAAAAACCACAATTCGATCGAAACTCGTAATGACGTAGTAAGCATAATTTTGTAGGCGATTAACAATGTAATCTGTTAGCCCAACTGTGAAACCAAAATTTATCGGAATTGGGTCAGATGGTTGAATCGTCGTTTGATTACCAACGATCAATGTTTGATCGTCACACGTAGTGACGTCATACACTCAATTTATACCGTATGGGGCCTACAAGTTAACCTGTTAGCCCCAAGTAAACAAATTTGATCGCCTACAATCAGTGACAAAACTGCTTAAGAATGAATGGGAAATGTAGGCCTACTTATGAACGGAGGCTTACCCAGTGGCGTAGCAGCTGCCCCCGCAACCCCCGCAGTGCGGGGGGCCCGAGGTATAAAGGGCCCCAAAGTCTTGCGATGAATAAAGATGTAAAGAAGTAGAACTTCAACCTTTCTTCTGTCGGCTTTACAACTAGGGCCCTTTCTCTATACTTTGCGGGGGGGGGGGGCGCAAAAGTGTGCTATGCCACTGGGCTTACCACTTCCCTAAATTAAAAAAATATGTTCCATGATCAGTTTCGCTTTTTTTAAAAGAATATAAGATTTTAATGCAACATGGCGCATTTTCTTTTGAGGCTTCACAATTATTCCCACTCCTTGATTTAAAATAAATCAAGAATTCGAATGCAAACTCACATCCTTTCCCTTTGAAAAATGTGCTGTACTATAATCATTTTCCTTATATATATATATATATATATATATATATATATATATATATATATATATATATATATATATATATATATATATATATATATATATATATATATATATATTATATAATATTTACAAATGTTGGCTACAAGACGGGAAATATAGTATCGTCTCGTGGACAACACTAGTTCTAACGTTTTAAGATGTGAAATATTGTTTTTGTTACATGATTCATAGTATAAAAACTATAAATTGATAAAACTATACCAACCTAATTAATAACATTTGTAAACATTTAAAGATACGCAATACATTATACAATGTTCTCGCACTCTGCATATTACGTCATTACGTGTAGGAATCAGACTAATGGTTAGCAATCAAACCATCTGGCGAAATTCCAATCAATTTTGCTTCCTTGAAGGGCTGACAGGTTAACTTCTTTACCCTCCCCCTACAAAATTGTGCCTATTACGTCACTGTGTGTGGAGATGAAACTATCATTCTTGCCATTAAACGATATTGCTTCCAAAGGGGCTTAACAGGTCGTTTTCAACTCCCTAGAAAATTATGCATATTATGGCACTACACATAGCGAACAATCTATCTGGCTCAATCTCGATGAATTTCATGAGACCAACATATTAAGTTGTTACCCCTCTTAAGTTATATATTACATCACTGTGTAATCAAACGCGGATGGTGGTGACTACAGTCAAAAGTTTCAACCATCTGGCCCAATTCTTATCAGCTTCCCTACAAAGGAGGACTAGCATGTTAATTTCTTGACCTCCTACTAAATTATGCATATTCCGTCACAACGCGTGGCGATCAAATGGTGATGGTTGTTGATTAAATGATCTGGACCAATTTCAATCATTTTTACTTTCGTAGGGACCCTAACAGGTTATTTATTAAACTTCTAGGCTTCCTACAAAATTTGTTACGTCACTACGTGTGGCGATTGAACACAATCGAACGACAATCAACCGATCTGACCCATGTTTCTTCTATGGAGGGCTATTCAGTGTTAAAAAGTTAATCAAAATTATGCGTATTACGTCACTACACACGCCGATCAAACTATAATCGATGCTGATGAAAAGCAACCAAATGGACATGGAATGATCGGTACCCAGTTTTAACGATTTTCCCTACAATTGGGGGCTAAGAGGTTAACTTGTTAACCATAAACTAAATAATGCGTATTACATCACTACACGTGACCTTGAAGTGATGATCAACCAATCATCATGCGATGTGGATCAATTTTGATCATTTTTCTTCCTTTGCAACCTAGTACGTTAATATTAACTAAGTCTCCTAAAAGTTATACTTAATACGTCACTACGTGTGGCGATCAAACGATTATTGTTGATCAAACTACGATTAAGCGATCTGTCCCAATTCTGATCAGTTTTGCTTCTATGGGGCCCAACAAGTTAACCCTCTAAATAATTGTGTATGTCACTATATGTGAACATCAAACGCTGGTTGTTGATGAAACGCAACCAGACGTCGATCGAGCAATCTGGCCAAGTTCCGGTTAGTTTTCCCTTCATTATGGGGAAGGATTAATAGGTAATTTATTATTGTTGATCGAACAACGGTCAAGTGACTTGTCCCAATTCTGATCAGGTTCACTTGTTAGAATCTCCTACAAAACTACCGTATTATGTCACTACGCGTGGCGATCAAACAGTGATTGTTGGCGACCAAACTACCATCACTAAATGTGGCCCAAATTCGATAAATTTTACTTCTATAAGGGGCCAATGCGTTAAGTTGTATAGCCGTACTAAATTATGCATATTACGTCACTAAATGTTGCAACCAGCCTCCGATTGTTGTCGATTTAAACGATTTGACCCCATTCTGAACAATTTTGCTTTCATAGGGGTTAATAGCTAACTTGTTAGTCCTTTTACTTGGTGCAGGCGACTATTTAATATCATTATTAAAATACCAAAAGTAAGTAAATGACTCCTATTGTGGGATGTGGGCTAGTAGCTTTTTCTTGGGCGAGTAAAATTTTGTTGCTTATAGACTGAAATAGTTGTAATTTCCTCTCCGTTACCATGGTGATCGCCATGTTTGTTTTCTATACAAACGCGTGAAGCGAATAGTGTATTTTAAAGTCTAGTACAAACAAGGACAGTGACTAAATTTATTTACAATTATAAAATATTTAAACAACTAATAAAGTTAGTGAGAAAGGGTACAAATTTAGAATATGGAAATGCGTTTAGGAAACTACGAGTAAAATCAAGAAAATTCATAAAGAAAGACTGATGTCTAAGGAACTTATTTCTAAAAGCGCCAAATCTCTAAGTGGTAAGATAGAAATTAAATAATTAATCTAAACGTCGTTATCATGTAATTCACCTTAAGAAGCAATTATACACAATATAAACTCTCTAACGTGCAGATTGACAAACTGTCGGCACAAGGAAAAGTAAAAATATACGATCTTTTTTTTTTTAAAAAAAAATATCTTTTAGAACAATGTCAATTGGGACATTCTATTGGGACATTTACTTTTCTTATGTCACCTCTTCATAATGGAAGTGCACAAAAATAAATTTTCAGAATCCGGACCATCAGTGTATATAGGTCAGATCTTTTCTTATATTCCCTATCAACTTATATATATATATATATATATATATATATATATATATATATATATATATATATATATATATATATATATATATATATATATATATATATATATATATATATATATATATATATATATAGGAACAGTATAATAAAACCAATTATGAATGGTTCAGCATATATTCTAAACAACTGCTAAACATTAATCCTGTCCACGTATGCAATGTTACGAAACTTATATTAATGAACCAAAAATTTTCCAGAATTATTTAAGGTTAATATCTGATTATGAACAAGATGAGTACATTTGTTTCCTCTTTCTTTTTCAATATATCTGCTTTTTAGTTTCATTGATTAGAAATTTTTTAAAAAAACACAAATATTTCATTGTCTAATGTTCGCAATTCAGAAATATTTCATCACTATTTTCGTTTTGCATTTAAATCCTTTAGGTACTTAAGCTACTTGTTGTTTAGCAAATAAAAGGGCGATCACCATGGCGACGAAAAGGATATGACGTCACACTATTTGTCTATTTACATCCCAGTACTAAACTATACGTGTTACGTAACTACGCTTGGCTATCAAACGATGGTTTGTTGGCGTTCAAACGATTTGGCCTTATTTTGCTTCCATGGGGTCGAACAGGTTAACTTATTAGTCCTCTAAAAAGAAAATATCCTGCTCAAAATTAATGATTCATCAATTGGTCCTTGATTTTTGTGAAAACGCAACACTTGCTGTATCGACATTTGCGGTACTATTCGAAATAGCTTTTTATTCTCCTAGGTAAGAAAGGATATTTTCGGGTGTTCAGATAGAGGATAAGCACACAGTATCAAGTGTTATGTACAAAGACTAAATTTTATAACATTGGTGTAGCCAACAAGTTGTTCTAGGGGAGAACAACATTACTTATTCAGGGAACTCGGGGCTTTTTTGCATACTAAACGCAACTATAAATCTTCTTTCAGAATAAGAAACCATTAACTCAATAAATAAATAAATAAATAAATAAATAAATAAATAAATAATATATATAAAATATACAAATCTTTCACACAACACTAAGAACATATAAACATAAGGATCACTTATACAGAAAAGTGAAAAAAAATACTGGAATACATGGTAGTCACATCGGAAAGATATAAAAAAGTGCTTGTTTGTGATTCGCCAAAAAAAAAAAAAAAAAAAAAGCATAAATCATTATCTGTGATTGGTCAAATGCCTATCAATGACATTTAAGGGGAACTTCTAGAAATATTATATTATATTTGTTTTCTTTTACAGATTTCATTAACAATTTTCCAATAACTATTTGCCAGTGTTTACTCAAAGTTGATAGTTTTCAAAATAGAGATATTTCTGATTGCGAGAAAGTATTACGGAATTATCCAAAGAGCAACTTGCCTGCAGAGTGATTGATCACAAGTCACTCACTCATTTTGTACGCAGTTGTCCATTGTTATGATGAGCATATTTAGGGATTTTTGGTCAGATCAAGCTCGGAGTAAGTATGAGACAGTCAAAATTAACGTTCAGTGAATTAGTAATTTATTCGCATGATTTATAATAGAGTTCAATTAGTACATTAGAGATAAAAACATAACACTAACACATAATGCTAGGGCAGAACACATTCTGAGGCAGAGCCTCACCTCTGGAACTGATTTGTAGTCATTTATAAGTGACAATTCCTTAACCTTCCTCCACTGATTGAAAGAAAATTACACCCACTAATGTGCGTTTCCTGCTGGAACAGTGTTCTTCGAGCTGTTATTGCTTCTTGCTCGAAATCCAATTTGATTAATTTCAGATTCCAATCATTAATATTAGCCTTCACCAAACTGAAAAATCCTGATATGTCTAACTCTTGCTGGTAAGAGGGCAAAGATCAACGGAACAATATTTGTTTTCTCCAAATTATGTTCCCGTTCTTGAAATTTCGATACTGTCTGTGTTTAAAACCTTGATGAAAAGTGCATGGTTTCTTCTTAGAGGTTTCGATTGCTGTGATAGTTTCCATTAGGTGGCCCGCGTGATTTTCTCTTATATATCCATAACCTACCAAAATCACCAATCAAAATGAATCACACAATATAAGCTGTTTCATCTCCATACCCACCTCCTTTATTATTATATTCATTCTAATGTAGACTGAAGTGGTGTTAAATGGATGCTTTTGGCGCACGTTCCACGGTGTGTACCGCAAATGTTCCACTGTCTAAGGGAAAGTTTTGAACAGTACCGCAAATGTCCCAGAAAAACTGGTTTTCTGGTTGTAACACAAATGTCCAGAACCGCAAAAGTCCTGATACTGATTTTTGTGTCCCGAACGGAGACACGGACAATAGACCCTATTATGTCACTTTGCGTGGTGATCAAACGCGATCAAAAATCTGGATCAATCTTGCATCCATGGAAGGCTAACAGGTTGTTAGCCCCCGTACAAAATTATCCGTACTATTACTACGTGTGGAGATAGATCAAACTCGATCGAATGATCTGGACCAATCTCGTTCAGTTTTGCTTCCGTAATTGTTAATTTATTAACTCTTTTACAAAATTATGCAGTTATTGATTGTTGCCATCGAACACTATCAAACGACAATCTGGCCCAATTCTGGTCTATTATGCTTGCATGGTGTCTAACAACTTAACTTGCTACAAATCATGAGTATTACGTCACTACGCGTGGCAACCAAACTTTGATTGTTGGCGATCCTTCATGATCAAACGATCTGGCTTATTCAGATTATTTTTTTCTATGTGGGGGAAGGGGGGAAGGGGTTAACTTGTTAACTCCTACAAAATATGCATATTACATCACTACGTTTGGCGATTAAACGACAATCAAACGATCTGAGCCAATTTCATTGTTTTGCTTCCATGCAGCTGAAATGGTTACTTGCTAACTCTGCAAATTACGCGTACGGTTTTGTTAGTTTTCCCCATTCCACCATTTATCATCAGTCTCGTTTAACTTAGACACCGTCACCTTTTAGCGTAAAACCTTAAGAGTATACGTAGAAAAGAAATGCAATAATAAGCAATACCAAATGCCTAAGTTCAGTGTTAGCCTGTTACTGAAAAAAATGTATTTCCATTTTGCTAGTCTCTAGCTCCGCCATACTCAACACTTTGTGTTACAAATTTCAAAACTATGCATACATTGCATAAATTCATGGGAGGAGAAATAATAACAGTACTCTGAATTAGACCGTAAAATATTCATTCTATCAGCAAGACATACATATCACCAGTTGGAAACGATTAGAATTTTAATATCTAGATCCAACACAACGAGGAGGAGTTACTCTTAAAAAAAAAAATTACAAAATCGAACAAAAGCTTATATTCAAATGCGAACTTAAGGATAGAAATGCGAAGTTGCGTAGTCTCAGTAAATGTTTATTTTCGTTCCTTCATTGTATTCAAAAGCTTTTGGGAGCGCTGCGCTGAATCACAATCTACTTATATTGAATCTCATTTCGTAGTGGTCTACATTAATGTATGTCAAGCAGAATATTAATCCCTTTATTTATTGCGCATATCTAAATATATAGTTACGCGATAACACCCAGCTCTAATCTCCAATTTGTTTTGGTCGTAATATTTTCAGTCGATAAGGTCACCTTAAAAAGTGTGCTTACAGCCCATAAATGGATATGGGTGGGCAGTTCATTCGGTTCTGATGTGCTTTCTTGACCACCTGTTGTATTTCTTCACGATGTTTGGGCAACACCGAATATTACGCGTTTTGCAAGTTTGCTTTATTTTGAAATACTTCTACTGTGCTATTGGTATTAATTTTCTCTTGCCATGAAGAATATAAACTATAAATGCATTTTTTAAAAGACCAGTACACTTCATTACTAGCCAACAATTTTAAGGGGACAGACTACTAAATATTTTTTAAAAGCTAACAAATTTTCTTTTGCCCGTTTATCGTAAGTGAAAAGAGATTATGAAATGCAACTTACCACAATAATAGATAATTGTATTCTACATCCGAAAACACGAATCGGAATAATTATCAGTGCTGCCATCCATGGAAATTACAGTGTGCCCAAAATTTGAATTACCCAAAAATCTAGGTTAAGGCAGCGACTAGAAAAATGAACTCAATGGTAGTTGATTATCATATTGTCTTGGTTCCTTGTTTACTACTTTTTAAATAGTTTGTATTTATTTTGTAATAACTTATTTATTTCGTAATAACTTTTGTAAGTTATTACCAAATAAATATAAACTTTATTTAAAAAGTAGTAAACAAGGAACCAAGACAACATGATAATCAACTACCGTTGAGTTCATTTTTCTAGTCGCTGCCCTAACCTAGATATTTGGGTAATTCAAATTTTGGACACACTGTAATTTATATGGATGGCAACACTGATAATTCTTCCGATTAGTATTTTCGGATGTAGAATACCATTATCTATTATTGTGGTAAGTTGCATTTCATTATCTCTTTTCCTTACGAAAAACGGGCAAAAGAAAATTTCTTAGCTTTTCAAAACTATTTAGTAGTCTGCCCCCCTTAAGACAACTTCATCTACTAAATTTAAGTGGCTCAGTGGTAGTGCTTACCTCTTGTGTGAGGACTCTTTGGTTCGATGCCAAATCATGAGAGTTTAAAGTAGATACTGTCGTGAGTTTTCTTGGGAATCTCCTTTTCTCCCAGATTTTCATTACACTAATTCTTACGTAATCATTAACTTCATTATCTGCCTCCTTTAGCCTGCGAGAGTTCCCTCGTGACTAATTGGTCAGCATATGCGCCTTTGGCGTGGGAGACCAGAGTTCGATTCCCAGCGGGAGCTCATATGGTTTGGATCCCACGTTAAACTGTAGGTCCAAGTCTCATATAGTCTCGCTGCTGAAAGAGACTTTAAACTCAAATCAGATCTTTTAGCCTGGGACGCAAGACTAGTTTATTTTCATTGTCTCATCTGGCAATCACAGTGGCGTACGGAAGGAGGGTTTCGTAGGCTAACTTCCCTCCCTTGAGCAACATGTAAACATAAACAGCTGCCCTGGGAATTTGCCGCACTGTCCCCTTTCTCCAGAAATAACATATCTTAAAAGCCACGATATAAAGTATGATACCCCGTCATGAACAACGAAGGGAAAATAAAGAGCAGTAGCAATCAGAAAGGCCTAAACACAAAAAATACAATGTAATTGTTTTCAATTAAAAAAAAAAAAAATCATGTTAGTGAAAGATAAAGTAAACACATGTGCAGAGGAAAGACAGTAACGCTCTTTATAGAATTCAATATTGAGCTTCAATCTAAATATATTAGTTCGCAATTCCAATGCAACTAGCCCTCTTATCGTTATTTCTTGATTTTCCTTTTACATCTACCTGTTAAAAAAAATACACCATCAATGATAAAGATCTTGTTTGTGATTAGTTTTCATATCAAAACTTTGATAACTAACTGAATGGAACAGGCGTTCACTACTGTTCGGGAATTTTCTTGTATTTGACAACAATCAAGCAATTTACGCTGGGATTTGTTTGACCTTTTAAACTAATGCTACTCAAACATAATTTATTAATGTCATATATTTAAATAGGTCAGCTTAATAACTTTAACTACCATCATCATGAAGTCTGTTTCTAACAAATATTTATTTTAAGTACTATAATTGACAGTTTTTATTGTCTTTCAAAACCTGCCGTCCCGTGGAAATACACGTGTTGCATATATGGTAGTGCCGGCCCTACATCTGCCATATTAAGATACTGTAGGTCCGAAAACACGAAAATATGTGGACTTACGAGGTTGAAGCTCTATCCTTCATTGACGAACTTACGCGTATGCCTACACCAACAAATTTACTCGAAAAAAAAAAAAAAAACACTGTATATAACTTTCGAAAATACACTTTTTACCACTTATAACACATTAGCCGTAAGTTGGTTATTTCAGAATTTCTAGAACTAATTAACTTCACTATTGTCCCTGAATATTTGAGTAAACATAAAATATATTTAAAGTGATGTATTTTTCGAAGATTTTCTGCATTTAGCTTTTTATTTTTCACAAAAATACCTTCTTTATTTATAATTGAGAATACATCCACTGTTAATAGCTTCTTTACGTATTATATCAGAACTGTTTACAAAAATGTGTTTATGTCTGGGCATGAAAAAAATTGCTATCATACGTTGTCCATATTTATAAATGCTATCGTTATAAAATACCCAATAGTATTTAACATTGGAAAGTGTAAAATTCAGTCCTTTCGCATCAAAGCCACGAAGGATTATAATTGTTCTGATAGCACGTGTTCAACTGATACGTTATACAAGTTTTTGACGCCATTGTAGGAGCATCCCAGCTGTCTCAATTCTAGTCAACACAAAAATTGTCCACACACTTTGCGTCAATTTCGCAAGACAAATATGAAAGTACGAGTGTTAATGTAGTTGGTTGTAGATTCTTTCTCCCTCCCTTATCATTACCACTTCTTTTCATTGCATTTCGTTTGATTTCTACTGTATTGCATAACAAAGTGAAACATTCAATGACATCGAGGCCCTGAACTCAGAACCTCTCAGATAATAATGAACGCGAAAGAAAAGAAAAAAAATGATTTGTCTGTGATTGCTATCAATGCAAGCGAAAAAGTCTATTGTCTGTCTTCTGGTTCCACTGTTGCAATAACCAGTAACACCTTCAATGTGCAATCGGTTCTGCAACATAACGTAACTGCCTAAACGCGTCAACGAGTTATTTGTTAATATGCAATGACAAAGATTATTATCAGGTGAATGGTGGGTTTTGTATGTACAGCATTTGCAACGCAAACAAGCTTCAGGCCATATTTTGCATAATGTATGACAAGGTCGCATTAATCTCTGGTAGATTAAAAGAAGAAAAAGTTTCATGGAAAGGCGTTATTGTAACAGCATGTATGTATGTATGTATTGTATGAGAAATAGACCACCAGTTTTCTTTAAGAAAAAAACTTTATTCGTGCAAATGATTGTGCTATAAATGTTTTGAAGGGTGTAATTTTCAATTGAAGGCTGGTATTTTACTTCGTTAATTTAGGTTATTTCAGAAAGATTTTAATTGAGAGAATGAGATGTAAACTTCATAATAATAGTTTTTAAAGTCATATTGAAATTTCTTCGTTTCGCGTTCTTTGACAACTTAATTTGTCAAATTTCTCTGGCATGATTTGTTTTTCAACTCAGGTGTGGTTATGGTACAACGAATAAAACATACGGTTGTCAGAACAATTCATGCAGTTTACTTTAAAACTGAAATCTGAGTTTCACGTCTCACGGTTATGCCAGCTAGGCTAAAGAAGACTGTGATAATGAGAAATGAATGAAATGGCGGAATGAAGAAAGTGGGAGGAAACGGGAGAACTCAGAAAATCACCGCACACGGTGTTTGTCACTTGACACGAGCTGGGATCGAACCAAAGCCCCCATGCGCAAAAGTAAACGCTCTATGACTGAGCCACCGCGGGTCCCACTCCGAAAGAGATTTCCAAAATAATAATAATAATAATAATAATAAAGAAGAAGAAGAAAAAGAAATAAAACCCTTTTATAAAAATGTACTTAAAAAGTAGATAATTTTCTATGGTGGGATGAATAATATAAGAAAAGATTGAACTAAAAGCGTTGGGTACTCTTGCTAAGGTTGAAGACTAGAACTTGAATGCAAGATAACGACTTCACTTACAAATTAAATCGCGCCCAATTTTCTCTTACTGCCATTACTTTCGATTGCCCTACCAAGCAGTTTCTCCTTTTTAACATATTTTATAAGGTTTTATTTATTTTTTGCTATTATACAATTGGTCTCTCGCAAGTAGCAAGAAAGCTTTTGGCCATTTGGTGCGTGCTTGGCTTTTGGCTTTCCACGCTTGCACTTCAAACGCGTGCTTTCATTCATACTGTCTTTCGTTGTACTTGCAAGTGATGCTTTAGACCCTTTGTAAAATGCTTGCATCAAGGTTGAATGGAACACTGAATGGAAGGTTGTCCCCCTCCCCATGTAACTTCGTTACTGGAATCCAACTAGCGGCACTCTTGCACGCTTTCCAATCAAGCTGGATGCAAGCTTACAGCAAGCGTTTAGCAAGTTGTTTGCCACTAGAGCTGTAAGTCAAAGCTGAAGGAAATAGGTAAAAATTCGAGTTATCAAGTTTTCTTCCTCGAGTAATCAAGATAACAAAATGTCGAGATATCGAAGTTCCGCGTTCCTCATGAAAAGGAACTATATAACCTCTACTACTGGAAGTTTTTTATTATTATTATTATTATTATTATTATTATTATTCATTCAACCTCTATAACTCGAATTTGTGAAAGTTGTTTAAATGAAATAAGATGACTAGCTGAAATACAATACTAGACAGGAGTAAAACGCACAGTATACAGTAGCAACAATGACAGTTACGTAAAGGGTAGAGGTATAGCTTCGAGTTATCGAGGTTACATAAAAAAATTCGACTCATCGAGGTTCGCGAGCTCCTCCGTGGCTAAACAGTTAGCGCACGCAATCTTGGCGCGGGAGACCCGGGTTCGATTCCCGGCAGGAGCTCGTGTTGTTCTGATTCCACGTTAATCAGTAGGTCCATGTCTCACATAGCCTCGCTGCTGAAAGGGACGATAAACTGAAATTCAACTAAACTCCTCGAGGTTCGCAGATACGAAAGTCGAAGCTACCAAGGATTTTAAATCTGATTATAAAACTCCTAAAATTCGATTTATCGAGGTTGTAAGTTTTAAACATTCGGCTTAGAGGTTATTTTCAACATTGAGTATTATGGAGAGTTTAAGGAATGTAAAAGAAAATCAAGCTATCAAGGAATTATTAGGTTTATCGATGTCCAACTGTATAAACTGATTTCAAATTCAATCAGCTCTTGAAGTGTATCGTACTTACCATGAATATCTTCTGGATGCTGCAGTCTACATGCCAACTAGAACACTTCTGGTTCTATAACATGACAACACTATATGTACAAATTTTCAACTATAGTTAGTATGGGAACTCCTGAAATATAAGTTAGTAGTTAAGAAAAAAGAAATCTAGTAAATAACATTTGTGTGTGTGTGTGTGTGTGGAGGGGGGGACAAGTACCACATAGTGCAAGTTTAACAATCGCTGAAAGTTAACATACCGTTTAATACTGTTTTAAGTCGTATTCGGACGCTATTCTAAGATATAAAGATGCGTTAATTTGTTTATTACTGATACGCTATTTTTTTTTCATTATTTTTGGTGTAATCTCTACCAATTTTTGTTCCGTTTACTCGCGAGTATTTTAATTAACCTCGAATTTCCGATCATGTTAATAATATGGAACCAAATTTTCTACGAATTCGATAAGTTTCGGATAAAACTAAAGTCATTTTGACTGGCTTTGTCTTTTTACAAAACAAATTAGTGTAAATAAAAATATTAATTCATCAAAACATGTCTAATCTCCTGCGTGTTAATTTCTTTTTTCGCTGTTCTACCTTCGTTCCTCTCACTAATCCTGACGGGATCATACATTTTGCTTAACGAGTCGTTAAAACTTCATACAATCTTAAACAACTATTAAACTAGTAGAGTTCACAATTACAGACAAAAGATTAATTGATATCAGATTGCTAGCAAATATTAAGTTCATTGTGACAAAGGTTAATGTTAATCTTACGTACGTGTTTGAGATTGACAGGCAAAGGCGCCGATCCGGGAGGGGGGGAGGGCAAAGCTTAAGTGGGCCCCCGCATTTTATTTATGAATGTACAATATTTGGCATAATTTGAATACAATTTATCTTAAAATTCTCATATATGCCTTCTGTATCGGAATGCTCCTCCCCCATCAAATTTACAGAAAAATCGGCGCAGTTGTTGATAGGTGCTTAGTGGTTGCTGTCTTTAGATTAATTTATTATGGATGTAGCGTCTCATTTCGTCAGATTACAGCTTAACCTGGGATCCGAATCAAACACTGGTCTCTAGCGCCGAAGGTGCGTGCAATGTATGTCTACATCTGCGTCGATTCTGCAAAGGACGCACATTAAACTCCAAAGCATCCAACAAACTACCAAATACGAACAAATATCACATTAACAGACATTTCTGTTATCATCAAGTATTCTTCCTCCCGTTTGGCATATCCTGGGGCAAATGCAGTTTTTAAACTTTTAGGTTTGAGTCTGGAAAGTTTCTCCCACGTTTCTTGATCTTCAGCTTCGTCTTTTAATTCCCAGTATTTTCTTCTATTTTTCAAATCGACCAGTTGTTCTTCCTAATCCTCTCCTTCCATCTTTCTCTTCTATGGTAGTATGAAGACAATTTCTTCACAAGATGTGTCCAATCCACTTGGCCTTCTTACGAAGGATGCTAACTAAAAGCATCTTCTCTCTTATCCGTTCTAAAACATCTTCGCAAGTTACTCTCTCTGGTGGAAGCAATCAGAATCTTATATCAATTTTATCTTCTCCGTCTTTCGCTATCATCACATTTCGAAGCTCTCCAAAATTTCTTTAATTTCCGTAATGTTCGTCTCTGAACTAGTCTAGTGCTCCATATATAGTACTTGACCAGCTTCATCCTAAGTCCAATACTGAGCCTGCTAGAGTGATATTTTTGTTTGAACGTTTCTTTGGCCATGGCTATTCTTGTTCTGATCTCTTTGGTACAGTAAATGTGTCTCGTCAAAATACTTCCCAGATACTTTAAATTATCAACCTCTTCAAGTTCTCTTTGTTCTATTCTGACCCTTAAGGGTTCGTTTCCCACGGGATATTCTCATGACTTTCGATTTTTCGATGTTCATTTGTATTCCATATAGTTTCAATTAGATATTTCTACACAGTAAACTAATTGAGTTATTTTAACCAATTGTGGTGCCAAAAGTAATTAAAATCTTTCTTAGATGTGCTTTGATTCTTTCTAAAAGTAGTAGCAAATCAGTTCGTAATGTATTAATTAATCACTCTTTAAATTTACAATAACTAAAAACTTTATTTAAACCATTGCAATAAGCCTTTCTCCTCTTCAAAAAATTTAAACAATTTTTATTTCCCTATAGCTCTTGAAACTTAGTTTTACTTTAAATTAAGTAAAAGATATGTCTCACTATTCTTGTTTTAAAACACAATTCTGATTCGAAGCAAGCCACTCGTACTAGCAATATGACTTAGTATTTCAACAACACTCGCGACTGGTAATGTTCATTGCATATTAATGTCTCCCCAAATATGTAGTAACAGTAAATGCAAATAAATGGAAACATTCAGAGTAAACTCTTCTTTTTTGTATTGGAAGTGAAACATGGTTTCAATATTTTAAAATTTATAGTGACTTCATAAGCTTTAATCCATTCTAGTATTTAAGATTTCATAGTAATGTATTCAATATTAAAAATAACATTTAGGTCTTCCTTCTTTATATGCTGGTCAGTGATTACTTCTTATGTTGCAGTTAATTTTAGGCAATGCAAATTATATAGAGACCGGTAGCCGGCCCAAAAGTGTAGAGGGGGCCGGTAGAAGTTAGGGGACGCCCGATCCAACCATACTATAGTTCATTTGCAAGCCTGCCGTGAAAATTTTAGGAGAGACAGCAAAAACTTAGAGGGGGGATCTGCTCCCCTAGACACTCGTGGATACCGGCCTGATTATAAATAGTTTTCCGTTTTTAGTAAAGATTGAGATGTATTCTTGGGACACTTAATCGATTGTAGAAAACCAATATTCTCTATCTATTAGTTTATGCTCTGTAGTGATGAACGTTGAAACCGGATATGGTTGATTTCTACCACTCTCCGGTTTCAGTATCGCCGAAATCAACTAACTTTTGACCCCCTCATTCTGACTGAGGTTCGTGATCCATTAAGTAATTTTTAATATTTTTTTTCTCTTAGACGGGTGTACACGATAACGAACATAAAAGGAGTTTTGATAAACCAAACTCCCGAAAACTTAACTCATTGCACTACTGCTCTTTTCGATGAACTTCCTCAATGAAAAACGAATGCTAGTCCTTTGACCATGAGAAAACTCTAGTCATTTTCACTACACAGTGATTGAATGATCCCAAAGAAGAAAAATAAAGCCACTGGTCATGAACAAATGATCTTTTTAACGACCTTCTTTATGGGGATCCTTTTCACTTAACCGTGACATAACTCAAATTCTTTTTACTATTCATTGTTTTGACTCCCTTTTAACATGCAATGGCTGAATGCCAGCATTTAAACAATAGGTGCAAATGCAAATGGACTTGTACACTGCATCCGTGCTACAGCAATGACCCTCCAAGACTCATTTGATGGCATTGGCTGTGCTTCGGTGAGTGCTTAATTGCAATGAATGCGTGAAACAAGACTTTAAACACGCGGAAGTTAATGAGTAAAAATAGAATGAATTAGCTGTTCGCAATTCTATGACGTTTCCTCTTAGTTTTTGTTTCTGCTGGCAAACACTTTTGAGTCAACAAATACTTCAGGGAGAATGGATGGTAGGATGGAAGAACCAATATTTAACACTTCCAGTATTATTATTAACTCTATTGTTTCTGGAACCCAAAAGTTCAATGCCACATTCACAAAATCTCCCCATTAAGTTCTGTCCTGGGCCAGCTGGATTCAGTTTCTATTTTGTATTCTTATTTCTGCGAGATCCATCTTAATATTGTCCTCCCATCTACGCCTACGTCTTCCTAATGGTAGTTTTCCGATTAAATTTCCAGTTAAAATTTGAAAGCGTTCCTATTTTCTTCCATTCTGGCTACATGACCTGCCCACCTGAGCCTCCTAGATTTGATGACTCTAACAATGTTTCGTAAATTATGCAGTTCCTCGTTATGAAGTTTCTCCCATTCCCCATTCCTCTTTTGTCCGAATATTCGTCTCAGCATTTTATTCTCAAACACTGTCTGCATTCTTCCCTCAGAGTAAGCGACCATGTTTGAGGCTAAAAGTGTAATATATATATATATTTACAAGATGTGAACACTTCGCACATGTAATTTTTATCCTTACTATCTTGTGTTAGAAATCCTTTGAATAATTGTATTTTGCCCCTTAAAGACAGAATCTAGGATTAACCCTTAAGCAGACCAGTTGGAATATAATTTACCCCATGGTTAGTCTTTGCTATGGGGCAACAGTTCAGTGTTTGAACTGATACTCGGGGTGTTTGTCCGGTGTTCTTTGACAAGATGAGCTCATGATATGGAATGTGTTAAATACGTGGAAAATATTCTTTGTTGCAAGTGGATGCAACTGAGAACATAATGACACAAAACTGAAAATGTCCTTGATTCGTAAATTTTAAGAAAGTCAATGTGACTGGCAACTCTGAGTTCGTCTATCATTGGAAATTAATATTTAAGTAATGTGATTCTACAAGACTAATGTGCGTCAAAATAATGCTAAATCATTACTGTAGAAGAAAAATTTCTCACAATGTATAAAGTTGGGGAAATTTCATGTACTTACAGCTCTTGAGTGCCCAATATTACCCGGGGGTCCGAACCCTTCCCCGAAATCCCGACTTTTCTGTAAATTTAGTCTAATTCTAGGAGTGAATTTACAAATTTCAATGCAGTTAGTCTTAATTGAATTTGAACCCCCATATATCCCATCAATCATGCTCAGTTGGTTTAACACATCTCTACTAATAATTTTGCGTTTAATGACAAGCATACTAAATTCTTATATACCACGAACATAAGACTGTAATTTTCAGGTTGATCTCCCAACGATTGAACTTCGGTACCCTTAATCAGAAACTACCCTTCTGAGTTGGTCGCGTTTTGTTAATAAAGAGTAATATTTCGTGCTGAAACATGACCATTCTCTCTGCAGTTTCCTCCCAAACTTTTGCTAGTCTGAACAATGTTTACTCGTATTTAGGGTAAAATGAAAACAATAATTTTAGGAATGATTTTTAAAAGTGCATGAAAAGATCGCGATCTTGGCCAAGAATTTTAGAATGATCAAAAAATTAATCAAAAGATTGCGATCTTGGCCAAGAATTAGTTTGGGTCAGGGGCCACAAGATTTTTGAACGGCCCCTAAATCATTTATTTATTTATTTTTATTTATTTTATTTATTTATTTATTTATTATTATTTTTGTATTTTCTACGGAATTAGCACATACTGAGTGAAGTGATAGTTTGGGATACCGTTCCATCCCTTCTCTATATTGGTGAAACTAGTCACAGAAGGATGTAACTTTTTAATCTGTAAGAATAAATATTCTCATTTGCAAACTACGAACTTAGAACTTCAACTAGAAAGTCTTTCCGAATGATCGAAAGCAAGTAATGAGTACTTTCATTGACAATTATTGCAGGGCCTGGTTGTTCGTTACGAAATTTAATTTAATTTTCCTCTGTAGTTTTGTAAAAGAAAAAATAAACAGACCACCTCTTGGTTATAAGAAAGCACTTAGTAAACATTTATTCCTCTCACCCATTAATTGTGTTGAACACCCGCATTCACTTTTTTTTTACATTTCCAGAACCGGTTCTCTATGTACTCGAAAACACATGTTTTGATCATCGTTGTAAAAGTAAGTCAAGACCATGTCATTGGAATTGCTCGTGAAACTAACCTAACGTAACGATATTCTGTAAGCAGCACGTGTACTGAAAGCTAGTAAAACAATAATTCACTGTCTTCTATTTTGTAAAACTAATATTTCGTGTTTAGTACCATTTGACCTACAGCACAGCAGTTTTCAACTTACGACTCGTTGGCACAGTACATCATAATCACGTGTCGTAACAGCCATCAACTGAATTACCAGTCTTACTTAAGCAAGCATAACTAACTCACTCACTCACTCGCTCACTCTATGGCTTATGGAACCCGGAGGTTCAATGCTGCGTTCACAAAATCTCTCCATTGACTTCTATCCTTAGCCAATTTGATCCAGTTTCTACTTTGTATTCCTATCTCTGCGAGAACCATCTTAATATTGTCCTCCCATCTGCGCCTAGATCTTCCTAATGGTCGTTTACGATTGGTCTTCCAGTCAAGACTTTGAAAGTGTTTCTATTTTCTTCCGTTCTGGCTACATGACCTGCCCACCTAAGCCTCCTAGACTTGATGACCCTAACAACGTTTGGTAAACCGTATAAATTATGAAGTTCCTCGTTATGAAGTTTCCGCCATTCCCCATTCCCGTTCCTCTTGGGTCCGAATATTCGTCTCAGGATCTTGTTCTCAAATATTTTCAGTCTATGTTCTTCTTTCAGAGTAAGCGAACATATTTCGCAACTATACAGAACAACAGGCATGATTATCGGTTTATATATTTTAAGCTTCAAATTCCTCGACAGAATTTGCGACAACACTAGATTTTGAACCGAATAGTAACACGAATTCCCTGCTTTTAGTCGACATTTAATTTCTCCGTGAATATGATTTTCGTCTGTTAATTTTTATCCTAGATATTTGAAAGTATCTACTTTATCAAAAGTATTATTTAAACGCGTCTATAATTTGGTGTATTACGGTCCCGACGCACTTTCATGTATTTAGTTTTCTGTGCATTTACTTCTAAACTCATGTCCCTGCACGCGTTTAATAAGATCTCTGCATTTTTCTATTGTTCTCCCGTCATCCCCTATTAAATTTACATCATCAGCATATGCCATAACCTGGTGAATACCGTTCAACTCTCGGCCCTGGTTGCTATCTTTGATTTTCCTTATAGCGTATTCCAGCACAAAGTTAAATAATAATGGCGACAACGCATCTCCTTGTTTCAGGCCATTTTCGACGTAAAAGCTCGTGGGCAAAAATTTTCCTACCCGCACTTTACTTTGGGATTCATTTAAACATATCTTAATTAATCTAATTAGCTTTCTCGGTATTCCAAGTTCTGTAAGAACGTTGTATAATGTTTCTCTCCTAACAGTCATAAACCTTTCTAAAATCAATAAATGGTTGGTGTACTGGGGTATTGTATTCCCACTTTTTTTTTTTTTTTTTAATTTTATTTGTTGAATTGTAAATATTTGGTCGATAGTTGATCGATTTCGTCTAAATCTGCACTGATAATCTCCAATAATTTCATCTGCGTATGGGGCCAATCTTGTTAATAGAATATTTGAAAGGATTTTATAGGAGGTTGACAGAAGAGAAATGCCTCGATAGTTATTACAGCCAGCTTTGTCGCCTTTCTTGTGAATTGGAACAGTGATTGATTCTTTCCACTCTTGTGGCAACTCTTCCTTGTTCTAGATAAGGAGAACGAGTTTGTGTATCTTGTTCCACAATTTTTCGCCTCCAGCTAAAATTAACTCAACCGGAATTTCGTCGACACCCGGAGATTTGTTTCTTTAATTTCTTTATTAGCGGTTTCTATTTCTATTTGGTTAGGTTCTGGAATATACGGTTCTGCGGTGTGTATCTCCTTTTCTCCGCGAACACTAGTTTTTGGCTGCTTGTTCAGCAAATCGTCAAAGAGATCTTTCCATCTATTTAAGATACTATCCGTATCAGTGAGAACTTTTCCGTCAGCTTTCTTTAATATATAAGCATGAGGTTGATAGCCTTTCTTAAATTCGTTGATCCCCTTACACATGTCCAGATTTTTTTAAATTTTTACTATTATATTCAAGTTCCTTAATTTTAGTTTTCAAAAAATCGCGTTTCTTTTTCTAAAAGTTTTGGAAGTTTCCCGCCTGATGTCTACGAAATTTTGTGTGGTTATTTCATTCGGATTTTGCAGCCAACGTAATTTTGCCTGTTTTCTCTTCTCTGCTAGTTTAATGCATGCCTGGTCGAATCATGGTTTGTTCCTATGTATTTCCGCGTGTCCCAATTTTTCTTTTGCTAAAATTTTAATACTATCTTTTAATTTCAATCCTAGTGTCCTCAACACTAGTGCACTCCGAATCTTCTAAAGCCGAGAATCTATTCGAAACTTCAATCTTGTATTCCTCTCTTACCTGGCTTTCATATAATTTCTTTAAATTAAATCTCTGTCTCTAATTTAAAAGCAAGCATATGAGGTATTTAATTTGTTTCTGTGGCAAAGATCAGAGAGAAATTATTTTTTTAAAGCAGTAAAGTCTTAAATTTGTAATTGCAGTTTCGACTTCCGTGTATGTCTTCACAGTACTCTACAAATTTAAGCGCAATTAGCACGCACGCACTAGACGTTGTTTTATAGTCCTTGGTTAAGTTTATATTTTTGTTGCTTATTGAAACCATTTAACTTTTCCAGCCATGAACAAGAGGCTAATAAAGGGTGTCTAATAAAGAAGGCAACTTCTGAAATCTCCGCTATTTCTGTTCCAGTAAGTTAGCAGCAGTGAACCGTGCACGATTTTCATCTGCTATCTTTGTGGTTAGCAATCCCGGAGCACCTAATAGCTCTTTTGTTTGTTTGTTTGTTTGGTAGGACTAAAGCGCATTACATTTGTAATAAGTTTTCACTATGACAACATGCTGTTTCGTCGTAAAGCGTTCCATTCTTTCCAGTACAGAAAATAGATGCCTATCATGCGCAATTCTACGCACCGTGATTTATTATCATAGATATTCTACCATTATTGGCAGCTCATTTGGTGCAACTGACGTGAGAAGATTCCATGCTCCACGGTGTTCCGTTAACATTTTGGTCTTCTCATACGATTTCTCTGCTTTGCTATTTTTCATTTAATTGTGCTATCCTTCGCACTCTCCCTATTTCTTGCTACCATACCCTCTAAAATGGTCCTGATGATACAGTTCCTTCGTGGCCAATGTTTTGATCAGTTTCTCTTCCTCCTCTTAATATCTAAAATTGTTGTTTTCTCCCCCACCATTTCTAACACCCTCTGATTAGTTTTCCGTTCGACTCAGCTAATTCTCTCAAGTCGTCTTCACACCCAAATTTCAAAAGCGTCCAGTCCTTTTTCATTTTTGAGTAATGTCCATGTTTCTGACCCATACAGCACAATACTCCACACGAAGCACTTTGAGTCTTTTCCTCAACTCTTTGTTCAAGGTCCCATAAAATACTTGTAGTATTTTCTTTCTCCCAGAGGCTTCTTTCGCCATTTCTATTCTTTCTTTTATTTCACGTTCACACTTCATATCAAGTAAAAAATACTACCCAGGTATCGAAAACTAGTCACCCGTTCTATTTTCTCTCTTCTACTTCTATATTTGACACCGCCCCTTCGTTCCAGTCACCATGGGTTTTGTCTTCCAAACCTTTTTCGTCCCATATTTTTCACAGCCTCCCTCAAGTTTTCTAACATCTTATTTTCTCTTGAGATTCTGCAACAAGCGCTATATCATCAGCAAACTGTATACACCTAATTATTCTACCTCTTACTGATATAGTGTTCATTTTGTAGGTCCGACACACAGTTGTCTTCGTGAAGGTGATGCTTATCGGGAGGGCTTCGTGATTAAGACAACATATAAATATCGTATAACGTTCAGCACTTCCAACTTACTAGAACAGAAATGGCAGGAATCTCAAAAGTTGCGTTCTTTGAGACACCCTTCAGTATTCAAAAGACAGCTGTAGGCAGTGACGTATTTACGATTTTGTTTCGGGGGACTTTGCTAACTTTCGGGGGGGGGGGGCACTTTGCCTGAAAATGTCAAAATTCTGCAAGATATTTCATATACTTTACTATAGTAAGATTTCGGAGGGAGGGCTTAAGCCCGGAAGCCCCCCTAAATACGCCACTGCCACTGGTTGTAGGCATTAAACCTGGGAGTTGATTGCCTCACACACTATCATTTGTTTGCCTGTGCCAGTAATCCATCTTTCTAAAAATCAAATCAGATCAGATCAGATCTTTTCATATTATTCTCCATCGTCTACGCAAAAAAAAAAAAAAAAAAAAAAGCTTTCTTCCAATCAGTTTGGTTCGGAGAGTGGTGTCAAAATCGAAATGAGGGCCTCTATTTGGACAATATACAGGGTGGTCCAAAAGTAGGTATACACTCCTGCATTGTTCAAGTATAACATTCTAGTTTATCGATTTATTTGCTTCGACTGTTCTGGGCTTCAGTTATAAGTAAAAAGACGTTAACAACAAATAATAAACTAGGTTTACCTGTTTGATAACAATAAGAAATGATATAAAATACGGTACACCTACTTTTGGGCCACCGTGTTAGTATATCGTGTTGAAATAATGAGTATAAAAGAGATAGCAATCTTATAAGGAATCTCGAAACAAATAAATCGATCTACTGAACATAGTGGTAAAAAGAATTCTTCCGAAGCTATAAGCTCTGAAAACTGAAATTTTAAAGCTAAGTAATTTGTAAACTATGAAGCCTACCCCCAATCGGTTCAAAGAATGACTTAGAAACCGGTACACACACTAAATCCCATTTCAGAATGTTCCGTTACAGGCACAACGAATTTCATAAAGCAAGTTGGGATGACAAATACTTTTAATTTCTAATTAAGCATGAACTCACATGCAGTCGCAATTTATCTTAGCTCCGCAGGGGCTTCCAGGTATACTTGCATCCACAGACGGTAAGTTTTGATGCATATGCTAAAGGATCTTACAAACCGTGAGGGATACAATTATATTTGAAGACTACAGGAAGGAAAGGCAAAATGCCACTTGCCTTTTTTCTGAGAAAATTATATATTCAACTATGAAAGCACAGCTTACGCAGTGGTGCCCCCCCCCCTCATGTCCATGACGCACCCCCCTCAATTGTCTATCCGTAGGTGTTCTTCCATGAAAAAAAAACTTTTCGATTAATTTTTACACCCCCTCAAACATATTTATATAGATTTTTAACCCCCCCCCAAATATTTCAATGACGCAGTTTGCGTCATAGCCCCCCTTGTGGGCACCCCTGGCTTACGTAGTATACAGCAGAAAAGAACTATTTAAGCAATAATAGAACATCTTTTCTCTCCTACTGTAGTGCATTTATATACTCCTCAAGGCGTACACACAAATATGCATAACTTAACCTCAACTAATACGTGACCATTTCCCTACTTTCCTTGTAGCGTTTATATAGTAGAATAACAAACTAAACCAACTTTCCTTACCAGTAAAACTGTCAAAAGGGCAATAGCGCTACGTTACACTATCAAAGAGTCAAATATTGGTGCCGATACAAAGGGTTAGTCACTTGTCATTGTCAATAGGGAGAATAAGTAGATGGACTTGAAATTCGCTTGAATAATGTCGTTCAGAATCTTGACATCCAGGAAAAAGTAGATTTTTTATTTGTGCATGGACTTCATTAGCTCGCTAAAACTATATGTAGGGTTAATGGTAGAGCTTGTAGGAAGTTTTTTTTTTTTTTTTTTTTTTTTAAACATTACCGTACAGTACTGTTGTGTGATATTAAATTTTATATATCTACATAAAAATGGCTGAATTTAAGAATGCATCCTTATTTGTAGTTCTCAATGTGAACGTTAATGCCCACCAGGGTATGCTGGAACAAAAAGGGACGATTTAATATTTAAGGGTGTCAAGAGCTGAGATACCATGATTTTATAGACATTTTTCTTATTATTGGACGAAAGCTATTATAAGCTTTCCTAATTATTAAATATGTTGACTCTACAAATAGTAATGTAAACTTTTCAAAGTCGATTGTAAGAATTTTCTTCATCCAAGTCCTATGTTCAACCTTGTGCATGGGTGGATTGGTTTAAGATGACGGGCGATCGCATTCACCCGAGGAGGCGCTCGACTTGAAAAGGTTGAACCACTGCTTTAGATCTACTTATGGGAGGAAAAAAGGGGGTATTAGCCTGGTCATACCTTTGCCTACGTCACCATATTAATCTATTTATTTAAATCATGTGATAGCAAATTGATATGCTCATACGTAGATTGTAGTTCTAATTTTTGCACTGATATGATTTTTTTCTTTTGCAGAACGTTATAGCATACGAGTACCTGCCAGCTTTCTTGGGTGAAGGTCTGGATAAATACGAAGGCTACAAACCCGATGTCCATCCTGGAGTGAGTCATGTGTTCCAAAGCGCTGCGTTTCGCTTTGGTCACACAATGATTCCTCCTGGCCTCTATCGAAGAGATGGAATGTGCAATTTCAAAAAGACTCTGATGGGCTCCAAAGCTATTAGACTCTGCTCAACCTGGTGGGATTCAAATGTAAGTATGAACATTCGCTCATTTAGTCATACTAGTTGGAATTTAGTGGTAGTCTGCAAGTACAGTGAAACCTGTCTGTTGGCCACCATCAGTTCCATTGAAAAGTGGCCAACTTACAGAAAATAAGTGTGATTGGTGTGTTTTTAGAGTAGGATTTCTAATATCACTTCATTTGTAAAATTTTAATAACCAACTAGCTGAACCTGCCCTCTCTAAACAGCGCATCATTGGCATATGGGCATAAATCTCCTTCTCATTTCCACAATATATGTGCATTTTCCTTTACGGACACAAGTGAAAGACGTCTTGATTAAAAAAAACAAAAACAAAAAAAAAAAATCGGCAAGGGGTATCATAAAGGGGAATTTTTTTTTCGATTATTTTTTTCTCAATATCTCGCACCGTTTGCAAGATTTGAGCCTACTTCCGGTTGGAGTTTCTAATTAATGTTTGACCAGTGTTTTCTTTCTTTTAGCATGCAGTATGTAATAAGCAAATACATTACATATACAATTAATTATAATGTCAGTTATATATGGTGTTAATTGGGCAAAGCACTGAAAAAATAAAGATTTATCTTAGATTCGAGAAATGGTTATCCTTCCTTTTTTCACTATTATTTGGCCATGGAACAAACGCCTGAGACATACAACCCCAATATACAACGTTGTGGTGTTGGAATGTATAACGCATAGAATATGATGCTTTAGTTTTTTTTTTTTTTTTTTCTTAATTTCAACGCTTCCAGTTGTGCACGCCGATTTGATTGATTGTGATAATTTGGAATATTATCCAAGCAATAAAACCAGGGAAACACAAACCCTGAACAATAAACAAGTTTATTGTCGGTCTCGATAGCAACAGAGGTTACACGCGATGGCAGAGAGAAATACCACACAGAGACATAGGCCGTGAAGCGGCTACCTAGACATAAAAGGCACACTGTTTCAATAATCAAACAAGATGGTTGTTTGGGTATGATAACACTTTATTTGAGTTAAGTTATTTAACAAGACTTTAAGCTAAAAATCCGCCTATTAAGCTTACGTCTACTGACTGACTAATTATTAATTAGGACGGATTGCAAAATGAAATGAGGGTGCTAAAAGATAATGAAAGAAGCTTTAAATAATTCTCAAGTTTCGTCCAAATGTCCCAAAAAAAGTTGTACTAGCGAGTGAAGCTACTTCGAAAGCTAAGAAGTCCATTGGAAGTTCTGCGGCGAAAGTCCTCTTCTGTGAAAACGTGGTTGGCTCTTCCTTCACTTGGTCTGCTGAATCGTCCCTGGAGATTCCAACGCAGGTCACTGGGCTCCTTTATTATCTCCTTGGAAAAGATATAGTTAACTAATTTGTACTATTTAAAGTACAAATACTTTAAATGTTTGTCTCTGTTAAACGTGAAATCACACGAACCATAAATGAAAGATTTGAAAGTCAGTTATAGGTTGGAGCTCAGGCGCTTTGCATTGCCATTGTAGCATTTTAATAGACAGATGGCACGACAGCTGCTTTTTAAAGTAATGTATATCGTCGGATGAGAGCCAGAGGAACGTAACTCCAAAAATGCGGTTCTCGTTTTCTTCATATTTGGACATAATTTTGAAAGCCCCACTTGGTGTAAATGGAACGCAAGACTTTTCTATACTTGCACATAATTTGGAAGTTTAAAACTGGATTAAAATTCCGTTCAAGATCTATAATAATATGCATGAATGCGTCGGAGTAAATAAATTTGTGACCTAGGGACCTATGTAGTACTAACGAAAGCAGTATAACCGTAAAGAAATCTATTTGTATTTCAGAAAGTAATGCTAATGACCCTCACTTTTTTGTCGCTATTGCTATAAAAGTAATGAACTCTCTAATCACCAAATATGCGGAATAAATGATCGCAACTATTACTTTACGAAAGTCGTGCGTTTTCAAACGGTTAAAAGCTCGCCTCGAGGCATTCAGTTTAATTGCAAACATAACTTCTCTCAATTCCTTGCTGAGATTTTTAACTGTTCACTCTTCTAGAGGAAAGAGCAATGAATTCTTCTCTCGGAGTACAATATCCTTTCTCTGCTCTGTATCTGCTAACAATGTAGCTCTTTACCTTCCAGTATCTAACGAGAAGTTGTAACAAGGTTAATCAACTCCACTTTATAACGAAAAGAGTATGTACGGAATTTGTAACGTTAATCGGGCAAAGTTTCGTAGTCAAAGGTGATCACAATAGCCTTAACGTTCTTAACATTTATTAATCTTCCAATCCACAAAAGATGTAAGGAATTAGTGTTATTATTCAGTTCAAAATCATTTGTCATGAATTCTGTCTAGGAGTTATAATCATGCCTGTTTGCTACATAGTTGCGAAACGTGGTCCCTTACTTTAAGGGAAGAACGCAGACTGAAAGTATTTGAATAAAATTCTGAGACTAATATTCGGACCCAAGAGGAACGGGAATAACAGAAACTTGATAACTAGGAACTGCATAATTTAGACAGTTTAGCAAACATAGTTATAGTCATTGAGTCTAGGAGGCTTAGGTGGACAGGTCATGTAGCCAGAATAGAAGTAGGAACGCTTTCAACTGGAAATTCAATCGGATAAATATAACTAGGTCGTCCCAGGCAAAGATGGGAGGACTATTAAGATGTATCTCGCAGAGATAGGAATACAAAGTAGAAACTTGATCCAATTGGCTAAGAGCAGAAGTCAATGGAGAGCTTTCGTGAACGCGGCGTTGAACCTCCGGGCTCCATAGACTATAGAGTTAGTAGCACTTGTTCAAACAGCAATTAGTTTTAGAGTTTCTGATGCAATTCTTGATGATTTGACGATGAGTGTTGGATCTGTTGTGCCCTTCCACCTGGAGAAATCGGAATTACATTATGTAATTCACACTTGGCGGGCGCTTCGATTGCTCTCGATATTGTTTCAAGTTGATTATTCCACAACGATCGAACATCAGAGTTTATCTTTAGATATGGAGGATATGCGATCTACAGTGAACAGATTTGACTAATTTGCATTTTGCTACCTCATGTGGTTCTTTTCTGGTGGCTTAAATAAATAAATTTAAAAAACCTCCCGTACTGATTATTTGTGCTCTGGATTTCAGTACGGCGTTTTTCAGTCTTAGGAAGGCGAAGACACTGATACTGTATATAATAATAATAATAATAATAATAATAATAATAATAATAATAATAATAATAATAATAATAATAATAATAATAATATAAATATAGTATCAGTTTGTCATTTAATCTCTTTGAAGCTGTTTACTTAAATACGTTAATTTTAAATCATGTAAAGTGAAGAGTTTGTCAATTACAAACTTAAATAATTCAGAGCCACTATTTTTAAAAACTGAAAATGTTAATATCTAAAACTATACATCTTGCGTTAGTGAAATTCTGAGTGCGCACTATATTATACCAAACCCCTATTTAACGAGAAGCTCCATTTGACAAAAAAGGAATCGCAAGCAATTCGTAAGATAGGGGTTATACTGTAGTTAATTTTTGGTTGATTGAAGTTGAGCAACCCTTTCAACACCGAGGCTGTATGAGATGTGGACCTACAGTTTAAGATTGAATCCGAACTACGTACAACATGGTGTCTATCACTATAAATACAACAAACACGAAAAGTATGCACCTTGCCAGAGATTCATTGTAATCTTAAATGCTAATATATAAGATCTTCGAAAATATGGTGGAGTTCCGTGGAACTGCTTTGCACGAGTGATAGCACTTTCATGCAAATACTAGTACAGTGCTATGAGAATCTGCTATATTCAAAGAAAAAATCGTCACCTGGACGTGTCATGCTATGAACAGTGCATACATAGAAGCATATTGACGTTCAAGAACTATTTTTTTTCTTGTAAGAGTAAACAAAATTTGTTTTGCTCTGAATAAACTATTAAGATTTGCCAAACAACACAGTCCGTAGTTCAACCACCAAAATGCCACCACTCGGGCAAAGCAGCCCTACGAAACCTCTACAGTGTTTTTTTTTTCTCTCGAAGTCCTTGTCTTCTCGGTTGAAGAAATGTAACAGCTTTTTCAAACCAGCCATATTGGATTTTTTCCTGCGTTTCCTTCATTCGCACCAGGCAAATGCCGAGATGGTACCTAACATAATGGTCCTAGCCGCTTTCTTCCTTCCTTTCATTGGATAATGTGATTGCCGAGACATCATCCGTCATATACATGATGGGGCTAAATGGCCTTGGATGCCGACAACCGAGAAATCTAATTCCTAATCCTAATCGGTCTCTGTAGTAAATAAGCATATCGTAATTCATCTTTAATTCTGGAATTTGTTAGTGGTTACATGCAGTGTGTGATAATTACTTTTACAACTCGTAAAATTATATGTTGTTCAGTATTTATTTGTTCCCTTTCACAAGGAACTATTTATGCTCAGAATGAGAAAATCAGTTGTCTAACACTTAACTCATAATCCTTCCATAATAACAACTTTGGCATAACGAGGCAGTCAAGAGCCTCTTCACAGGGCTATAAAGACAAAGAAGATGGATGAAAATTGTACATTTAACACCGGAGTTACTGTCATTCATAATCACTTTGTAGGCAAGTTTTCTACTTTACCAATATGTTACTTGCTCTTCAGCATTTTCTGTTAAAAAAAAATAAAAGAAAAAAATAAAAAGAAAAAAGTGGAAGTTATAGTCAGGAGCTTGTTTTTCTGTTGCGGGCTATAAAAGCAAATAAAAAAAATACTTTAGAAGGCTATAGCAGAGAATTTCATTAAAGTGGGGGGGGGGGGAGAGTTCGCGTTCCTAAATTCATATAGTTTCAGGAATATTCTATACATGTCTTAGTATGGTGTTTATTAGGAGCATGCAGCGAGACTTAAAAGATGGTGTTAGTATCTCCGACCTTTAGAGCGTCCTCACGATAACTCTTGAGTGGATGAATTTTTTAAAAATTCAGCTGTTTCAAACTGATAGCTAAAGCAATTACTTCACCTGAGTTCGTTAGTACTCAACCCGTTAATACAAGGTGCATTTAAAAAAATAACCCGAAAAGTTGTATAAAAAACACAAATCTTCGACAAAGTTTGTGCTTGTTTGTTAGGTTTTTTATGATCTAGATATCGGATGGGCCTGACATGTCTATCTTCCGAACGGGATGCTGGGAATCAGTGAAACAAGGTGGTAGCTGCTCTACATCGGTGTAAATCTTCAAAAATGCTAAGTGTCATTCGATTTCTTTTAGCTAAAAAGTTGAAACCACACTTTCTGGAACATCAGTACGTCATAAACAATATAGTGGGCTGATCCGATACTATTGTTAATCTTTGTTGCAATATCACTCTTCGTAATACGCCTGATTTCCCGTATGAACTCAATTCTCGCAATGTTGTTTCTCCGTGACTGCACAGACTGAGCATCCTGGGCGTGGCGAATCTTCAACAATTGTTACGCCCCGTTTGAATATATCTACCCACTTATACACTTGTGTTCGACTCAAACAATTTTCACTATGTTGCACTGCCATCCGATGACAAATTTAGAGTGTTTCAGCCCTTCAGCTAACAGAAATTTAATGACATTCTGCTGCTCCACATCGGTGCAAATCTTCAAGAATGCTACCATCTTGTTTCACTGATTCCCAGCATCCCGTTCGCAAGTCAGGCGTGCCAGGTCTATCTGATAATTCTAAGACACCACCAAAAACTAACAAAGAAACGCAAACTTCGTCGAATTTTTGTATTTTTTTTCAAATACAAGTTTTCCAGTTATCTATTGACTAGAGCTTGTATATTAACAGGTAACAGTAAGTTGAACGATCGCTATCTATAGCTCATATCCCATACATGTAAGCGACAATTACATCTACTAAATTCGTTAATGCACTCAATCCCTGATCATAAAGGTAATGAGAACTTGAACATCCCACATGTGTAGTTCGTATGATCCTCTGTCTTTTCCAGAGTTCTTGGCTTACTCCTCTTAAACAAGACATTAAGACTCGAACCTCCTTTGCATAAGGTCGCTTGGGATGGTCCCGATGTTTGGGGAATTCCAACAGTTCTAAGCTTGCAGCCCTGTAGCTTTACTTGATTTTTTTTTTTTCCCTCAAGGGAGACATGAAGTAAGTCGACTCACAGGGATCCGAGTGTGTTGTAAGTTTAGAGCAGTTTACAATTTCTATGGATAAATTTGTATCATATCTGATAAATTTGTTTCGGGTAAGTTGTCTAAACACCTGTCTTTAAGGTAGTGTCATGTAAAAGACGGTTTTACGCAGCTAAGCGTTCACTTGCTTGACAAGAAAGGAAGAAATATCTAACTTGACGCTCTAAAGGTTAGAACATGACGGGTGATTGTTGCTGTTTGCGTTTCTATGTAAAGATATATTTAACTAACAGTGGTCAGAACATTTGAGTACTCGCGACAATCAATGTTGGAAAGTTTCGACACTTCTGCAGTTTTGCAATTCGTAAACGTATTATATTAGTATCAAAGCTAAAGGGTTCAAATAAACTTACCAGTGTATACATTTATAATTGCAGCAGAATAGTACGTAATTATCAAAGTGAAACTGCTCCAGTGCACTTAGTCATGAAGAAATACGAAGTACCTTTGATAATGACGATAATACGAAATGCCACTAACAAATGCACCCTAGAGGATTTGATGTGCCTAGAAACTGTTTTACGCGAAAGGGTTTTTAAAGTACATGGGTTCATTAATAAGTTCAGGTGTTGTTCAACTTTTTCAGAAAAGAAAGAACTAGTTTGTAAAATAAATCCTAAAATTTGACTCCGTGGGACTTGGTCTCAGCGTCATCGATTTACGTCAGCTAACTTTTTTTTCTTGTGATGATAAAAACTAAATTGAACAGTTTAAGCAAGAACTTGGAAATGGCTGGATATGATTGGATTCTAAAGCCGGCATGCATTAGTGACTACACAGTAACCTTAAGGATTATCATTTTCTAGAGTTGGAGGCCCAACAAAAAGCACAGTAGAATAATTTTCTAAGACTTTGGAAGTGTTATAAAAAGAATAATTAATTTGTGGGATGAACAGGACATATTTCTAATATCTTGTAAGATTTTATTGTATGAATGTGTTTCTTAGATATGCCACATATCTATACCTGTATTGCTCCATTAAAAAAAAAAAATATTTAAAAGAAATGTCGGAACTCTCCATAACAAGTGTCGGTATTTCGCAAGAAAGTTGGGAAAACTCGACATTGCGTACCTGTAGCGTTTGTGGAAAGTTGAACAGATTTCTATTACGTTTGAGGTATGATAGTATAAAAGTTACAAGGACGAATATATAAAGTATTGCAGTATGAGGAATCATTTCGATGCAGCTAAATTAAAGCTGTCTGAAGACGAAAATATGCTTATCGTATCGGGACTGCTCCAAATTACTTTATGCCATTCCAGCAAGTTTTGATCCGTAGTTTTTATAGCTCATGTCTCGTAGGCTACCCTAAACGGTATAATAAATGCCAATATTCGTTTTATCCTTAGCTATATATAATATAATATAATATAATATATAATATAATTACTTTCGTAAACACACACAATAAGCGAACAACTGGACGATTGAACTCTGCAAAGGGAATGATGCGCGACTCCAAGCAAGGGATAATATTTTCAGTAAAAGCTATTATCCTTTTGTCATAGGCAACCAACATTTCCTTCCTAGTATGCGGGTTGCATGGAAGCAAGGGAAATTAGATTTTAAACTAAACATAGATAGCCACCCAGTCAGGACGAGTTAAACGCTTTAGCAACCCATTACAGAAAGCAAGATTCAGACATTTGTTTTGTTCGTGATCGTAGTAAAATCTAATGAACACACAAAATCTCTAAACAGCGAGATGTGGTAACTTCCCAAATAGCCACAAATGTTACCCATCTGGTGATGATACTTTTTTTTCTTCTTTTCTTTTGCTTCCGGAATCAAGTAAAGTAATGAATTTTGTCATATTCTAACAATCCGTGCATAAACGTTGAGCAATATGTTAGTTAGCTGTTGCGAAATTTAACAAAGTCCATCTGTGTTTTGGACTTTGGCGTAAACGTAAGTAGAATTGTACCATTTCTTAGTTGAACTCTATCAGGCTGAAGGACATGGATGATTAATGAAACTGAAAGATTGACAGTTAATAGAATGAAAATGTGATAAAGATTGAAGAGCCTCTACAAAATCCAAGCACGACATTGCACTACAAACTCCTATAGCGAGAGATCGAACCAGGGACTTCATGCACTACAAAACAATTCTCTACCACTCACCACTTAAATTTAGTTTTATTACTATACTTTAGTACAGTGATAAGCAAACTGCAGCCTGCAAGTGTTTCATCCAGCCCACGAATATAATAATAATAATAATGTAGTTACATTTTTCGTGTAATTCTCGTGACGCAGAATGATAACTTCTAGACGAAATTTTTAAAAATCGGCGCATAAACTTTGTACATGAATTTACGAAACACGGCAAGCTGTTTCGAGAATAGAGACTAGAAAATTTTTCAATAGACGAGACGAAACTTTTACAAAATTTACGAGATGATGCGACAGTACCTTAGCAATCACTATTTTCGTGTATAATGTGTGTATTAACGTGGCACTTCTTTTGCAAACATAGTCCAGGAGTTACATAATCACGTCTCGTATGACACAAAGGAGTTCTTGCAGCTACAAGCTGCCGAAACTTTAAATAATAATATTCCTAGCTCGAAAAACTATGAAGTCCTCGCATTATTTCTGACTTGTTTCGTACCGTAGTGCAAAAACAATCACCTTGAAAATACTTGATCTCAAAATAGGTCTGCACGAATAACAGTAAATAAAAGTAATGAAAAACAGGGGAAAAAGTTGGAGATATAATGCAAGGTGTTGAAATGAGGGTAATAATTGGGTGTTACTTAAGGGGGGCGTATCCTCTATATACACAGAAGGCAACATATCTACATTGACAACTGAAATTGCAACATTGTCCTAGTTGCAGTGAACCAAACACAAAAGGTCAAAAATGCCTATAACTTAATACAGTGTATATGTGTCAATATCAGCTAATGTAACTTTTATTTGTAAGCTACTACGATGCAATTAGACGCGATTTCATGACTTGTCTACGTTTTTAAACTTCATTTGACACTGGTTACATACAAATGTACGACCAAAAACCTGATTGTTTCAAACCTTGTATACGTCAATTTTCTTTTTTTCCATTCGTTGTTTAGCTTCCATTTTAAAAGTGAAAAGTCTCTTGCTTTTTGATTTTTTTTTTTTTTTCAGTGTTATTACAACCCATTTGCTTTTAGTTGATCCTGGTTGGGGCATAATTTTAGGCGTCAGGATAGATTGAATCTAGTTGAAGTAAAGAATAGGAAACTTTAGTTAAGAAACAGGAGCGGTGACTAGTGATGGGTAAATTCCCGGGAATATATTTTTCGGGAATATTCCCAGGGAATATTCCCGAGAAGATTCCCAAAATGGGAATTTTTTCCGGGAATTTATGTACAATCGCAAAGAAAATTCCTTTCGATTACTATATTATGATTTCAAAGTTAGTTTTTTTTTTTTAATCACAGTATATTATTACTGTTGTCTCCAGAGGATTCTTTAAAATGTATGTTCTGAACGGTACTATGTTACTTTATTAATATTTTTTTTATATTTAGAGAGTACGCATAAATGTACATTTACTTACAATATGTTCTATGAAAGTAAATATGTGGATAAAATCGTATAGTAAGTCCACATATTTTTACACCGCTAACAGTTTAAATTATAAGTGGATTTTCTAGACTTCACTCTACTACTGATATTTTTGGACATATTAAATTAATCACATTAACACATTAATCATTAACATATTAATTATAATCAAATTAGATTAGGTAACTGCCAGAAGATACATGTCTCACCAATTTATCAACATTTGCGTATACATTTATGTTCACAAAATTTGCAAGATACTGACATATTTATCTGCGTTAATTTACACGTAAGAAAAGTCAGTCTCTCTCTTCAGAAATTCGAGTCAGACACAGGTGACAGGCCGACGTCTATTACTAACGATGGTTTGGGGTGTATTTATTAGACTTCATCTCTACTTCCACATAATTTTTACATTACTTTATAAACTGCTTCCTTTTCATAATTTGTAAATTAGTACTTTGCTACTTTTTAGTGCAAATGGAAATGGAACTAATAAGTTATATGATTAGTTATAAAGTACAGTCAACGAGTTTAATTTTTTAAAACTCCAAATTATTTAAAGCCTAGAAGTAAATCATAATAAATGAAAATAAAGTAATTAGTCATACGGTTCTTATAATTTGGGAGATAAAATAAAGAAATGGAAATAAATTCCTTCCCGGGAATTTATATGCCAGGGGAAAAAACCGGGAATATTTCAACTTTTTAATTTTCCTTCCCACCGCCCATCACTGGCGGTGACCAATCACGTACGCAGGAATTTATTTCGAGCGGGGGTCCAAAGGTTTTCGAGTGAGTCCAAGTTCAATGTGAGGATAAATTATATTACAATTCGTAAAATCTTCCCTAAAATTAGTCTAAACTTACAGAAAAGATGGGATTTAGGAGGCGTACGGACAGCTTGTTTACGTCCCTAGCAATGACAATGGTTGATGTTCTATTGATTAGATGCCATCTCTCAAAACGGTTCCCCGACTATCACAACTTCTTGAAGTGTAGCCGAGGTTTATGAAATTCAGCTTTGAATTATAATTAGGAAGTTTCATTGCAGTGTGAACCACGGTAGAATTTCCAAACCATGCGAATTCAACACCGAAAATGGAAGAAGTGTTAAATTTTGAAATTTCTGGTTTCACTAGAGCAAAGATAAAAGATATAACCTGTTCCTCGGACCTTAAATCTGTATCAAATAGCGATTATTTGCGATCTCTCACTGCGCTATGGAGATTAGGGATGAGCACGAACGAGTTCTCTTTGAAACTTGAATAGACTTGAAACAGACATCTTTGAGCTCGACTAGAAAATTTCCTGCAACTCAACTCTAATTCGGATCTAGTTTCGAGTCGAGTCGAGCTAAATCCAGTTACTCCTGTGTGTAGTTTGAAATACTCTCTTAAAATATCCTGTATAGACAATATAATTATCAATGATACTGCTACTACTAGGCCTACTACCTCAACTTAATAGTAGTAATAGTATAAAAACACAGTGTGTAACAATGAAAAGTAGTCGATTTGTATCTGAATATTAGAAACTAGTTGACTGCAGATTTCGGTCTTCGAGAAGTCTTAAGGAGGCAAGGACATCGTTCACGAGGTTCTGGGTTTGAGCTCTGGAGGAGGAAATATTCGGGTTCGAGCCAAAAGGTATGGGGCGCCAGGCAATCGTGTTCAAAAGCGCTCGGTCTAGATTTAGGGCATGCTTCAAGGTTGCCAATGGCTAGAGTGTTTCGGCTCACAGCTCATCGACTATCGAGCCGAACCGAGAAGTATGACGAGTCAATGGCTCGTCCCAACCGAGTCGGCGTAAGCCATCGGCTCAATTGAACCGAGTCGATGGCTCATTCCTTCCGAGTCGGCTTAAGCTGTTTGCTTAGTTGAACAGAGCTGAGCCGGTTGACATCATTATCGGGGTTGGACTTCTGCTTGGGCTCAAAACTTCGGCCGTACAGGTGTCAGTTTTCATGGTAAGAACTACAGTATATATTTATATTGATGCTTACGACATTTGAGGATGTCTCGTTATAAAAATCTATTATCTCGTTGTCGAGACGAGACGACATGCGAATAGTGTCCTCTGTCGTGAGCAATAATAAGTTTTCCACATTACTGGTTACATTTCTCATGACTTTCGGTTTCCAGTCTAATCATGCCGATTTCAAAGCGAGCTAAAACGAGCTGAACGAGTGAACCATTTATTAAATTCTACACGAAACTCGACCTCAAAAACCGAGACTCGTCTCGGAACTCAACTCGAGAAAATTACCTTTGACTCTATTCAAAACTCGAGTCGAATTAGTTGAGTTTTATTTAGACTCGTGCCCATTTCTAATGGAGATAAATATTGAAACCTGAAGTAGTAAAATTCTGCCACTTCCGGCTTTAGTAGAGATGCGGGTGCAGATCTTTTCAAAACCCGAATCGATTCCAGAAAAGTTTATCGCCATCTCTTATAGTTTGTTCTATTCGATCAAGGTTAAAACCGGAAATGGTTAACTTTACCACTTTCAGTTTGAATAGAGGGTTAATTGATAAAATGCGGCACTGAATTTCGGAAAACCGTTTCTACGTATCTCTTATGCTGTAGTAGTTGTCAACAAACCGACTGACATAAATGATCTGTAAGACTTCTGATACGTATGCATGGCATAGTTTGGAAGTCTAATAACCCTCCCCGAGGATCTAGTGACTAGCGCGTGTGTTTGATGCACACAGTCATGCCTTCGATTCTCAGTAGAAGAGCACACAAATTTATTTCACAATCATCCATCTCGTTTAGATTAAATAAAGGGCATAATCATGGAACGTTAAACTAAGAAATGTAACTTTTCTTTATTTTATAGTCTAAAATGAAATTTCTCGTGGTGCCTCCCATGATTATATCCTTTAGGCATACAGATGATTAATGAACGTGAGTGATTACGAAAGAATTGGTGGAATGAGAATATGACAAGAAATGGAAAGAACACTGAGAACCCACAGACACGTCCATCACAATCCCGCGTGGCTAAGAATTTAACCATGAAACACGAGGGGTTGAGTAATCTACCACTGAACTACCCCCCCTTAATTCCAAAGCTCTAAACGTATTTCTGACTGAAATTTTGCTTCCTGCTCACCTTAGTACAGAAAAGACATGTTAAACTCCCTTAAGTTAATTGAACGCAAGACAATGAACAAGTTGTCCTAAAAAAAAAAGTAGCAATTTAACGGGTTCACTACGTAAGGGTTTGTTTATATAGTGTGATATTTTCACAGTATTGAAACCGAAAATGATTGCTTTTTTTCGCCACTTCCGATTTTAGAAGATTAGAGTGGAGATGGAACATGTTCTCGTTGTTGAACTATAATGAACACATAACCGTGAAATAGTCCTGAGTTTCGGTTCCGAAGCTGGGACTGATCCCGCCTCAAAAGAATATACTGGGCATGGAACAAAATTTATTTCCTCATAAAATATACTGGTTCCGAAACCGATATTGAAATGGATACAACATTACAGAGAAACGAGGTAGATTTTATAACATCCGCTGAGACGTTTGATTCGTTGTGATCTTTTGGTTCTTGTGACAAACTGAGTAAGCTTAACTCATTCGAATTACGGACTACGGAAGGCTATGGCCAGCTAAACCACTGTTATTTGCGTGATGTATGGTTTGCTTCCATTATTCTTATTTTCCATCTATCTAGACAGCATTTCACTCCTTTTAATTCAACTAGCTGTCGAGGCCGTATCAACAGCAAATATTCCGTGACTCACGTGAAATCGAATATCGAACTCAGAACAATGCAAATAAAGCCTTGCTTATGAAAAAAAAGACCTTTTTAACGTTTGCTTTATATTTTTATTTTTTGTAAACAGCTACTAAAATACTCAACACACACATTTATGTTTTAATCCTTTTAGGATTTATGGTAACTTCTGTAGAGCAGTGTTGTTTTTGAACGCTTATTTAGGTCTCATAATAGACATTTAAACCGGATTTTCTTATTGGTCAAGTCAAGCATGGACCAATAAACATCCTAGACGCGATTTGGAACCAGTTGGATAACTTGGCGGCGCCAAGTGGGGTCGGAGGGGCGTGATTTTTTTTTTTTTTTTTTTTTTTTTTTTTGTTAAGGCAAATTTCAAAACTTCATCACGCCTTTAGATTTCAAGATATCAAATTGAAAGTTTGCATACGGATTGTGTGCACCTTTGACTATTTATTTTATTTTATTTTTTGAGATCTCTACGTGAACTCAGGCCTGGGCGCGAGGGGCACAAATATTCCGAGGGGGTGATCTTCTTTTAAGAAAAAATCAGTTTTTTCCCTAATTTCCCGATTCAGATGTATGATACGGGCATGCAAGTGGTACCGTTGGAAAGGATGCTCTATTTTGAAAAAGAGGAGGTATGAACCATGATCTTACGATAAATAGTAAGGAAGCAGTAGCTGTTTGAAAATCTAACATTTACCTCAAATAGTTGAAATCCTAAAAGGGTTAAGAAACTGATTCTATAGCTGAACTAGAAATCTATGGTTGCATAACGGATTGAAATGTAAAGCGCCATGTTTTGACCTCTTAAGCGGAGATCCTTTCTTTCTATATTTGTGATAACAAATGTTTCTCATTAAAAGACAATTCTACCAAGCCTCGTTAAACGAATAAAAGTTCTGTAGAGTTTACAACTAGGTCCTCGTTAACAACTGATTAACCGCAGTTGCAGAGGATTGTAATGTGATATGTTGCAAAACTCTTTATATACTACCAGTGCAAGTATACCCTTCAAGAACAGACCACACCAGCAATTGAGTCACGAATTCTAGCCTTGCTGAATCATCGTTTCGGAATACAATTAACAACCTAACGATACCAAGAAGCAATGAAGCATGTCGTCTAAAGAAATGCAAAACAGAGTTAGCTGCAAGTTTTTACTTCTTCTTGCTGTTCATTATTGCAACTTGCGAGTTAGCGATCTTGATCGGAAATTGATGAATACAAATTGGCAAAAAGCAAATCACGTGCGCTTAAATTTGTTTTCAGCTCTAATTGAACGGACCGTCAAGTTTTATCACATTAGAAATACCGTGCTGTGCAATGAATTAGTGTGGATTTATAGAATTAAGCGAACTAAGCTCTTGTGGATGGTATTCTTTCAATAAAATTTTTTACTATAATTAAGGAAATTCCGTATGTACCCGTTAAACAATTTCATATTCGAAACAGCCAAAGGCGGATCCAGGGGGGCGATTGGGGCAATTGCCCCTTCTCAGAAGATGAAACTTTCTTATTTTATATATAAATACCCCTAAAACCCATCCCAGAGTTTGGAGCTCTTAAAAGTCGCTCTAAGAGCATTATTACAACCAACCGCCCCCCCCCCCCCCTAGAAGTCCGCCCTGGATCCGCTCCTGGAAACAGCAAACATTTGCAATTAATTTTAGAGGAAAGTAGCAGGGGTCGTAAAGATAACATTTGAGCATTCATTTGGCAGAACTAAAGAAGTGTCTGAAAAAGTCTATCAAGCTAGCTGATCGCGAATTTCGAACACTCTCTCTTCCATTGTGAAGCATAACTATTCGCACGCACAACTGTGATTTTTAGGACTGCTCACCCGCAACGAATAAGTAGTATTATATATTTTCTATTATTATATTACAACTTCACTACGTCACTGTTGGGAGTGTGTGCGCGCGTCATCATTAAAGACAAACCACAATCTACTGTATGAACTTTTTTTTTATATACATTTCATAGGGTTAAATGTTTTTATCAGAAGAAAACATACTAGCAATAAATTACATAACTTTTAGTAACAGACTAGAAACTAGTTTCTCGAAAACTACACATGAGAATGTAATTTTGTTCAGTTCCAGTTCATCTATCGATTAATATAATGTACAGGGTGACTCAGTATCTCATATTTTAGAGGCTAGTAAAACTTATCGCAAATAGAAAGTTCTTTGTGACTTATAGAACAGCACAAACAATAATTAAGGACCTGGGATATCACAAAAGGTATAGGTGCCACGGATACTTACACACACACACTCAAGCAAGAGAATATGGGCTATTCTCTTAATGTGATGCGTCACCAATTTATCCATCTTCCTAGACGTACTTCATTCGACGGAACACCTCAGCTAATTAATACGCATCTGCACTTGGAAACTGGATAAATGCTAGCTGATCCGACTTGGATGGGTTTGGGGGTGGTTAATGTCATGATTCAAACCTTATTCCTGCAAGAACAGGAAAAGTTTCACTAATTACTGCTGTAATATCAGAAGTATACATACCACAACACCAATAAAATCCTGTCAACTGTTTCTACCAAGGCTACCGAACGAGTTTAATCTGATCATCTCTTATATGAATTACTGTAATTAGTTTGCAAATTTGATAGTAGTGTCACCTGTCACTTGCTTCATCTCCTCAGTAACTAATTATTTATTTAATTATTATTATATATTATTTAAAAAGTGTATGGAGAATTTACCCATGCTCCAGGATGCATCTTTCTTACGTATCTAAAATTAGCTACCAATTTAGTCTTGGGCGCCCGGAGGGCAGGGCGGGGCCCGAGACCCCCGTGGCTAACGAAAACAAATTTCTTTAGATTTCCTTAATACAAATAAAAAAGAAGATATAGCAACCCGGGAGATGAGCCCCCTCCTAGAAAATTCTCTTCGAGCGCCCATGAATCTAGTCAAACTTTTGAAGCAGACACGTCCTCCCGTTGCAGTTTAAATTTTTTTTCTCTTGTTAACACACTCCGCTACAATGTATATTCTTATTTCTGTTTCTGATATTTCAAAATACTACTTGCAGTCTAATTATACTTTTTTTTTTTCTTTCTTTCTTTTTCAGGATGTACTTGCAGACAGTACCATCGAGGAACTGATCTTGGGAATGGCGTCTCAGATTTCGGAACGTGAAGACCACGTCTTGTGTTCCGATGTCAGAGATAAACTGTTTGGTCCAATGGAGTTCTCCCGTCGAGACTTGGGTGCGCTGAACATCATGCGAGGAAGAGACAATGGACTTCCAGATTATAACACTGTCCGGAAATGTTTTCGTCTTCCGATGGTATCCAATTGGAGTGATATCAATCCGGATCTTTACGCCCGAAATCCAGAATTGTTTAAAAAGCTCAAAGATGCTTACGACGATGATTTAAACAACATCGATTTGTATATTGGAGGCATGTTGGAGTCCAAGGATGGGCCTGGAGAATTGTTCAGAGCTATCATAAAGGAACAGTTTCAAAGGATAAGGGATGCGGATAGATTTTGGTTCGAAAACACCGAAAATGGGTAAGTATACGTTATTTCCTAAATGGTTAAATGAGTAAATATTTTAGTTTGTTTCAGATGTGCAGTTAGTATTCTGCATTCAGAACTTTGAGGCGAAATCCTGTAAATGGTTGAAGTTTTTCATAATCTTGCTTGAACTGGGATATACAGATTCTCAGAAGTGAAGCTGAATATTCGTCTGTAGCCTGTTTCTATTAGAATTCTTTCGAAGTAACTATTTTTGTTTTCATCAGATTAGGAACTGTGTCGCGAGTTGGATGACCCTTTCCAGAGGGCAGCATCTAGCCCGCGGGCCGTAGTTTGCCCATTATTGTCCTAGCAGTAGGCGTAGGCCCAAGAGTGGGGAAATCGTATACGAACTAACTGCTAGTGTTAGGCTTACGTTGTGGTTGGCCACTTTGCGAGCGCATGTGTACCTCTAACTCAGTTGCCAACGGAACTTAGTTCAATTGTGATTAGGAGTACGAAGTCGAAACTGTTGGATAAATTAGTGCAAATTGTTGGTTGCCCAACGTAGGCTTTTAAAACTATACTGGGCGAATGTATTTCAACTTTATTTCTGAAATTCCAACCATGATGGCAATTATCCTCCGTAGCAGTACACATGGTAGATCCTAGGGTATATTTATGCTGAGATTTTCATGTTTTCTTTGAAATGATCAAATGGTTCATTATCCAGGCCAATTTAAATGTCCCGTGCTTTGTCGAAGTTGATTACATAAAACTAGTTCTTTCCCCTCCCCTAAGCCATCTGTTTGCTGTACACTGTAGTTAAAACCTTGATTTAATGAGAAGTTTCCACTGAACTTTGGTTGCTCAATTAACTTGCAATTACACAAATTTTAATGCTCAAATCTAAATATATGGCCACGGCCTGTTAATCGTAGTATGCTTCATTGGGGTTGGCGGTAAACCTTGTTGAATATTGCACTGTACTAAAGGCAAACTGTGAAAAGTGTTTGTAGTTTATATACTGTGTTCACCTTGTTTAGTCACCAAAGGGTCAATCCATGGTTAGTGATCGAGAGAAAAGGGAAAATTGCCGCTCAACCTTTTTCAAAAAAAAAAAAAAAAAAAAAAAAAAAAAATGTTCAGAAATGTTGAGTCGATATAAGAATACTTCCAGACCACAATTATTTATTTATTTAGTTTGTTTTACAACATTGCATGACGATGCAGCGCCTGCTATTATTTTGCGTTTTCTCGACTTTAGGCGTTTACGTTGTTTTGAATATCTCAGCATGTATTTGTCCTACCGAAATGAAAATTGCTTCTTACGATTATACCCTTTAGGCTAAGGGAGACTGATTAAGGCAAGTGAATGATGGGAAGAATGGGTGGAATGAGAATATGGGAGGAAGAGAGTACTCCGAGAAAATGAACGATGTCCACCACACACCTACTTGGCCGGGAATCGAACCAGATCCCCGTACACGAGGTAAGCATCCTACCACTGAGCCCCCGTGCCTACGTAAATAGGTTTAATACTATGTAAATTAGGCTTTGTCATATTTAAAACTATAACTATTTTCTGTTACCAGCAGAAACGTGAGCGCCAGCCATTGTCGTAAACTACATATTATGATTTCTGGCCTGGGGAGGGGGGGGGGGGGCTTCGAAACGGCCATTATTTCATTTAATACATTTTGTAAGTATTTAGCTTATTTTCAAACTTTTGATATTCATCTTCAAGATAATTATTGACTAAAATTCATAGATGTGATACGAACCATAGTGTTTAGCTTCTAATTCAAAGCAATCAAACTTATTTTTACGAGCAAATATGTAATAAGACAGTAAGCATTGTTACATTAGGATGGGATAAAGTATCAAATGAAGGTGCTGGGAATTGTAGGTGAGAGAGAAAAAAAGTGTAGTGAAGACTACATCGGGAAGAACAGAGAGGATGATTGAAGATAGACCTGAAGGTATCACACTAATAGCTATGGAGGGATTTCTTCCTGGTTCACCTACTAGCCTCACAGCAATATTTAAGATTTCTACGTTATCAAGATTGTAAGGCGAAACAGGAATTCCCGTTTTGACTATACCTGTTTCGCCTACTGTTAAAGGGAAATTTTTGAGTGGGGGATTTTAGCTTTATGTGAATTGCACTTTTGACCGCTTCCTACCTCCAGCAACATCAGACTTTCATTTTCCTGCGGTCTTTGCTTCAATAACTTCAACCACGTAAATATATTGGAATGATCATGAGACATTTTTCTATTCCGTTTTGAATGCCATCCCTCAACACTGTTAGTCAGGTTCTTGCCCCTTCGCTGTCGAACTGATTCCACAGTACTCTAAAACAAAAGAAATAACTAAAAATAATTACAGAAATTCAATAATCGATTTGAATGATCTTGTAACTCTATCCATTATAACTCTGTAACGTACTACAGGAATAACTAAACATTTCTGACAAGCTAAACACTTAATTCATTAAAAACTAAACCAGTGTTAGTTTTGATTATGGTACTTGTACCGATTATGGCCTGAGTCCCTAATATGTACACCCACCATATCTCTGCAGATTTACGTTGGTGCTACTAGATGACAGTATAAACTGTGTCCTCATGACAAGCGTAAACATATTTGCGCAGCTCAGAGGACATAGTTTATATTGTCATCTAGTAGCACCAACGTAAATCTGCAGATATGGTGGTGGGCCATATTAGGGACCCGGGCCATAATCGGTACAAGTACCATACTTAACGTAGCGTAACTAGAGTATTTCCATGTAATATATTTCCTTAATATTGGATATATTTGTTATATTTAATATTATTTCTATATACATATATATGTTTACTGTGATTATTTATTTAGTGTTTATTTATTTTGTCTGTTATGTATCAAGTGGGGGAAAAGGGAAGGGATTTGGTTTTATAAAACAGGTGAATAGTTTTTCGCACGTGTGTCGTAAGATTAAAAACAGGTGATTTGACAGGTGTTTTCTTGAATTATCTACAATGAAGAAAGTAAAATCAAAATAGTGTACTAAACGTAAAAGGAAAATACATACATTGATGTTACTAAAATCTTAAATCTAAAGTGCAACGTTAATTACTAATGTAAAATTTTCAATGGAACTAAACGTTCGAATTTTGTACTAAATAAGATTCGGAAGTCATATTCTATACGCTTATGCTTCTCGTGAATATAGACATAAATAAGTGAAGTAGGTGTACAAAATAGTTAAGAAATTCAGATAATGCGATGTAACGAAATCCATTATGACATAAAATAAATAAGATAAAAATCTGTATCCACCTTGCCAACGCAGGATGTTTAATACTGCAGTAGGGAACATTTTTCGAAATATACACAATTGTGAAAAGTAGGTTAATTTTGATAGTGATACTTACAAATGAAACTTTTCATCTATCTCCTCTACCCACGTTTCCAAATGATGATCATGGAAAGCATCTCTATTATGAACCATTGGCGCGTCTTCTTGCAAATGGAGAACAGTCATCTATATTTTCCAATGTAACAAGCGAGAGAACTGTGGCCCGACGAATCTATTTCCTAACACCTTTATCTTGGTACAAAGAAGCCAGTCCCAATGATTGAACCTTCCTCCAAATATACTGTGTGTAATGAAAGAAACTTCCACACACTGTAGCGTTCGGGAAGACGCGAATCACAGTATTTATAACGGCTCTTTCAAAGTAGATTATAGCTTCTGTAGGATTGAAAGAAAAACTAATATTAATTATATGAAAAGTAGCTTTTGTTGTTATGCTAAACTGAAGTTTTATTAATCTCCTTGGAAGACCATTGCAACAACCAAAAACGATCATTATTGTATCCTTTGTCAAATAAGAGCTGTTTTCAAGAGTCTCATTTTGGACTTTTTGTTAAACTTGACAAAACTACCTTTGGTTGTATACAGATTCCCCAGGAGAACAGTTCTCGAAAATTACTACTATATACAACGTTTCATACTATCGATAAGAAATGAAATTTCAATACATTCCAAACTATGTGTTTTTAAATTGTTCGAAATGGGTGACAGTATTAATTTCCAGTAATAATTGTAAACTTTTTAATTTTATTCTGTATGTAACCACATCAATAGCATTTTAATTTCGATCTTTTTACGGTAAGAAATATTTTGTGAAAAGTAATGGAAATTCAGAAGGATCCTTCTTTGTAAATTTCTAAATATTGATCGATGGAGGTGAAGAATATGTTCAATGTTTCTACTTAAAATCCAAAATATACTTTGGCTACTACATATGTCTGAAATTATAGTAATTACATAATTTTTTAATGAATGAAAGTTCCGAATTTAAGGTAGTTATTAATTAACATATTAAAATACACTAACACGTACATATATAAAGAAAGTGAGTACTTATGTGTTTTATGTATGTAAATAGATAAAAACATCACACAACTAGACACGTATGCACAAAATAATATGATGGCGATACAAAAACTTCATGAAAAAATGACCCCAATAAATTCCTTCAAATTGGAAGCATTTGATATGTCAATGGAATTTTAAAATAAATCATTGGTAGTGATTAGTGTCTGAAAACGTCGAACTTCATTGGGCTAAGTTCTGATCCCTTAAATCCCTATTCTACAACTGCTTGAAGTTCGAAAATGTTATTGTTCCCCTCGTTTACCTTTATTTTCAATATTCCCGCGCAAACAGCAGCTTGAATGTGTCTCTTCACTCTTTTCACTTTTATACCTTCATTCTCACCGTCGCACACTGGGGCCAAACCAGGCAATTCTTAACAAAAACTCGAAAAATGAAGTAAAAGATTGACTCGATATAATTTGTTATAATGAAACCTTAATAGTGTACATATAAGATAGTGTGCAGGAAAAGAAGTGATAGCAATTTACAATGAACTCATGGGACGTGTAAATTTGGTTACCCGCTGAAGCCGGAGTGGTTCTGCTTAATGACAGGAGATAGGAAATTGACTTTGAATGCGACTATTCCTACGTTGCGTGTAGATATTCAGTGGCTGGTAAATATGGTGACACGACCGACATGTATGTATCGTTTTGTATATTTAGAATGTTGATGTAATGTGTAGTCAATAATCATATTGAAATGATGCTAATATCATTATCATATCCCCTACTTAATATCATATTTGGAAAATGCTGTGGTACTGAAAGCATATAAACTATGGTCAAACGATATAGTGGCATTTTAGTAGAAAATATGGCATGTCTGTGATTTTTAATATGACGTAGGGGAAACATTGTTCTTACTGTATGCAAAGAGAAAACCTGCACATATTTGCACTTTTGGGAAATATAGAGCATGAAAATGTTTGAGGAAAACGGCATTCTGGATGCAATGCTGCTTTTGAATTTAGCTGGGATGAATGTGAGAGTAAGTGTTAGGTTATTAGACGTGTGATCCCCATGCACGCACTGACAAAGTTGAATATAAGTCGATTCTGAGAATTTTGCCCCCAGGCCTCGTTGGGTGCTTCGCCCCCAGGACCCATCTTGTTTCCGACAGCTAGCCATACTTCTCTGGCATTCACCAACAGAACCAAACTCTAGTCAAACATATTTGATTAATGTTAGCGACATTTTGAAACGCCAGTGTTTGCTAAACAATCTATGGACCATAAGGTAGAATCATATTAAAATGGTATTGATCAATTCAGTATTGTGTTTTTTGTGATGCGTGCACAGGAGTGACATTGGAATCAACTGTAATGAACTCCGCTCACTCCAGCTGAGAGTGTTCCAATCAAGCCCTGAAATGAGCTCACGTAATGGACGATTCAATATATAAAACAACCTGAACAGGTTACTGATGCTTGTAAATCATAATACGTTTAATATATCTGATAATATATTCATATCGAGAACTTGGGATGAGATAATTTTTATATTAAAGCGTCCTTGCATCTTCATTGTCATAACGAATCCTCCACAACTTTGAAATAATTTTGAGGAGCAAGAACTTTTCTTCAATTTTATTACTCTTCAGTTGTAAAATAAATAAGTAAGCTTTTTCCTTTAATGCGTAAGAATGTAAGCCAATCGTAAATTGATAAATCAAAGCATATTGCCCACGCGTTTGTTTATGCCAATCATATATCTGTTATATAATTTAGGCGCGAATATAAGGAATATTTCCTTTTATGATGTAAAACTCATTCATCAAAATGTTTTTGATGAAATAATGTCGAAATAACGTTATTGTAGCCACTGCACACACCGAACTAATTGGTTTTCTTTCAATTTTCTGTTTCATATTGCTAATTCTTATTTCTGCCAAGAATTCAGTGCTTTGGCTCCACTGTGCGTCGTGATTAATCCGAATGGGTAGAAAAAACGAATTGAACTCAACAAACTCATCACTGTCAAAACACCGAGCACGACTTGGTTCGTTTCTGATTTTGAAAATGCTCCTGCGTACACTATAAGTCATTACTCGGCACCTTGTATACCACATATCATTAAGAAATCATCTATAATAACTCTTTAAGTAATAAGTAAAAACTTGTTGTGACTTATTTAAACTCTTGGATTGCGAGCGAAGCGAGCAAGAACATTTTTAAGAAATCTACGTATTTCATTGATAACCGATAGCAATATTTATCTAATGGGGCCCCAATACTTTCTGGGGGCGACTAATCTTTTATTCATGTCCAACACCACTTTTTATTTCTCCTTGCTTGTTCGGCGCCCCCTTGCTATCAGCGCCCGGGGCGGGCGCCCCGCTGCCCCCCCCTTAGCTACGGCTCTGTATATATATATATATATATATATATATATATATATATATATATATATATATATATATATATATATATATATAGGTCTTTTTTTACTATCAAAGTTAGCGTTCTGAAATAAGTTTCCTCTTTTTTATTAGGAAGAAGATGAAGTATGGAAAAGACTGCCCCAAATAGTTTCCATGTAAAGAATATAGTTGATTTAAAATTCTGGGAACAGTTTTAAATGTACCGTTCATTATAATAACCGCTCCACTGCAGAATTTCTGCAGCTTTTCAACCTTTCCAAACATTTAATAAGAGAAAACTGTAATTAGTATTGATTGTTTCATTTAACATTAAATTTACATTAGAATAACTATTATTAGTTCTTAGTCTCCACATCTAGAAAAACAAAAGGATAATGAAAAATTAACATAATATTTCAACAACACATAAGACAACCCTAAAAGAGAATTAAAAAAAAAAAAAAATTCTGGAAATCAGAATATAGAAAAGATACGCGGGGAACACTCCCTCCCTTAGAAAAACGGCATACAAAAGTATACTTTAAAATTTACAAAACCTCCGACTAACTAGTAAGTAGGGAATCCAAATATTTCCAAAAATACCTACCCCTCCTCTATCACATTCATAAAAATGATTATATTCTAGATGATGTCATGCTTCTATAATAAAAATGAAGTATGAATTGAAGTAAATAGATGCTATAATTGCTAATACTATAAATACCGTAGAAGATCTGATCCAACACCATCGTCTACTAGAAGAAATTCTTTCCCATCTAATGTATCTCCAGATACTTCTAAAACAAGATAAGCTAATATATGCGGAAAAGGTGGATGTTGTTTAGCGCGTGTGTTGTACAATTTACACCTAACACCATCAAATATGGCAAAACAGCAGCCACTTCTTCACTTAATTCGGCTTGTGCAATTTCCTCCCTATAATGTAATTCAAGTAGATAAGTTTCCATTGTTATGAAGTGATCTTTTAAATATTGTAACTTTTCTTTTTAATAAGTCACATTTGTTAATATTTCATACAATACAATAAAAATAAATCAATGCGTAGGATGACTGAAATTTTCTTCACTCTACCACTGTTCATTGGTGAAATCTGACGAATCAACTTTGTGCTTATTATACTACGAAAGTCTGAGACTTGCACTACGACATTAAAATCCTCCCCCTCCAACATCTTTTTAAAAAAGAAAAGCAACTAAATGGCACTGCTGTGCATTCCAACATGGAAGCCGTCGAATTGGATCCTCGATTAGCCTGTTCGTCATTTTAACCACTGAACGTCTAGCTTCAATTGACACTCTTTGCGGCTCGTGCGAATGTATCCCTCACGATTTTATGGGCTCATCTTCAAGAACAACAATGGCTTTGCATCCGAGTGTACATTTTATATAAGTCTTCTCACTATAAGCCTGTTAATCCCTTAAAAATAACCTTCACATTCAAACAGTTTGCCTGCCTGCTACAAAAATATTCTCACAAAACACTCAGAAAACAATCCTATCCATAATTTAAAAAAAAAAAAAAAAAAAAAAAAAAAACCGTGTGGCACGGGCCCACGAAAAAATCTAGGAAATTCCTAAGCTTCCGCAATTATAAGACACACAAAGTTCAACACAAGGCTAAACACACGTTATATTCCCGGTAGCTCATTAAAAGTTTCGATTCAAAGGTAGAAATATTAAGATTCCCAATGAAACGTCAATCAGAGCCCAGTATTTGTTTCGATTAGCTAGAGTGATTTTTGGTAAATGTGAAAGTACTTAATCTACTTCCCCCTTTGTTGTTCGTATTGTCAGTGGCGTATTTAGGGGGGATTCCGGGCTTAAGCCCCCCGAAATCTTACTTACTATAGTAAAGTATATGAAATATCTTGCAGAATTTTCACATTTTCAGGCAAAGCCCCCGCCCCGAAAGTTAGCAAAGCCCCCCAAAACAAAATCGTAAATACACCACTGCGTATTGTAGTTATTTTCAAAATCGCAACTATTGATAAATTTTCATTAATATTAAATTTTCACAAAATAACTGAATTCACATTAAAAGTAAAATTTTCAAGAAAAATACCAAACTCAAAAAATATCCCTTCGTGTTAACAGTAGGCGAAACAGGAATTCCGCCTACAATCTTGATAAATATTGCTTGGAGGCTAGTAGGCGAAACAGGAAGACACCATAAGAGGAGTGGCAGAAGCAAAAAAAAAAAAAAAAAAAAAAAATCTAGAGGAAGGTTGTAATTGAAACATACCAACCAAATAATACAGAACTTAGGGGAGAGAAACAAGTCTGGCTGGCTTAGGATAGGGAAAAAAAAAAATCTGGCTTAGCATAGGAAAGAAAAACCAGGAAGTAAGTCTATTCGGCACTGCGTCTAACCCATCGAAAAATTGACTTGAGATGAACACCAGTCTGCATTATAATATAATAGCCTTACTTTGCATATCATTTAGTATTCCATCAAGTAAATAGTTCTATCCATTCAAATATTTCTTTTACCCACAGGGGTGTAGCTGCGGGGTCCCGTCGAGGTCAGGTCCCCCAAATGGTTTCCTGGACCCCCCAAATGTCCAGCTTTTAAAACAACATCGTAAGATTACCTCGCTTCAGTCATTTAAAAATAACAGTTTACATATAATTAATAATTTACGGTAAATTACTTACGGATCGAAAAATAGTATGGTATCTCTTCCGTGTAAGGAATGACCAAATGCACAGTTTACTATATCTGCTACAATCAATTGATCTAGTGCTCCTGTGCGGATCATGTCCAATATGAAGCATGAAAATATTTTATAAAGGCTTATTTTAAAATAATTGTCAATCTATGCGAATACGAGTATTTGTATCGTGAACGGAAACGTGACCACTAAAGTTACTTTTTAAAACTGGGATTTATCAAATTTAACATAGAAAAAATTCTGTTGTTTGACAACAGTGGTTTTTCAGTAATCCACGCGGAAAAGTTTATCTAGTGCACAGGGAAAGGCGAGTTTGTCTTTACTAACGTATTTTAAGAAAGAGAGCACTAAAAGCAGCTCAGAAGATAATACTGCTGGGAAAAAAAAAAGTGCACGGTTTTAGAAGGAAAATAATTTAGAGATGTAGTGTCCTAGTGACTTAGGATTAGAAGAGCACATACAGCCAGTTCTGTAATGTTACACATTTGTTTTGGCTTTATACATTGTAGCTGCCTTCTCTCAAAAACAAGTCCCTCCTAGATAAACCTGTTGGTACACCCTCTGTTCACCCAGCAATTTCGGCAGTTTTCGCACTGAAATATCACCAGCAGTAAAATGTTTCCAAGACGGTCATTTACTCGTACGTCGGGTGAACACTTGAAACATTGTTGCTCTAAGGTAAAAGCAAAGAAAACAAAACTCGCAACAGTCGTTAAATTAACATACGTAATCAAATAAACAGTATAAAAAGAAAGAAAAAAGGTCCTTCAAGAATTAGGTCAAACTTCTGTGGACCAACATAATTACACGCTGCTTTGTAAGGAAGAAAAGACTAAGAGGAACAGGGGGGGATACATGATAGAGAAGGAGGCAGAACCTGTCAACAAAAGAAATAGAGGATAATTGTTAAGAAATTTATTGTTACGAGACGGGGAGAGGGATGATAGATCTTCCATTGGACTGTCAACAGGTGAACAACATTATTAATTTAAATCGCTTTCCTTCTTGTATACAGTTTAGCACTAATAAATCGTCAGCAAATTCTCCGCCCCATAATTATTTTTGTCAGAGCCCGTGTGCTTCATTCTTTGAATACTTGAAGCCCATTCAAAACCAGGTTTTGATGTAGAATGAATCACTACCATTTGACTTGAGCTATTTTAATAAGACAAGTTTTATTAGCAAATTGCACAGGTTACTATCGCCGTTCAACAAAACAATGCCATATATATTCTGATACTTTTCTTCTTTTTAAGTGCAATTTAACAAATTATAATTCTTTGTTGGTGTTCATTTCTTTCCTGAATGGCTTTCCTCATATAAAATTGTCTTATGTAAACTTTGTTCTTGTCTTTTTTTTTTTTCTTCAGGAGTTGAAACATTTTTGTTGTCGAATCTTAAAATAAAACAAATTTCTTTTACTTTTTGCAAACTTGTTTGTGAAAAGTTTTTAGATCGGTGACTCGTAACTTACGGATCGCGGTCCGCTGGTGAGCTAGCTCTGAGAAAGTGTTTTGTGGGTCGCGAAGTTTTAGTACCAAATAAAACCCTTTATAATTTTTTGTTATAAGACTAATATTTTAGGATTTCGGGGGAGAGAGCGTTAACTAACATATCACTGTTCGTAGGTAAAGCACGATGCTTTCGAATTAGACATGGGTTTGATGCACTTCGATTTAGTGTGTTATGAGAAAGCGATATATATATCTCTCTCTGTGTATATATATATATATATATATATATATATATATATATATATATATATATATATATATATATATATATATATATATATATATATATAATATACAGTGAAACCTCTCTAAAGCGGACAGTCGTGGGGAATCAAAAATTGTCCGCTATAGAGAGGTGTCCGTCTTAGAGAGGTTTCGATATTTTCTTACGTAAATTAGTAAACAAGGTGATATGTAATTACAAACTATTGAAAGTAATTTATCAAACCGTTCTATGACTGTGGGCATGTCGACATCTGCGGATTCTCCACAAATCGTTTTAAAAGAAATTGTGTGTCTAATCCGAAACTTCTATAATCACTCGTTCGAGACCTTGAAATCTGAAACATTCATTTCAGCTACCTCCAAATTCTTAGCTTTTAGCATCGACCTAACACAGGATTTTTTTTTTTTCATTCCGCACTCTACAAAAACATTCACTTGCACCCCAACATTGTTCAAAGCAATTTTCATTGTCATTTTCACACCACAACTTTATTAACTTGTCTTTGTTTTATATTATCTCAGGTGATTGTGTTTTAACGATACAAAAATTTTCAGCTATCCTTCACACACCTCAGTATTCTTCGAAAATTCAATCAATTCGATTTTAACATTAGCTCTTCACGTGGCATTTCGAAAGCTCACAACAACTTACACCTTATTGCTTGTTCGATGCAGAATGACTTAAAAAGATTTCCGTCTACAAATAGAGGCACTAAGACAATATGCGAATACGCGGACAAAAAATACCAAACATGTCTTCTGCTTGGTTCCAGAGGAACAGTAGAATGACGTGTCAAATGGCAGGCAACTGTCAATCACTTTTCATTCTAAAACAGGTTGGGTGGGAGTGGAATGTAAGCAAAGGATATCAGGGTGTTGTTAAACAAAGACGCTTCATCTGAGTTTCTGAACGGCCAGTTGACGAGGAAAAATGTTACTACAATTCTTCCTTGGTGATACATGTATGCATTACTGAAAATGTATTTTTTCTGTACTTCTCAACTTGTTTCTAGAGAAAGTGTCCGTAATATGGAGGTAAATAATATCTATAAGTGACAGAAAAGACTGTCCGTGTCCGTAATAGAGAGTGTCCGCTTTAGAGAGGTCTGTCAACATGGTTTTTTCTATTACAGTGTCTGGGGATTACAAAATATGTCTGTTATAAGAGGTGTCCGCTTTACAGAGGTGTCCGTTAGTAGAGGTTTCACTATATATATATATATATATATATATATATATATATATATATATATATATATATATATATATATATATATATATATATATATATATATATATATATATATATATATATATATATATATATATATATATATATATATATAATATAATATCTCCAGTGCTTCGCAATCTTTTTCTTACGGCACACTTTAAAATATCAATGATTCAATACGGCGGCCCACTGAAACGTTACTCTCCTCAGAAACTTATTATACGACACTATTTAAAATAAATGTATATTGCAATCAATTCATTATTTTACTATGTTATTAAATCGAATCGTGCATTTATTCATAATTTATGAACATGAATTAAAATTTATGGCAGATACTGTGAATTTTTCGTGAATTTAAGCTCCATATACGAAGTTACTCTACTGTAGAAAATACACATTTTTGTACTATTATATAATTGTATTTAACACATTTAGTGTGATACTTGTGCCTGCTTAACTGCATACCGGCAACTGATTCGTGGAATTTTTAAAGCACTTTTTTTTTTTTTTCTCGAAGTGAAATGCTGCATATGAATTGGGATAAAATATAATTGATTTCTTAAATCAGGAAAAAGTTTGCATCACACCTCTTACCTTACCCGGGTCTTCCTGCTGGAAAGGGACACTAAACTAAAATCAAACAAATGTGCTGCAGGACACCGGTTGCGGAACACTGACCTATACCAACTTTTTTTAATATTAAGGCTTTCGAACAAATTCTTGAACACATGTTTTAGATGTGTGCGTGATAGTTTTTCGTAGCAAAAAAAAAAAAAAAAAAGTGTATTTGGATTATTTATTATTTTTTGTGTGTTTAGAAGGTTGGTAATTTAAAATTAGCAATATGTCCTACTTCCTACCCTCCAGCTTCTATGGTTGGCACTGCCTTCTTTCTTCCAAACATTGATTTAACACTTTATACTCTCTCTCAAAACAAGGTAAAAGGGGGGGGGGGAAGTAAAATGAAACAATTCAGCTTAACGTCCAACAACTATGCCCTTTAAGCTAAGGGAGACGAATGGTTTAGGCAAGTGAGTGATGGACAAATTGGTGGAATGAGAATGTGGAAGGAAAAGGAGTACTTCGAGAAATCCCATCAATATAATGTTGTTAGCCACAAACCAACTTGGCCGGGGATCGAACCAGGGACCTACGCACCAGGTAAAAGAAAGAAATTGAAACCACCTTAAAGCATGCAAATTCGTTATTTACGAACTACTATATATCTACAGGGTGATCCCTCATGATGCCCCTATTTTTAGTACGCTATATATAGCAGTTATACCTATCAAGTTACCATAATTTTAGAATTCGAAAATCATGAACCGTTTAGTAATTAGTTACACACACTGACAATGTACGATTCGGCGCCTCCAGTTTCAGCAATAATGCTCCATACTACATAGTCACTACTTTATAGAAATGTATAGTCTTACATTATCATAATTCCATTGTCTGAGCATTTATTCTGTGCTGTTATGAAAGCCCGCACAACATAGAACAACTGTGGGTTGCATATAACCAAGGCGTTATTAGAAACTTTCATATTATTTCACCTCTCCTGGTTTCGCCCGGAGCCGAAAATCCGAAAACGAAAATGCTTCGTACGCGATTACATTTGGTTGTCTGTATCTGCGTACTAGATTTGGTGGCATTAGGTGGTATCAGTGCGAAAAGCTGATGAAACACGTGTTATTTTATTAAAGAATCAAAGAAGTGTGTCGCGATGTCGTGGAAATGTACTAAAATTGTCGTAAAAAAAAAAAAAAAAAAAAACTAAGAACGTTTGCACTATAGATCTGTTATTAATGAAGTTATTTGGTTTCTTTTCATTGTACAATGTACTAGTCCTTAACATTTCAGTGTAGATACCGGTGTTACAGGCGAAGTCCAACGTAGAGATGCAAAAAAGCCGGCTTTTTTGAATCTATGGTTTTTTTCACATAAAAAGCCGGCTTTTTTGGGAAAAAAAACGAGAATTTTGGAAATTTTGGCTTTTTTCAACTTAATGATTTTTCTATCTAAATAGCTTTCTTATAGTATATTCTATAGTTAGATAAGAATTCCATGACCTGAATGTGATATTTCGCTCTGAAATTCACCATCAAGATGGATGGAGCACATGTTTTACGAATTAAAGCTAACATGAAGAATGTAGTATTTGAGGGTAATTTTAGAGGCTATTTAACTTTATTTTAACTTTTGAGTTATCGACATCTTTTTTCTTCTCTAGTTTGTCATCTGTGTTTCATTTCTAAGAGCTTTTAGTACTCTAGCTTCTAGCGCAAAAGTTAAGCTTGCCAGTTTTTCTATTTATCCGTCAAAGCGTACGTTTTTCAATATATCCGTCAAACCGTACTTCCACATTTGTTATAGGCCCTACTGTAGCTGTGAAGTGATTTAGCAATAATTTTCCGGATACAACCTTGAATACTAATTTATACAAATAATCAGTAGCGGATTTAGAAAAGTACTTTAGGAGGGTTTTTTCTGATTGTTTCGTTTCCTAAAAAGTCCTACATTTTGTTTGGGAAGTGCTTGAAGTTTATGAGTACAGGCATAACTAATATTTCGTTTCGTTTATATGTTTAGCAATAATCTTCCGGATACAACTTTAAAAATCATTTTATACTGAGAATCAGTGGCGGATTTAGAAAAGTATTTTGGGAAGGGTTTCTTACTAATGTTTAGTTTTTTAAACATTCGTAATTTTTATTTGACGGGAGCTTAAAGTTTATGAGTAAAGGCATAAATAATAGATATTTCGTTTGTTGCAGACATTCCGTAACTTTGGGGAACGGGCTTCAGTCCGAAAGACCGCCCCCTAACCTTCGCAAAACCGTCACTGCTGGTAATTAGTAATAATAACGATTTAAAAACAACAAAAAAGGAAGTCGCCCAACTCACAGTACACGCACTATTTCTACATTCACAGATGGAATGAAAAAAAAAGCTTTGTCAGAATGGTCGAATGCTGGTTGAATCCCGGACTTCCCGATAGAAGCGCAAAAGCTAATCACTCAATCATGTTTGTTGTGCAGTTGTATTTAGCTTAACTTAAATATATTCCGTAGTCATTTTGGGGGGGGGGGAGTTCCGTAATGATATGTTGAATCCCTCTTGTTAAAAATTCAGAAAACTTGAGGATTGGGTAAACTGTGATGATGGTTCTATAAAACTTAACTGTAGAATTTCAAGAATATACAGAACCAAAAGCTCTAGATGTGCAGCCTTTAAGTGTATCATAAATCTAAGTATTTCTCTTATGTTTTATTTTAATTTTATTTTGTTTCAAAAAGAGGGTATGGAATATTTTGAAGTAAAAATACTACATACTATTTTGCTAGTTATTTGTATATTCTTTAAAAAGAAGTGTTTACTTTTAGGGTTGGCTGGTTTACACCAACTTTTTTTTTTTTTTAAATAACTGGTTTAAACCACAAAAATAAAAAGAATGAAAAATGCGAATCGTGTGAAGTTCATGGTAACGTTTCCAGATATCAAACCACCTGCAATAGTTTTATTTCCCTTTCACCTTTTAATCAAGGTGTCCCATGTTCAATTCTCGGTCGAACCACAAACCTTATTTCATGCGTAACCCAAGTAGCGGTTCGGATGTCAGTTTAAGCGAAAGTCTTCTCCTTGATAACCTCGGTATTTCGTAAGAATGTTAAGCCTAAATATACGAAACAAACCAAATTGTATATTTCTGCATGCCTAAATGCGTGTTGTTTTATAAAGAAGCCAATATTGCTTAAATATATTGATATAAATTGGCAAAATTTATCGATTGCCTACGTAGCTTCCAACATTAGCTTGGATTGGACTTTCAATGATATCTACATACCGGTACTAAAATTGTAATTTAATACCTCAGTTTTAGCGTACTGATTATGGTACGTTGACCTTTTAAATTTTACATGCAAAGCAATAACAGGATTTTCCCGTTATTGTCTTACATTTCAAGTAATGACAGGATTTTCCCAATGGCTAGGGCGGGAGATTCTCAACTTAAGAAATTTACTGACCGCACTTCTTTAAGCTTATGGGAGTTCTTCCAGCATAACCCCGCTGTTGCATAATAACACCAAGGCGAAACAAACTTATTTCTATGAATATGTAATATAAATACATAAAGCAAAAAATTCAAGTCAAAAAAGCCTGGTTTAAACCAAAAAAGCCTGGTTTAAACATCCCCCAAAAAACGGGTTTTTTTGGCATTTTCAAAAACAACCACGGTTCTTGCCAACTCTGCTTACTTTTGTATATAGGAGGTTAAAAAATTCTTATTATATACATTGGTTAATCCTGTGGAATTCATAATGTAAATATGTTGAAGAAAAATTGTTTGAAATATTTTTTTCGAAATTCATAGTTTATTTTCGATGTTTTATATTATTATCAGCATCAACCACTAATTAAATGATTTTTTGTGTTATAGAGAAGCGATACAAAGTCTGTTTTATCAATTTAAAGCAGTATTTTGAAAAAAGCCCAAAATTTCCCAAGCAAAAAAGCAAAGCAGAAAAAAGTTTTTTTTTTTTTTCAAAAAAGCCGGTTTTTTTCCGAGCCCTTGCATCTCTAGTCCAACGTTAGTGATAGTGGAGGAGTTATTAGAAATAACCAGAAAAGAAACTTGCCTATTGTTTCACCTTTAGTAACCCCACCCCCCGAGCCGAAAATCCGAAAAAAGAAATCACGTTAGAACGTCGCAACACGTCGCGTGGAACGGACGCCTACTCCTCAATGATCACTGCTTGGACTAAAGACCTCAGTTGGCCGAAGATGATCCCGAGTAGTCTGATTTCATCCATAATAAGGATGCGTACTTCAAGACAAGTGGTTGGCCATATTTGTTGAAAAAGATTATATGTGGGCAGCAATAGCTCAGTGAAACCAGAAACAATACAACATCGAACATACGTAAGTGATGGAACTTGAAATCCATGTCCTCAGTAATAACTTCCCTAAGGGGAGGGGGGAGTTTTACGCCAACTTTTATGTCCTGTATGCTAGAGGAGTTATTTTCCATGAAAGTTAATGATTATGAACCATTAGTGAAATAAACACGTGGAGAAGCTCAGAAAACCTACAGATATTAGTTATCCACCACACTTATTTGTTCTGGGATCGAACCAGTGACACTTAGCACCAATCAAGGGGGACACATGGTGACTTAGTGGTACAGCCTTACTTAGAGTGCATTGAGTCTCTGATTCGATCCCGGGCCAAGTAAATTTGTGATGGACAACATCCTCCGTGAGTTTTCTCGGAGTATTCTCTTCCTTCTTCATTCTCATTTCACCGACTCTTCTTTCATCGTTCACTTGCTTTAATCTGTTTCACTTAATCTAAAAGACATAATCGTGGGATGTTAATTTGAAAGATCGATTTTTTTTATTTTCATTGCATCAACCATTGTTGCTCAGTGCCTCTAATTCCAGTTTATCTTCCCCTTTATTCCATATATATTTTTGTGAACTTCACCAGAAAATGACTGACTATCCTATCTTTGTAATAGTTTAGTGGCCCCGCCTAATCTCTGTAGGTAATATACTGTGTTCCATTGATCTGTTACAGGGTGTCTATCGGTCACGAAAAAGTCACGAAATCAGAAAACTGTCATGAAAGTGACGAAAAAGTCACGAAATTTAGCTTTTGGGTCACCATTTTTTAAAACTGTACAAATATAAGTACAGATTGAAAAATTTTGTTCTGTAAAACGTCAAAATTCACTACCAAAAATGTTGATCGTCGGCTTTAGACGCTACCAAATCGCAAGCAAAGTAAGTTTCTATCGCATGGATAAAAATTCGGCCTAATTCGCACTCAAATTCGCTCTTGAAAATATTCGGAAATTTTATGATTTGGTAAAGAAAAGGTCACGAAAAGTCACGAAATTTCATTTTGGAATTTTAGTAGACACCGTGTGTTACCAAATATTGCTTTATTACATATCAGATATAATGATCACTATAAATGGATAGCATAGGCCATATACGCAGTTTCGATTAATTCAGTTTTGAACATAGAGCTTTTCTCTACTATTTGAAAGGTGTTTGCGCCTATAAACTTACGATTTCCAAGAGAAGTAAATAAAAGTACCCGTACACAGATCAGTCATTCAGTCGCCAACATCGGAAAGAATATTCTTCTGATTTGGAACATAATACGTACGAATTAAGGTTGCTCCCACAGGCTATTGGAGAATTATGACTTCAGTACATAAGAATACTCGTGTCTATTCTGTGCTCAACTTTTTATTAATTCGACATGTGTTGAAAGACGCCGTCAAAAGGTTTAGGTGGAGGCCTTCGGAAGGCTCTTTGGTTGGTAGAAAATTCCTCTTACGTGCATTGTAGTCATAAGAATCAATTTGCATGCCTTGTTTTCATTTTTGTACTCCACCCTGCTAGTCGGTTGATCAGTACCATGTTGTCAATGAACCCTGTCGGCTCACTAATAAGCAAGTTGAGACCCATCCATTGTTAGCATAGCGTTGATTTTCTGTCTCGTACCTACCACTTTGCATTCATTATGCATGTTCCATGTTACGAGTAGAAGTGAAATCCTCCGACAAGCCTCCTTGTACTGTTACGACCTACATCTTTTGCACTGGAGTTCCCAGCAAGACCTTGGATGATAAAGATGGAATTGCACGTTGCGTACCACCACCTTTTCATGTTCTTTGATATTTTTGCACCTGGTCTGTGGAGAGGTCAGCAAAGGTTTCTTTTTAACAGTGATTTATGAGAAAGTATGTCTTTTGATAACGGAGGCGTATACTCACGATTTCTTCGTTTTAGAAAAGAAAAAAATCGCATTTTTGTCGAAGATATACGAAAGGATATTACTAGCATTCAAAATAAATTCATAGTGAACTAATGCAAAGTACAGAGGTTGAAGTTCGCGAGCCCGTCAGGCGCAAATGCCTCTTTCCCCCCATTGGTTTAGCCTGCCGCCTCCCCAGATATGTACTACTGTAATGTAGCGAAAGTAATTTAAAACTATCCTTTTCGATATACAAAAAGTTAGTGCCCCCTAAGATTTTGATCCTCCTTTTGCACTCCCGTTCGCTCCTCGGGCTCAAGACATCAAACTCCATAGGCCTAATTGGGCACGAGTACGTGTCAGAACGTTCACTATAAGTAGATAGTGAACCAGAGCCCAAATCCCCATCGAGGAAGAGCTCTACTAATGTACAGTTAAGGAAAGCTGGCGCCTGACAGTTGAACGGAAAATAGATGCTTCGGAGGAAGGATTGCTCACTTTGGTCTAACCTCACGCTTACGCCATAAACCGACATCACGTTCACTCTACCTGGCACTGAAACAATCACTTCAACAGAATGATTATCGACCTCACAATCACATAATCAATCTGACATTACCGTCACATCACTAGTAGGACATCACCTGACTTCAGTGACATAAATAGTGGCAAACAGAGCTTGTGCCCCGGGCTTTGGATTGGGAGGGCGCAAAACTGTGCAAATATTTGGGGGAGCGTTTTGGTTTGATTGGTCAGGGAGGCGCTAAGGCTAGTTCTTACCCCGGGCGAGAACTAGCGTAATTGCGTCGCTGCCAGACTTAACCCCATATTTATTTTGTGTGATCATAAGTTCCTTAGCTGTGATCGCCGACCTCATGAGTTTGAGCACCTATGGTTCGAGACGCTGTAGTCAATGTGTCTTTAACAATAAGAGACAGCAGGTTTAACAACATACTTGGATACTTTAACTAGTAATAATGCTATTACTGTAATAATAGAAATATTTTGTAACGTATGGCTTCCAAATAATACTTAATTTATTTGAAATATTTGACTTAATATTCAACATTCAACTATCAACAATAGCGCAGTCAATGATTTTGGTTGCCTAGAAATAGTGAAAGAATACCTCAATGATTATCCAACATCTGGTGGACAACATCATGTCCGTGGGTTTTCTCATGGTACTTTCGTTTCCTCCCACATTCTTACTCCACGAATTCTTTCATCATTCACTCGACTTAATCATTAGTCTTTAGCCTAAAGGACATAATCGAGGGACGTTAAACTGAAAGATTTAATTTCATTTCATTATCAAACTCCCTTCCTCTTAGTTTTGTTTACAGCACGTGAAGCTGTCAGACGCCAACTTTCCCTAACTGCCCAATGGGATAAGTTAATTAGCTCGAACCCAATGGAGAAATAGGCGTGGGATCGAGCACGAGCGAGCCTAAACTCGGGATAGCGTAAGCTACCGTAGGCTAGCCCGAACTCGGGCTCATTCTCAGGCTTTAACAGGGTATCCAGGTTATATACGCAGATTTTAATAACCTTTACAGTGGACACTAGACAAAATACACATTCGTGTTCTGTTATATCGTCAACCATGCAGTTTAAGGGGGGAAAATCCCCTCCAACTTCAGTACTTCAATATTGTAAAATGGCAGTGAAACCATACAAATTTTCTATTACAATGTAACTTATACAGTGGACACTAGACAATACACACGTACCCGTATTTTGTTATATCTGAACCGTGAAGATTACCGTGTAAACCCAGTCTATCTTCAAGATAAAAACGATTCCACAATTCGTGAAGTTGTCACAATAATGGCACTCGTGGAAAAAATGTGAACACAACGCGTGCTTGTACGAACCGCATCTTCACTATAACTTCGCCAAATATGTTACGTGTTACGGTACATTTTCATTTTTGTTGAAACAATAATTAACATAAGTTTCAAATGGTTGTGGCTGGTATACAACGTGGCCTAATTTGTACCACGCGTATTGAAATACTTTGAAATCGTGAAGAAGAAAATTTAGTACAAGTGATTGTAATTTGATGTTATTACGCACAAACAACTTAATATCAGATTCCTCTAACAAACTGAAAATTACGTACAAACTGCTTCCACAATTGGAAACCGTACACATCCAAAAAGTTGTAGCTGTCTAGCTGATTCGTGAGTTCTGTCTCGTCAGAGTGCCATGGTTATTCCCTCTCGGGTGAGTTCTCGCACATCCCCCTCGCAATGGTTTGTTTAATCTAACAGTGCACTATTGTTAGTGTTCTGAAAATATAAATTCTGTAACCACATGCCTAAGTGTTCCTTGGCAAGTCTCCCTGAACGTGATGTAGCCGAATATGTGTTTGCAGGACAGAACAAGGTTTCTTTCGCTCGTGGGTCAAAGTCCTCGCTAGATTTCTGAAGAACAGCAAAGAAGGGCGAAAATAACTTACCACTTGCAGAAACAGTTTCTTGAATTGTGTAACTGTGTGTTTGTAGAACTCCCTAATTGCACCAGTTTCCACACGTTATGATCCATGGAAGGCTAAAGCTCGATCGATATAAATCTCCAGTTGAAATCCACTATGATCCGAATTATAAGTTCTGCTCAAACATTAGCAGTGTTTTCTTGCACCAGTTAGTGTTTACAATTGTTTCTTTGTATTCTGTGTTTTGTTCCAGACGCACAATCGTAATTTACTGTTGTCTATCAATATAAAACAATGTTGTGGGTACGTTTAAAATTCAATAGTAACTTTCTGGATGCAGTGAACTTTGGGAGATTGCTTCTGACTTCCTTGTACAACACAACTTTGGAAATCATGAACCTGGATATGTGCTGTGCAGCAAGGGAAGTATTGAACCTCACGCACTTTGTCCTCTGTACGTACTACCAGAAGCAATTTGTTTCTCCCAGCGGTACAACTGACTCTTCAATTTAACATTCTTGTACTTTGTCATGACGTTGCTCAACAATATTATCTTTGCCACTTTTCCAGTAGTTGAGAACCATTCTTTTATATTCCAAATTAACTGGTTCCCTCCCTTCACCACAGGTCTCTGTACCGTCCATTCCATTACATTGTTATGTTCATATTCTTGTTCGTAAAGTTTTCCAGTATTGAATACCGTATGGCTCTTGGATATCATCAGCTCCTTCAAAATGAACTGTGGTAACTTCTTCATACCTGCGGCTATCATGTCCTAGATGTGATTGGCAAGTTGAGTTTCATCCCTTGTGATAAGTTTCCCGTAAATCCATCATACTGGTAAAATACGCCGGCACCAGTCCTATAACAGGTGGATCAGTTGCTAACCAAATACTTGTATCATAGCCGAATTTCTTATGCCACATGTTCTTCATAACATGTATGTATACATTAATCTTAAGTCGTGTCCAAAGTATAAGTCTTGCAAACTTCATATCAGATGTAATTAATATAAGTGCAACCTTTCTTTCCCTCCACGCTTTTGCCTCCTTAAACTCCACGGGTGCAGATATAACAAAATACGGGTCTCTATTTTCTCTCTGGTGTTCATTGTATGAGTTTCATTAAAATCTGCGTATATCGCCTGGGTACCTTCTCTTGTAAGCTACCGTGAACCTAAGTTCCAACTAGCCTAACCTACCATGAGCCTAACTGAGGATAATGAAACTTAGCTCGGGCTAGCTATGGTACCGTAAGCCTTAGAATGAGCCTGAGCTCGGGCTAGCTTAAGCTAGAGTAAGCCTAATATATTGAGAATGAGCCTGAGCTGGGGCTAGTTTAAACTACTATGAACCTAACTAAGAATTATAAGCCTGAGTCCAAATGAGGCCCAATCACAAAATTGTCATCTGTTATTCAGAGAAAACCAAAAAATATTTTTCAGAATACAGTGTGTACCACAAAATCATTTTCACAAAACTGTATTTTGAATTACGTAATTATTTATAAACTACGAAAACAAACTTATTTCAAGATGTTTCATAACAGTAAGTTAACTAAATCAAGTGTTAAAACACTCTTCCGTCATTTTCAATGCACAAATTAAATCTCCTAAGCATAAAAGAACCTAGTTACATCACTAATGTTGTTGGATCGTAATTTATGAAATCCAGAAGTAATATACTTCTTTCTTTAAATGCTTTAGATTAGGACCAGATTAACTCTTTTGGTGGACAACATAATGTCCCGGTTTCTTACTAACGTTTTCTCGCATATTCTCATCCCACAAACTCCATCATTCACTTGCCTTCATCATCCGTCTTTTAGTCTAAACAGCATAATCGTAGAACGTAAAACTGAAATATTGTGGTTTTTTCTTCAACTTGTGCGTTCTACACTAGCGTTTCTCAGCCGTTTTTTCCAAAGGGGCACGCCAAAATAAGGTTCAAAATTTTCGCGACACCCCTGCATATGACGGGAAGAAAACGCCAAGAATCGTGTTGCTGAAATTACTTTCCTGTGACCAGTGTTTCTTTCCAAAGAAAAAATGAACAGCGTTAGAAGCCAACTTTCCACCTTTAAACTTGGAAGACAAGTGTAAAATTAAGTCGATTGGCGATAAATTTTTATCTTCTAAAGATAATTTCTTTACGGAAGATCTTAGACATTGGTTTTTAATGTGTCGCGACACAGCGGTTGAGAAACTCTGGTCTGGACTGCACTTCCTGACCCTCTCCCCCCACGCTAAGGAAAGTAATATAATTTCAAATGTATTTTTGCTTACCAAATTTGAAAGTGCTTTCGCGCATTCTGTTTAAGTATATTCTGTTTAAAGAAAATTGCATATTTTGTAGCATTTCTAGATTTTGTTTTAAGTTAAAACGTTCAAATTGTCTATATTCCATTCAGCATAGTGCTATCTTACTTACGTAATCACTTTCTCACATAAATAATTATGAAGAAATTATTTAGCCTAGGTGTTAATCAGGCTCGTAATTTTTCAGGATAAATCTTTTATTTCCACACACAAAAGTCCATTGGAGTGTGATTCGATGACGTACTTATCTTCATCCTTTTGATAACTTTATCCTATAAAGTTACAGATGTAGCAAATTTTTAATCTATAAAATCACTTCTTCCAACATATTATTCATGAATCACGTCACGTTCACATCGTAATGTCTTGTTTATATCAGTCAAGATACTGCTACTCTAGTCGACTGAGAACTGAGTAACTGCCAGTGTTAAATAACTTATGGCCCACGCTGTACTATAATGGTTCTGAGTCCTGTAATTACGATCGACTTCAATTACCGAACGAATGTCATGTTCAGCCAGTTTCCCACCTGTGACTTTAATGAGCGATGGGAGGCGTAGCCTCAACGCTGAGGTTTACCTATACGCCTACCCGGAAAGACATTTTATTCTCGGTGTTCTTACTTTTATGAAAGACATTAAAGTAGAAAAGTGGCAAACTAAAGTCGCGGAGGTGTAGTCGTTAGGGGAGGCGTTGACCAATCACGATCCGGGTTCAATCCTCGGTTGGAGCAAGATTTCTTGTTCTGTCTTCTTTTCAGTGCAGTTCAGGGATCCAACTTCTGTTAAAATGGGACGGTCGGAACGTGGTGCTGAATACGTCCCTAAGTCTGTGTGAAAGAGGCTCTATTCCAGAAAATTTTCTCAGGAGGGGAGGCAAAATCAAACTGAGTCGGTCGCACAAAATGACACTTGTTAGGAAAGGTGCCCTAACATCTCGCATGGAAGATAGACATGTAATTGCAATTTCTCGTAACTCCAATGCGGGGCTGTTAACAAACTTCGGCGGAGCTTTGGTCCGGAATCAAAGGTGCCTATTCCTTCTTTAAGTGCTTGGTACGAGAGGCCATAGTTGACGACAGGGGGGGGATTGAGGGGAAGCTCAGGGTATGTCATTCCCCTCACTTCCAAAAATATGTATGGCGTCCCCCAGCTCCTTTAAAAAAAAATACAATGGACAAAAATGGGCGGGGGATGCCGCTACCTACTGTCCCCCTACCTTTTCAGATCTACTTTCACCCCTGGTTGACGGAAGATATTAAAACAGGTAATTCATATGTGTGAAGGCTAATATTAACTGAGAACCCTGGCGGGTGGAAAGTTCTGTTTGCGGGAAGTAACCTGTTAATAATGGTAGCGTATCTATAATGATCAATAATTCAAATACCTCCAACAATTGTTCACAATGCTGAGCCAATACTAAAAATTGTTCCTCATTTGCAATGGTACCCACAACTATGGGTACCAAAGACGCATAATTATGTTACTTTCTATAACAGCACAACCATATTAATACAATATTTAAATATGCTTTAGTGTTTCCCACGAGACGGGAGTCTAAACAAGTATAGTATTCGCGCCGAGTCGTGATGCTTGATCTAGAGCTACCGATTTCACCACCCAATAGAACGCGAGGGTGGTTCCAGTCGTCAACCCCCACCCATCAAATTTTGTCAGTGTCTTCTCTCGCGCTGCACGGAAAACATCTCCCGAGAGTACAGTGTTGTCGGATTGGCGTCAAATTCCGTTTTGTTAATTCTTTTTTGTTGCGTTATATTTTCGTTGTTACTATTTGTGCTATTGTTACCATTTTAGAATAGTTGTTACAGTAGTTATTGTTGTGCAGTGTTATTATTGGGAATTTCAGCTGTTTGACGTTCCCCCAAGTGTGCGTTCGGGAAGCGGCTCCACGAATTGTACCGAAGTTTTCCGATGTGTTGGAGCTCAAGCAAAATATTTCTATTATTAGTTTAGAGCCCAAGCTTCACGACTCGGCGCGAGTACTATAGTAAATTTTGAAATTAAAGACTAGCAACGAGACAAGGACAATTTTCGACAATTTAGACTAGAATGGATACGAGGAATTTCTCGAAACTTGACTAACACTAGCCTAACTTGAACCAACTATTAATCTCAAATACTTGTAACATGATTAATAATACCGGTAATATAATAATAATAATAATAATAATAATAATACTAAAATAATAAAAACCCTTTATCAACGTTTAAAGATACGCAAGTCATTAGACAATATACTCCAATGATAACTATGGTTTAAATGTTATATCACACCATTTGTAGATCTGCCGAGACGCGGAAGGATTCTGATATACTTTTATATGAGATTCAGAAATAAAATTTGAGAAAATGTTTTCCACACGTGTAGGACACTAGAAAATAAACTTTTTGAGACGAGAAAGAATTCTTCGAGAATCCTGAAGACTAGAGTTGTACAAACATTTAAGAGACGAGACATTATTTCTTGCCTCGGTTCATTGGCAACTAATAACCACTAATGTATTAATTTGTAAACTATGAGAATCGGAATGTTAGTTTTTAACACCTATTTGTTTTCTTTCAGTATCTTCACAGAAGAAGAGATTGAGGAGATTCGTAACATCCGCCTGTATGATATCATAGTAAACAGTACAGAGATACGACCCAACGAAATCCAGCGGAAGGTATTCTTCTGGATGAAGGGCGATCCATGTCCGCAGCCAGCACAACTCAATGCTTCTGATCTTGAGCCATGCAAATATTTACGAGGATACGACTACTTTGAGGTAAAGATTAATAGAAACCCTCTGAAACTGATTGATTAATGGTGTAAAGTTAACTTTGGTCTAATTTGAATACACAAGAGCATTATTTTCACACAAATTTTAAGTTTAATATCTTCAAAGCTCCTTTACATTTTGTGCTCTATATTGTAAAATTCCGCTTGTGCAGGAGTAGGCAGAGCAAATTATAGTCCGGAATAGTTTCCCACTGCCGGTTTATAAAATTCTATAAACAGTAGTAGTAGTAGTAGTAGTAGTATATAAATACTACGATAATGTAAATTCTCTAGTATAAGGTAGGAATAGGTGTCATTTCGACCTGACGGTCTCGGAGGATTTCTCAGCGAACTACGTGAGAGGGTGTAGGACATTCGTGCTCCACTGCAAGCAGAAAAAGATTAGAGATTCTGATAAAGCTCCACTGCAAGCTAGGCCGGATTGTGATTAGGAATCTCCCGTTGCTTCACTGCAAGCAGAAGAAGTTTCCCCACAAAACTCCACTGCAAGCCAAGGGGAAAAAGAACCGCTAGCTCCACTGCAAGATAAGGCTTTGAGTTTGGGTGAGATACTTCCTAGGCTCCACTGCAAACCAAGAAAAGGGATTTGACCAAACTGATTGGGATCCATGGAATCATCTCGGTTATATAGGTTCTTCAGATGAGGCGGTAGCGCTGTTTTTCCCCGTCGTCATATGACCAGTAGTGTCGCGGTCGTCTCCAGTTATAGTATCCCATCATAGTAAGGTGCACATGGTTATTTGTAAATAAGGAGCAAGTGTTGGGTGTTTGTAAACATAAGCATGTGGGACATCATAATATAATCTCCACTGCCTTCAATACTAATATATATACCTCTTGAACTACAATAATGCCTGGGAATACGTAATTCGTTCCAGAACTGAGTTTAAAGAATTTTTCTTTTTAAAATAATAGGAACCGTAGTAATCCATTCGTAGGTCCCACTAACTCGAATGATTTCAACAGTAAATACACTGGATTTTAAGGTAAAATAATACATGAATAAAAATTAACTTCTAGGGTCCATGGCGAACACACTATGTTTAAAAAAAAAAAAAAAACTGAACAGATGTTGAGACATGAAATTAACAGCGAAAATCACACGAGGGATGCTTTCGCTCTAGCTTCTGACAACGAACTGAGCGACAAAAGTTAAGGAGAAACTACGTGGAAACGTACTAGTTGTTCGGATTCAAAAACTTTCATTTTCTGAGGCAAAATTTGCTCGAAATTTTCAAGGTTGTTAAATCTTAAGGCGTTAGAATTCCAAGGTACAGCAGTCAATTAAATTTAAATAAAAAGATATTTTCTTGTACACCATTGTATTTTCCAAAGGAAACTGTTATTCTTCATGCACAACGGATATTGAAATATATTAGGTCTAATACCCAATTAAATTTTGATCTAATATGCTGAATTTGTCAACATGCATAAGATAAAACGTAATTACCTTCACAAAAAAAAACACTGTCTACTATGTGCTACTGTCTACCATCCTGTTCAGGGGAATGTTTAAATAGAATACTTACAAACTTCGATGTGTAACAACGAAAAATTGAAACACCAATTTGATTGGCTGCTTGTGAAATGTGACAACAATAATTAGAAATAGATTAGCAAAGTACAAATGTTACAATTATCGGAAACTATGTAGACCAACCAAGTGCTTTAGTGGAGCTCTTGCGGAAATCTGGATATTATGATGATCCAAAAATTTTCAAAAGTTACTTAAAAATATATTAGAACTTTCGTTTTAAGTACGCAGAAACTTTGGCTGTACTGGCTTAGAACGTTAATGTTGCAGGAGACACTTGATTAAAAACTTCTAGAGAAGGAAACAAACTAACATCTTATGAGTAGCTTCATATTAGTAAATGAATTAAATCACATTCAGTTAATACTACTTCAGGAAGTTGTTCAGCTCTTGCCATCTGAATGAATTTAGAATCAAGATATTATTTTTTAATTAGTTCATAACTAGATTTACCATCTTTATGCATGAGTCTGTTATCAATTGTTAGTTTCTAAATAATGAAAAATACACGAGTTGTGCTTGTAAATTTCTCTTTAGTTAATAGTATCTGAATGAATAATAAAATTGAGTGACTAGCTTTTGACTTGGCTAACCTTTTAACCAACAAAACTAAGTTATCAATTGATTTGAAACCTTCCTAGTGAGTTACAATAAATTTAAAGAGTAGATTTGAGTTTTGAATGAATTTATAATTTGACAGGTTTCGAATTCCTAATTAGGTCTAATCATTATGTTGCGAATGAGTTTACTATCAGTTGCTTAATAGTTTCTAAATGAACTAATAACCCTACTAATGACATTGAAATGAGTTTGATAACATTGAAATGAGTTTTTGTGACAGATTGGTTAGTAATCAGGCCTGATTAACAGCTTTTAATATACTGATGAATTCAATATCTTTTAAATGAATTAATTATAAATTGTTAATAGACCTTAAGCAAGTTGGTCAATTAATGGCTGAGTTTACAATTAGCTAAAAGCTCGTACATGAGTTTGTAATTAATTAGTTCATAGTTTTTTTGAATTAGCTTACTGTTAATCTGATTAATATTACCTATTAGCAAATGCGATATTCAGTTAGTGAAAGCTACTCCATAAATGTGTCGCAAAATTTACTTCGTACAGGGAATAGAAAGATTATGACGAATTAATGACAGTGTGTTCATCTTGCAATATTACTGATTGTATCCAACTTCCGTTATTCATGACTGACATTTTTTCAAATGTTACTTTCTAGGGCAGCGAATTGGCCTACATCTACGCCTGCGTCTTCCTATGTTTTGTGCCAATCTTGTGCGCAGGAGCAGGTTACGGAGTGGTAAAACTTCAGAACAGTCGACGAAGACGCCTGAAGATGCGACAAGAAGAGAACAATAATGGCAAATCTGTTGATAAAATGGTTGTAAAAGAATGGTTACATCAAAACCACAAACGCTTAGTAAAAGTAAAATTTGGTCCAGAAGAAGTCATATACACCGTAAACAGAAAAGGAGAGAAACTACGTATTGTGAACTTCAAAAGCGTGGACGCATTGACCATTGAAGAAACTCAGGATCAACGGAAGAAACCAATGGTCCTCATTCGTGTACCGAAAGACCACGATTTAGTTCTGGAATTCGATACTATCGGGAACAGAAAGAAATTTGTAGCAAAGTTGGAGACTTTTTTAGCATCGCATAAGAAAAGACTAGAAATGTTACCAACGTATCGAGAACAAATGTTAGCCAATGCTGAAACCAGAGAAAGACGTCAAAAGCGTCTCGAACACTTCTTTAGAGAAGCGTACGCGCTTACTTTTGGTTTGAAACCTGGTGAAAAGCGTAAATTAGAAGATGTTACCAGTGATGTCATTATGGTGATGCGTACTTCTTTGTCCAAAAGTGAATTTGCTAGTGCTTTAGGGATGAAAGCGGATGCAGTGTTTGTGAAGAAAATGTTCAATATTGTTGATAAAGACGGTGATGGACGTATCTCTTTCCAAGAATTCTTGGATACTGTAGTTCTGTTTTCTCGAGGTAAAACTGAGGACAAACTAAGAATAATCTTTGATATGTGTGATAATGATAGAAACGGTGTCATAGACAAGGGCGAATTATCTGAGATGTTACGCTCTTTGGTGGAAATTGCTAAGACCAATAGTCTCTCTGATAACCAAGTAACTGAACTAATTGATGGTATGTTCAAAAATGCAGGGCTTGAGCATAAGGACTATCTTACCTATGAAGATTTCAAACATATGATGAAAGAGTACAAGGGGGATTTTGTTGCCATTGGTTTAGACTGCAAAGGAGCAAAGCAGAATTTTCTCGATACGTCAACTAATGTTGCCAGGTAAGGTTCAATTATATATTTTAAAATTTCTACAGTGTGACTAAACTATGTCTCCTAATACAGTTCACGAATTATTGTAGCCGGTGAAACAACCATTGTCCTGGATTCTAGATCCAACTGATTGATGTGTATTGCATCTTCTGTCTTTCTAGACAGTTCAAATAGATGCATACCCAAGATCGTTCAGACTTTAAATATTATTATTCCAAAGTGTAGCGCGGCCTTTAAATATTATTATCCCAACTTGTAGCGCGGCCTTAATTTGTTTTAATCAGTTTTTTTTCGATCTTTTAATATTGCAATTTCACTAACTATTTTTGTAGTTAGTGTAAAATACTATTCAGTAAACAAATCAGTGCTTTTGAGATTATCTTAATTTTTGTGCAGTTCGTAGTATTGTAATTCAACGCCATAATTGATTTGACGACACATTCTTGGATAATAATGAAAATATCTACAATGCAATTCATTACATTTAGTAATATTTTCCAAATGCTAAATACCTATGGAAAAGAAGTCCAGAATTATGTTTCACTTTACTTAGTGCAAAATGTGTTGGAAATAAGGGTAAGGAGAGGAGCAAATTTGGGAAGCGTCTTAAGAACAGTTCTTCTTCTTCCTTCTTCTTTTTATTCCTTTTTTCTTTCTTCTTCCTTTTTTCTTCCTTCTTTTTTCTTCCTTCTTTTTTCTTCCTTCTTTTTTCTTCCTTCTTTTTCTTCCTTCTTTTTTCTTCCTTCTTTTTTCTTCCTTCTTTTTTCTTCCTTCTTTTTTCTTCCTTCTTTTTTCTTCCTTCTTTTTTCTTCCTTCTTTTTTCTTCCTTCTTTTTTCTTCCTTCTTTTTTCTTCCTTCTTTTTTCTTCCTTCTTTTTTCTTCCTTCTTTTTTCTTCCTTCTTTTTTCTTCCTTCTTTTTTCTTCCTTCTTTTTTCTTCCTTCTTTTTTCTTCCTTCTTTTTTCTTCCTTCTTTTTTCTTCCTTCTTTTTTCTTCCTTCTTTTTTCTTCCTTCTTTTTTCTTTCTTCTTTTTTTCTTTCTTCTTTTTTTCTTTTCTTCCTTCTTTCTTCTTTTTTCTTCCTTCTTTCTTCTTTTTTCTTCTTCCTTCTTTCTTCTTTTTTTCTTCTTCCTTCTTTTTTCTTCTTCCTTCTTTCTTCCTTCTTTTTTCTTCTTCCTTCTTTCTTCCTTCTTTTTTTCTTTTCTTCCTGCTTTCTTCCTTCTTTTTTTCTTTTCTTCCTGCTTTCTTCCTTCTTTTTTTCTTTTCTTCCTGCTTTCTTCTTTTTTTCTTTTCTTCCTGCTTTCTTCCTTCTTTTTTTTCTTTTCTTCCTTCTTTTTTTCTTTTCTTCCTTCTTTTTTTCTTTTTTCTTCCGGTTAGAGAAGTCCTACAGAATAAGAATTTAGCTATTATTAAAATGGATAATTACCATAACCAAAAGGAATGTAAATTAAAGTAGTATAAAGTTTAGTAAATGTAGAAACTGTAGAATGTATTTTACTGATTCTGCGTTTACTGAAACTTTCGACAACTTTAATTTACATTGTTTTTTGGTTATAGCAGATATCCATTTTCATAATAGCTCAATTCTAATTTTAGAAAGAGCTTCTTTAGACCGAAGCTTCTCCTTACTCGACTTAAACGTTCATGAACGATGCATGAATCGTTCAAGTTCGACATAGCGATTCGAGAGCGCGTGCTGAATGTCGTACGGGGTCTCATGTCCTGATCGGACATAATGAGGAATAATCACCGAAAAACGAGATACCCATAGACGTAACCTTGGAAAAGCATTTGATGCGCGAATTATTGTAAACAATGGAAAATAGAATTTTCAGCATTAGAAATAGGGTAAAGCCCTTTTAGTTTTGTTCTGCGAACACAAAATTTTTTTCAAAGCCATTTTGCTTTTCCTTGATATGCCAAATTCAACTGTTTGCATGTCGTATTCGTTCACGAAAATAATGCACTAAAAAAATCTATGAATAATCAATAAAGGTCAATCACTTCGCTACAAATTTTCAATTAATGCATATTTAGTATAAAATTAGTACTGACCTTGATTTCCTTCATAAAACGTGCAGGAAATATAAATAATTTAAGCTAAGAGGTTCCATAATAGTTTTTGGATCACTTATATAACGACTATTTGTTCCGGTGCAAACTAATAAGTAGAATGTCCTTTGTTCGATATTTATCTTAATTCGAGAGATTTTCGATCTGTTAGAACATTTTCAACGACTTTAAGAAGTTCTTTACTGAATTTTCTTTTTTTTCTTTTTCTCTTTTTCTCTTTTTTCTCTTTTTTTCTTTTTCTCTCTTTTCTTTTTCTCTTTTTTCTTTTTTCTATTTTTTCTATTTTTTCTTTTTTCTCTCTTTTTCTTTTTCTCTTTTTCTTTTTCTCTTTTTCTTTTTCTCTTTTTCTTTTTCTCTTTTTCTTTTTCTCTTTTTCTTTTTCTCTTTTTCTTTTTCTCTTTTTCTTTTTCTCTTTTTCTTTTTCTCTTTTTCTTTCTCTCTTTTTCTTTCTCTCTTTTTCTTTCTCTCTTTTTCTTTCTCTTTTTCTTTTTCTCTTTTTCTTTTTCTCTTTTTCTTTCTCTCTTTTTCTTTCTCTCTTTTTCTTTTTCTCTCTTTTTCTTTCTCTCTTTTTCTTTCTCTCTCTTTTTCTTTCTCTCTCTTTTTCTTTCTCTCTCTTTTTCTTTTTCTCTCTTTTTCTTTTTCTCTCTTTTTTCTTTTTCTCTCTTTTTTCTTTTTTCTCTCTTTTTTCTTTTTTCTCTCTTTATCTCTCTCTTTTATCTCTCTCTCTCTCTCTCTCTCTCTCTGTGTGTGTGTGTCTGTCTGTGTGTTTGTTATTTGAGAATTTTTTGAGCCCTCTATTCGATAGAGCATCAAAAACTATTTGAGAAAGTGATAGAATTTTTGCGAGAAATTTAGGGAACCCTATCTCGGGAAGCGTTAAGTCATAGAGAGATGATATTTGTGTTGCTCAATACCTAAGTCGATGGTTAACATTTTGGTACAGTCCGCAGCAAAAAACCTGCAACATGAGCAGGTAAGTTTATTGTGAAACGACGAAGTCTTTTGCTCCAAAATAAGTGTGTAGGGGAGGACGCAGAGGTTTCTCCTAGTGTGATTCGTGTTACTTAGACGTTATGTTGATTCCCTGGGCTGTTAGGCGTAGTTTCACAATAAACTTTGGTACACTTTGGTGCAGACTGTACCAAAGAGTAACCTGGTTTGTTTTGCTTTGATATTTTTCACATTCCATTATTCGGAATTGCCCAATAGAATACTTTCCAATGTTTCATTGACTTCATGTACGAATGCATTATCGTAATTGGTAATATTATTGTTCTTGTGTTGAAACTTGTGAAACATTTAATACTAATGCTATTTACTGTTTTCGTATTTTTGCAGAATGACCAGTTTTCACATCGAATCTATTCAAGAAAGAAATAAACATTGGTTATTAAAAAAATGGGATTGCATTACGACATTTTTGGAAGAAAATCGTCAAAATATATTCTATTTGTTTGTTTTTTACGTCATCACAATTGCTTTATTCGTAGAGCGGTTTATTCGTAAGTATAAGTTGATTTCTTTACTTTTAGAATTTAAATGTTGTTGAAATAGAGTAAGTTTTATTTTTCTTAAGTACATTTGTCATATGAGCTTCTGAATTAAATTTCAAGTATCTAACGATCATACAGCCATTACTACAAATGAGATGAAGTTTAGGTTAATTCTCAACCTTATAAGAGTTCAGCATTTCTTTTCAGCACTGAGATTATATGACATTAAATTTGTAGACACAGTGTTGGTAATATTCGCACAATTTTTAAAGTTTGCCTGTGCATACATTACACATAGATTTAACACTTCAAAGACTTTAAAATACACTCAGTTCTTCATATTTCTCTATATAAGATAATCCATCTTAGAAAATTATCTAACATTAATAGAAAACTTCTGTACTCCTACACTTGAACAAAGGTGAAACGTGATACATCTCATTTTTCTTCATAAAATAGTGCAAAAACAAGTTTAATTGTACGGATCTCATATCCACAATAAATTTTCATGTTCCGACACTTAACTCATGCTGATAACTGTGGTCTGTTCCATTGCAATAAAGCAAGTACCAATGTATTATTGAAACCATCAAACTGGAGAATATGCTCTCCTTATAACAAAAATATGTATCGAACACAAAGAAATTGACATCTGTAATATGAACTACATATTTAAGAAAACCATTGTAATTTTTTTTCTTTTTTGTAACACACCAACTCTGTAATTGGTATTATGCCTGTTGTGTTGATAAATACCAAATATATGCAAATAATTATAAAACTCGTCAATTTGATGTCACCTGATGATTCCTCAACTTCAATCAAGCAACTCGTTAGGTAACTACTGAGTCTAAAAAAAAATTATAAATTCCTGATCTCAAAACCATATTTCTGGTCTCCATCTCTATATGAAGAGAGAAGTGTTTTGGTATCTTCGTCTTAAAGGAAAAGGGAAAGTTTCGGTCTGTCTCAAAGAAAGAAAGGTTAGGTATCTGTCTAAACAAATAAGTTTTGTGCCATCTAAAACGTGAATTCTTTTTGCTGTTCAGTTAAAAAAAAAAAAAAGTTCGATATTAGTCTTTCTTAAAAAGAAAAAAAAGTCTGGTATTTGCCTTTAAAAAAATTATTTTTCTATCTAAAGCAAAAATTAAACAAGTTTTAATATATCACAATAAAAATTTTAATATTCGAATCTAGAAAAGGAGAAAGGAACTAAGTTTTTGGATCTGCCTAAAAAGCAAATACTCTGATACACTGATCTAAGTTTGTCATATTCTTCTAGAAAATACGAGGGTTGGGGCAAAAGTCATGGTAACTATTTTTTTTCTTGAAGATACCAGTCCGGTTGGAAAATCTGACTTATACATACGAAAGGACAAGGTGTTAACTACATGTGTGGACAATGAATACCACTGAAATATCGTAACACACTAATTTATTACGATAGTATACAGGGCTATATGGCCTTCGCGGTGCAAAAGAATGACAACACAGTATGCATACAGTTGACATGACAAACCTGAGCCTAGAGACCCTCAAGGTAGTCCCCTGCTACTTGCACCACGCGCTGCCAACGATGTGGGAGGCGTTGAATACCATCCGCCTCAACATTTGCCACACCATGTGTGAATCGGGTCACCTGTTCGCGCACAGCATTAGCAATATCCTGGCGTGTTGCAAACCGCCTACCACATAGTGGTTCCTTAATCTTTCGAATGAGATCAAAGTCACGGGACGATATGTCAGGAGAGTACGGTGGGTAGATGACGACACGTGCCACGTCGGTCCGCACACTGACAGGTCGTCCCGAACGTTGCTCATCACTGATTGACACACGTCCTTGCTGAAACTTTCCTACCCACTGTGCTAGTGTCCAGTATGGTAAGGCATTATTACGAAGCACTTCCACTAATTCACTGTGACATTCCATCGCATTTCACCCTCGGAGAACGGCTATTTTGATGTAAGCGCGATGCTCAACACGGGTTACTCCCATCTCGCACGACTCACCAACTGACTGATTTCACAGGCCTCTTTGTGCTACTACCAGCTATCACAGAGCCATCTGTTATTCTACATACACACTATGCATGCAGAACTTCCACACGACACACAGAAGTTTGTGATCCACTTACATATCTGCAAGAAAAAAAATAGTTGCCATGACTTTTGCCCCAACCCTCGTAATAAAAGGTAAAATTCTTGGTATTTCTGTGTAAAGAAAGTAAATTATTTTTTGATATCTAAAAATTTTAATATAGTCTGAAAATGAACAATTTTATAATGTCTAAAAAGCATTTGATTCCTCGTACTGAGTTTGAGAGTAAGGTTGGTGAACGCTCATCACGTTACTTACCTATCGTACCTACCAAATATAAATTACTTCTCTTTTGGATTATTAGGGCCGCGGTGGCTCAGTGATAGAGCGTTCACCTCTAGTGAGTGGGGTCCCTGGTTCGATTCCCGTTCAAGCCAAGTGAACTGTGGAGGACAAACACAGTGTGCGTGGGTTTTCTCGGGGTTCTCCCGTTTCCTCCCACTTTCTTCATTCTACTATTGCATGCATTCCTCATCACAGTTCTTTAAGCCTAGCCGGCGTAACTGTGGGACATAAAACTTAGATTTCATTTTTTTCTTTTGGATTCTTGTATGTGAATACAGTAGATTCAAGTAGGGATACCATTTTAACAAAAGAGAGACTGACCAAAGCTTAAAACTTTACTTTATTTTAAATTATAATTTGTAACTGTTTCGGATATCTAGCATATCCTTCTTCAGACACGATCTGTCTGTATTTTCATTAATTTCGATCGTGTCTGAAGAAGGATATGCTAGATATCCGAAACAGTTACAAATTATAATTTAAAATAAAGTAAAGTTTTAAGCTTTGGTCAGTGTCTCTTTTGTTAAAACAATTAATCCAAAGCCATGAATAGTCTTACTAGGGATACCATCAAAATTATTAAACAGAAATTAAATAATTACTCTGTTTTGGGACATGGATTGTTTTTACTTTTTAAAACTACAAATATCATACGTAAGGCAGTACATGTTGTCTATAATTAACCGAAGGTTTGAATAAAATTCTATTCAGTAGCTTTGAAATTAGAGAAACCCATATACACAGACGATGTATCACTAAGTTTTGTTTTTTCTATCCGAGTAAATTACCTGACGTAATAAGTTAGACCAGCAAGCCAGAGATCATACGTAAGGTGTTGTTAAGACATATAAAAATTGATATTTGGAAGCTGGATTGAAATATAACATTGAAAATTAAGGTAGCCTATACCATATAAAAGAACTGAAATTGGCTTAATTACAACATTAAAAGTTTTACAAGTGAATTAAATTTTCTCTTACATAGAGGCATTCTGACTTATTATGTCGGAACGCCACGAAAAATAATACGCAGAGCGTGTTTCCATTGTTCTACTTATAATAGTTACATACAAATTTCCAGAAAGTTATGAAAACTTGAGAAATGCTGAAGTAACTAATCACAAATGTCTAATGGTACAAGTTATAACAAAATATTAATTATTCATTTACCAGTAGCTGTAGATAATTAATGTTACCTTTATTACAGATTACTCTTTCATGGCGGAGCACACGGATTTGCGTCATATCATGGGTGTTGGAATTGCTATCACCAGAGGTTCTGCCGCTTCTTTGTCCTTCTGCTACAGCCTTCTACTTCTGACAATGTCTCGAAATCTTCTGACGAAACTGAAGGAATTTTCCATTCAACAATACATACCGCTTGATGCCCATATCCAGTTCCACAAGATTGCTGCCTGCACTGCGCTGTTCTTTTCTCTAGTGCATACTGTGGGACACATCGTAAACTTCTACCATGTCTCTACGCAGCCTATTGAACATCTCAAGTGCCTCACTCGAGAAGTCCACTTCCCCTCAGATTACAAGCCAGGAATAACGTTCTGGCTGTTCCAAACTATAACAGGTAGGAATGTTTTGCAGTGAAATAATCTTGATCTGATGAATTGGTAACTTCCGTTGTAAATAGGTGTCCGCTTATTACCGACTGTATTAGAGTAATGTAATGGAAACGGTGATGTACGCAGAAGTTAAAGGGAGGAAATTCAAGATTCCAAGTTTACATAATTTCAGGGTTCGTTTATGTATATTAATATATATTATGTATATTAATATACTGTATTAGTCAAAAGTTTCTTGTAGGCTTATGTCTGTAGAATTAAATATAGTGTAGCCCAGGGGTGTAGCCAAGGGGGGGGCCATCGGGGCCGGGCCCCCCCAAATGGTTTCCTGGCCCCCCCAAATGACCAGCTTTTAAAACATCATAGTAAAATTATCTCGCTTCATTCATTTAAAAGTAACAAAATTCATTGACAATTAATAATTTATGGTAAAATAGTAAGGAGAAATATTGTTTTTTTTTTTTCATACCGATCAAAAAAAAAAAGGATACTTTTTTGTGTGACAGCAGATTACACAATTTACTGCGATTTATATTTGACAGTTTGAAGACAAACGTTTTAACAAAGTACCACAAATACAGCCATAAAACAAAGATATTAAACTGATTTGTAAGTACAATATATTTTATATGCTTTAACAAGTGTTTTAAAAGACATAGAGAATTGAAAATTTGGCGAGAAACAATGCTTTTATTCAATTTGGATTTCATTCGCGCTCTCTTTTGTTTCTATTCAGTGTAATAAAATAATTATGTTTTTTTAGTCACGAATAATAAATATTTTTGTCAGGAAACCGTAAAGAAATTAAGTGAAATTTCAAAGAAAATCAATCTTGTGTAGATAGGTTCTGTATACAAGGTACTAAATTTAAATATAAAGGTAACCAAGAAAAGTTTTGTTGCTTTTTCACCCACCACCTTCCAACATTGATATGTCACCTAACATGGAAGATCAAAAATAGTCCCCATCAGCATCGACGACCTTCTGAAAATGTTCTGGAAGGCCATGGAATCCATCGCGGTAGAACTTGGTGGGCCGTGAAACGAAGAAAGTATCAGGTGTATTTTGGACTTTTACTAGGGATTAGCGTCCTCTAAGGTGATTGTTCAAAGAATGGAACAGGTGATAATCGGACGGTGCAATACCCGGGGAATATAGTGGTTGCAATATTGTTTACCATCCAAGGCGGAAAATGGTGTCCTAAGTCATCTTAGCCACGTGGGACTTAGCGTTGTCCCGTAAACGAGGACGCATTTGCAATTCAGAAGCGATGGCTCCAGAGTTTTGAGTTTTTGTTGAGCACAGCTCAACTGCTGACACTACACAGTTGCATTGATACTCTGACCAGCTGGTAGTAGTTCCCGATGCACGATGCACCAAACACACAGAAGGACCTTATTCTGGCACAGTGCTGGTTTCGGCTGTTTTGAAATCGGTTCATGGGATGCTAACCAATGATGACGACGCCGTGGAATTTCGTATTGGACACACTTTTTATCACATGTCAACGCCCTGTCCAGAAATGGCTCCGAAACAGTAAATAAACACAGGGACTGCCGCGTTGCCTTCTGGCACGGAGTCAAAATATGTGAGACCCATTGACCCAACTTGTAGTGCTTCACAAGTTGATGGATATGCTGCCGAATGGTTTCTCCACACACTGAATTGTAGTCCCAGTTCCTCTTTGTACATGTGTTGGTCTTCTGGCACGTGGTGTTTTCGAGTGTTTCGTCATCGTCCTTAAACTTGTTAAACCATCGCTGCAATGTCCGCGTCGTCACGACATCTTCACCAAAAGCCTGGCATATAGTCTGTCCCGCTACAGCGGCGTTTGACCTCCATTTGAACTCGTTCAGCATACATGCTCTTATGACGCTCTGTGGATGTCCCATGTTCCCTCTGTCTTTACGCAAGTTCACGGTGTGTCTGAATTGCCACAACCAGGTAGTATGTTGGATATACCCACACCAACAACTGACGTTCGCCTTATCTCCACGCGCATTCAACTCACGGTGTGAGGTCCAATTGAACACAGACTTCCACGAAAAGGGACAGAACTTTCTTGGTTACCTTTATAGTTATGCACAAAAGTATAGCGTTTGGTCCCGGGCAGTAGTTCTTGATTAAGCATAATAAAAACTATCTTGAATATAATTTGTGGATAATAATAATAATAATAATAATAATAATAATAATAATAATAATAAGCTAAAATAGAGTATTTAGTTTTCCAGAAGAAAACCAAAATTTTCCTTTCTTTCAGACCTCAAAAACACTAGTAGCAACACTTGTTTTTTGCTTTGTATATGGTAGCTGCCCCCCCCCCCTCAAAAACGACGGGCCCCCCCTACACAAACCTGCTGGCTACACCCCTGGTGTAGCCGAACCTAAACTTTCAGTTAACTGAACGAAAACTCAATTTAGGGGCCGTTCAGAAATTTTGTGGCCTTTCAAACAAAAGCTAATTATTGTCCAAGAATGCAGTCTTTTGATCCATTTTTGATTTTCCTAAAATTCTTGTTGCATACCATCTTGTTCAGGGGAGTTAAAACTCTGAATCCCATTGCGTACGCCAGTGAATTAAACTTCCTTCGTTAACTAAGGAGCAGTACAGTCAAATCTCGATTACAATATTATGTCTTTGATATATTGACAATAACAAATTTTTCTTACTTCCTTGGATAAGCTCCCCGAAAATACACCTGGAAGAAACACTGCAGATATTGACTGTTTTACAATTTTCTTTTGCGGTAAACTAGTTTGTGCTTTTCGGTAGTCGAAAAATTTTTGGTATCCTGGTATGGCGGATTAGTAGTAGGGTGCTTACATCTATAGAGAAAGTTAGCATGTTTAGATGTTGGTCGTGCCGTATAGACTTTCTTGGGAGGAACATCCCGTGAATTATTGTTTGTTTATTAGAGCCACTTCATATTATTGCACTATTTCAAAATAATTTAACTTCCTTTATAGTAGTTTCTATTTGGTTGAGAAGTATTAACCCTCTAGCGCATAATGTGCCGTTTCTGGCTATGGATATTGTTTCCAGCGTGTACACATTGCATCTACCTTCGAACGCAAATCCTATTTTCCCATTCACAAGGACCAGTTGTTCAGTCTCTGATTACATGTGGCAAAACTTTGAACTAGAAAGCAGAAAACATTTCAGTGCCAGAAGGAATTGAGCTTTGTTGCAGAATGACGTAAAACTCCGGTGTTTTTTTTTTTTTTTCCTCAAGAAATGGTCATTTCTGATCAAGAGGAACCTCATCTCTATTGTTACTTTACTTACTATTTACTGCAATTTACAATAGTTTGTTGTGTTTATAGGCAAACAATTTAATGAGGAAGTGACATACTTTCAAAGATTGAAGCCCTCTTGAACAATATAATAATAATAATAATAATAATAATAATAATAATAATAATAATAATAAATGAATTTTCTTGAAATACAGATGAACTGAACAATTTGGTGCACTTCAAAAATGATTTTCCAAGGTGCATTTAGGTCTTCTGGCTAATGGCCCGTCTCGGCCAGTCTTAAATCTGCTAGGTACCAATGTTCTTGATATAGTAGCTGAGTACATGTTATAATGTATATAGCACATACTGGAATCCTACATCCAAATGACTGCTGTGATTACACTGACATAGTTTCAATTTATATTTTAAAAAAAATTAATAAAAATTAAAAATGTAAAGAATTTACTTAAAATTCCTTAATTCATGGCATAGATAGTTAAGATTAACAAGATACTGGTCCGACAATCTTCAGATTGGTCTGACAAAGCTTTTAAAATATGGAGTAATAAAATTTCTTAAAGCGGAGAACTACAAAAATGCTTGACAGTTACAATGTTACAATAACTTCGAAGGTTCTTTTCTTTCTATTTTTCTTTCATTTCATGGTTTCGGTTATAACAGCACTGAAAGTTTTAAAGCAATTATGGAACCAGTGGCGAATCTAGCCCGGGGCCAGGGGGCCTAGGCTCCCCAATTTTCAAAGTGACAAAAATAATTTAAGCTATTGTTTATATATTTTTGAAAGCTTATAGTAAGGTCATGATATACCTATCATAGTCTGGATTCTGGTAGCCTCCTCCCCAGTTTTTATCTTCTAGACCCGCCACTGTATGGAACTTGATAATTGTAGTATAGGTGCTACATAGTTCCAATAACCAGCAGTCTATTTGCGTAGAATTGGCATGGAACTGTGAACACTAATATAGGATCTGTTTTCATTAAAATTTATGTAGACACAAATGACTATTAGTACAGTTCTCTTTCTTTCACTCTTACACTTTTTCTTTCTTTCTTTTTCGCGCTGAGGAGCCCCTCCGTGGCTAAGCGGTTAGCGTACGCGCCTTTGGCGTGGGAGGCCCGGGTTCGATTCCCGGCGGGAGCTCATGTGGTTCGGATTCCACGTTAATCAGTAGGTCCACGTCTCATATAGCCTCGCTGCTGAACGGGACGTTAAACTCAACTCAACTCAACTCTTTTTCGCGCTGAAGTAAGCGAGCTCGAAATTTATTTCCTATCTGCTCCAACTTTGCTTTCGTACGTTCATTGTCTTTTATAGACTCCTGACATGTGGTTCCTTTTGGGGTTTATGAAATATTCTATTGCTTGGGGATGAATTAGGTAGAATCGACCCAAAGTTGAAACTTGCGCTCCTATGAGAACGAGACGCTAACAATTTTACACAATAAACGATAAGACGTTGACGTACATAATTTATCGTAATTATCCTATTTGCTTTGAACTAAATATGTGAATTAGCTGAATTTTAGAAGTTTCTCGATTATTAAAGAAAGAAAACCAATTTAGTTTTATACGTAATTACTCCCATAGTTGAGGCCAATTAATAAAATGACTACTATGCGCAGTCAATTAGGCTGTACGGAAAGAAATGTAGAAGTCAGAAATGACTGGAGGCGGTTTTCATGTAAAAATCTTAATTCTCATAATTACTGCCTGTATTTCTGCCAGAATAAAATTTGAAATCCCTGCTAACAACAAATTGGAAACTTTTAAATACATACTATAATAGTAACAATGTCTAGTTTTACACATGATCACGTAAGCAAGCTTATTTGACTATAATTTCCTACAATGAAAGTAACTGGAACACACGCACCGAAAGATCAGAACGCCATCAAGTTGGAAAGATTCGAAATAAGCACCATTCATTTAATTTGATGTAACTGAATTAGTTTATAACACACACCAGGGTGTCGATCGGTCACAAAAGTCTCCAAAAAGTCAAGAAATTAGAAAACAGTAATGAAAATCAAGAAAAAGTCACGAAAGTTAGCTTTTGGGTCACGATTTTTTAAAAATCTGTACAAATATAAGTACACACTGGAAAATTTTGCTCTATAAAATGTGAAAATGCATATCCAAAAATGTCTGTGATCGGCTTTAGACGCTACCAAATCGCAGGCAAAGCACGTTTCTACCGCATGCATGAACATTCGACCTAATTCGCACCCAATTTCGCTCGTGAGAATGTTACCAAACTTTGATTTTATAAAGAAAAGGTCAAGAAATTTCATTTTGGAATTTTAGTAGACACCCTGCACACAGTGAAAAATTGTCTGACTGGATTGGGACTCGCGTTACCTCTAGTGCATGGGATCCTTAGTTCGATCTCAGCTCGCGCCAAGTGAGCTTTGTGGTGGACAAACGCCGGGTATGTAGGTTTTATTGGGGTTCTCCCTTTTCCTCCTACTTTTTTCATTCCAATATTTCATTCATTTCTCATCATAGCCGGCATAACCGTGGGACATAAAGTAATGTTTTCGATTGGAACTCGAACCCGGGGCCTCCACTACGCCACTCTCTCTCTCTCTCTCTCTCTCTCTTTCTCTCTCTGTCTCTGTCTCTCTCTCTCTCTCTCGGTTTCTCTCTTTCTCTGTCTCTCTCTCGGTTGGTGTTCTCATGTCGAACCACGGTAGTTATACCATAGCTCCCTGCTGTGATTGGACAATCCTGGGTCCTTATACCGAGCACCTTAAGGACACAACTTTTTTTTTTTTTTTTTTTTAACATACCAGATTAGTTTAATGATGAACTTTCTTTTTAATGTGTGGACTTTTTTTGCATCCTGATGTAAACGTTAATATCAGTTGAAGTAATTTTTGTTGAGTATTTTGAATATCAAAAGCGTTAGCAATAACAATCCTTGAAAATTGTATCTTAAAATTTCAGAAAATACGGCGCGTCGAGTGCTGATAAAATAACTCGCAATTTACATTCTTTCCCAATGTACTGTACACGGAATAAATATGCAAAACGAGAAAAAGAAAAAGTGGATATTTTCCGTGACTTCTTCGAGCTTCGGGTCAACCACTATCTGATCTCTTAATGATGGCAGGTTTCTGCCGATCACGTCCTTGGAACAAAAGTGACACACATTTTTTTTTTCCTTTCTTGCAAGCGTTGTATAACTATTTTTATATCTTTAGCCTTAATCAGTGTTTTGTGGAGTCAGATGACCTATTATTTAACATAGGACCTAGTGTAAGTTTGCTTATCTCGTTGGTGAAAGCGGCACAGTACTAGTTTACATGTTAACTGCTTGCCTTTGGAAATGAAGACTTCATTGTTTTCAAAATAAGACATTCCATAACAAAAATTCTTGTTTTAAGAATATCGTAGTGTTTATTATTATTATTATTATTATTATTATTATTATTATTATTATTATTATTATTATTATTACATTGCACTTATCGGAAAGGAGGAGCTTCCATGCACCATTGTCCTCAATAGAGTTTCCCCACAAGACGAAAAAAGTTTAATTGAAGGTAAACGGGACAAAAGAAGTTTAGAGATAATTATACGAGACGAAACCTAGCTCTTCCAGTAGAAAATGATAAGTTTTCGAGACATTACATTAGTTACACGATTTCCAGCTCCATAACTTTCAACTTTTCCACGGGAGAATGGGAAGCATTAATGTTTATCATTTCCCTCCTAGAAAATTATGTAGTTGGTCTTCTAAAAACATGAAATTCGGATCTCCCCGGAGAATTTAAAGCTTCCATAAACATTTTATTTTTTCTAGAGGGGCCTCATTTGGTGTTTTACTGAACTAGCGCGCAGATATTTAATCTTACTAATATATTTGTTCAGATCATGAGAATTCCTTTAGTTATCAGTTCTTTTGGAAATTCTCTGATGGATCCATTCCATAAATTGAGAAGACAATATTTGGCATAAAACCTTAAGAAATAAATATAAGCTATTCATCACGAACTCAATTGTCAGTTCTACGGCAGATTCTGGAAGTGCCCCAGTTTTGATTCAATGAACAGCAGTGTTGCCGGGTGCATGTAAGTAAAAGTTTTATCACTTTCGGTTACATCTGGCAACACTGTCTGGTTCTCAGTGTACTTGAATTGTTGCTTCCTAGTTTAAAAATATATGAATGAACAGGGCTTCAGTTTGGTATAATCATTATTTGCTTACAGTTTCCGGTTTAAAATTCTAGTATCCCAAACTCCGGGTTGCATTGTATATTGGACACCCTGTATTTTCTCAATATTGGAACCACAAGTAGTAGTGTATTCCCACCACTTCTGGTTTAAGTAGAGATATTAGAGTGGAAATGGTATTTATTCTTGGGACGCTTAATTGATTGCAGACGCTATCTATCACCGTTTTACTTTAAAGTGGTCAACGTTAAATCCGGAAGTAGTTGTTCTGCCACTTCCGATAAAGAATTCCTAACAACGAACTCTTCGTAACTTTCGACTTTCTACATCTTGGCTAAAATTGATATTCATCAACTGTTTCCGTTAAGACAAGTACCATTGAACGATGATGATCCGCATAAATGTAAAAGCAGAAGTTTGCGTGCGTGTTTCTTAACTAGTTATATGTACAGACTCAATAAAAATGTTGATTACTACCCGACCACCCGCAGTAAATCTTGTCAGTGTCTGAGGCCAACAGTCGTTGATGAATCGTGACTCGAAAAGCATGCGTTGTTCCCTTTGTGATTGAGGCACGTAAGAATTAAAAAATAATAAATAAAATAAATCCTTTTGAAAGTACAGCTGTTAAAATAAGTAGACATATTACGAAAATGCATGTATGTGTTTCGTTCTCAAGAATGTATAAACTCTCAAGTTCGGAGCTAAGTAAGCAATTTTCATATTTTTCTTTTTCTAGTTGCTTGTTTCCTTGATGTTAGCGTACCACACGGATATCCGTGTCGGGCATTGTAGCAATTTGTTTTTTGTTATAACTGTTGAGAACTAGATTGAGTTAGTCACGATTCTTCTATTGATAAGTAATTCGCTGGATCGTGAAAAAAAAAAAAAAAAAAAAAAAAGATCCTTAAGAGGGAGAAGGAGTGCGCCACAGCGGCCGGAAGATTGGTGTTCAATTTAACATGGGATCTCAACCATTTTTTAGGCAAATCATGGTTTCATTTCGTTCTTTCGCAAAAATGTCTCAATAGCTCACTCAATATGATGCATCTCATTTTAAAGGTGCAATTTGAACGCTGTGCATGATATTTTCTTCTTATAAATACAGATAATTATAATCCAAATTCCCATAAGAAAATGATCAAAATTAGAGGGAAAAGTCTTCTGTTCTTTTACAGTAAGGAAAAGAGCTAAAAACTTCGGACTTTTTTGAGAATGGAATACTACCTTTGTATTTGTGCGCTACTGTACTATTTTTTCGCTGTTTCCAATGACATCCATTACACAATCGATGAGAAATTATATCCTTCATTATTGAATCTACAGAAATCAGAAATCAGATTTTTTCGTGTTCACGTACTTGGTCGTCTAACTGCTAGATGGCACTATAGTCATTCCTCATCCCACTTTCCTTCTCAGCGGGAGCCAGTCCTTTTGAAAACCTATTTTGAACTTCTTAACAGGGGCGGGAGAAAGGAAGTCGTGAAGAACGGGAACTTCAAACACGAGGAATAGCAAAATTTATGACCTCTTTAGTTGATGGTTTCTGTTTCAGCAGTACAGTGTATTTGTAGATGGTTTCTATGAGAAGAAGTAATTTGTGTTGGTAGGGATAAAGTCAACCTTTCGACAGAGATTTGTGAAGGAGAAGCCGAACCAAAGTCTTCGTTTATCTATTCCAAGAAAGAAATGAAAACTTCCTGCAGGACTGAGAATATACATACAAGAGAAAAAATAAAATACATTATTATAATCTTATTATAATAATCGAGTAGATTAATCCCCGAAATATTCTTTGTTTACCTGTCAAAAAATCAAGAATAATATAAAGCTCTTTCATCAGCTTCCATCGTACAACATACTAAACACAAACATTATATATATATATATTGGCGGATCCAGGATATGATCAAGGGAGGAGCTAAACCATAGTTTCTCTTTATCCAGAGTAAACAGGATTGAAGTCCATTTTATCCAGTGTATACCTGAACGTCAAGGGGGGGGGGGCTATAGCCTCTATAGCCACCTTTGGATCCGCGCCTGTATGTGTATACTGTTTACAGTGCCGGATTTACGTATAAGCTAAACAAGCTATAGCTTAGGGCCCTGCTCTCTTGGGGCCGAAAAATCTAAAGAAAAACTGGATATACATTTCTAAAATATAAGATAATTAAAAAAAATAAAATAAAATGTATATATACGTAGCAACAATGCTTCCTGCTGTGTAGCCTACGTTCATGTAATTAATGGGGCTCCTTCTGCTGGTCTGCTTCCTAAATTATCTCTAGTTTGTTCATTTCTGTATGTAGGGTGCCTATGTTCATCTGGACACATAAAGGACCCCATTACCTTAAACAGCTTGGGGCCCCACGAAACCTAAATCCGACTCGGACTATCTATTTATGCATGTTTGCTCCCTCTCTTTTCGAAGCAGTGTTTCTTTGATATTGCTTCAGATTCCGGCAGGTTTTACCAAGGAGGGAAGAGTCCTTATTCATTCCAGGCATTCAAACTAGGGACTGGACTACTTGCTTCCAACATTCTGTCCCCCATGTATCCCGGTCTGAATCAATTGCCTAAAGCCCATAAAACATTCAAATTCAAATGTAAATGTTGTTCATCAGTGTCGACACCGAAATATTTCTCAATCAATGGTAGGGGTGTTTGGTATCCTCAATCTGTCTCCCTCTTATTAGCGGAGAAATACTCTATATTCGGTAGTAATTTTTATTTTTTTTTAAAAAAAGTGCTGTTTAATGTATCGCATAGGAAACTAAATTTTTATATACCCTAGTAGTATAGAAACGCACCATACGGTACCTTACAAAATAAACATCCTATGCCAAGGATGCAAACATTAACAATAATAATAGAAAAACATACTAATAAACATTTTAAAGACATTCTTTCATTAATCAAGTCGCACGTAAAAGTAGAAAACAATTTTGGTTATGCATGACTTAAAAAAAAAAAAAAAAAAAAAAAAAGAGGATGCGCTCTAATATAGGCTTACATACAGTTACTTTATAAATTCTTAAAATGACGCGCCCCATTCTTTTTATTTAGGCTTGCATAAATAAGATTATTTTTAACGTTTTAGTGCGAATTGATTAACAGAAGAATGTCTTTAAAAGGTGTTTTATCATTTTTTTTATTCGTTGGACACATTTTCCAAATCCTAAAGTGATATGCAACCAGGGAAATAAGGGCTGGTTAAAGGCTAGTATTTATTTTAGGATAAAATAGTTGAAAATAAAAACATATTAAAATTTGCTTTTAAAATAAATAGATATATTGCAAAGTATGAAAGTAAAAATGAAATATTGTATTGTCGCCGGACTTACGTCGCTCTGTGACAGTTCTTAGTTCTATGACGTCAGGAAATAAGTTCAATGTATACGAAACTTATTCAATGTTTGAAACAAACACCTGTTACGTCCTTGTACACTCATCTCCAAAATGATTGTCGCATATCTATAACTGTCTTCATGTAAGAATATAATGTAATACTGAATTTGCTGGGTACTTTTAATACTGATACTATGTGTATAATCGGGAAATGTATATATGGTAAATTTCATAGGAAAATATTTATAAATACGAAAATTAGAATGAGTAAATCATAATGTTGCTAAATGGACACGAAAGTTTTATTTTCGTTTTATTGTTCTTATTTACTCCTCTTTTGACATGAAACTTGCATACATGTCTCTGCCGATTGTACACATACTAACATTATAAGAAATACCGGGTGAATTCGTTATCAAATTATATTCCTACAACAACATATTTATAGACATGCGACAATAATTTTGGACATGAGTGTACCTTCCTGAAGAAGGTGACATATCTTTTAATTTTATTGTTAATGAAGTGGTCTATTTCCCCAAATAAAAACCAATACCAAGCAGAGCATATGCTCCCTCCTGTCCTTCTAAGCCGGTACCCAAGGCTAAATGTAACATTGCGTCCCTTTCCTGTTGTAATAGGAAAAATTCAGGATGGTCAGCTACTGGTATCGATCCCAGGACCATTCGAATGTGAAGGCGAGACAGAGGGTAAATCTGGTGATCACATTTTGAAAAGAAAATAAAGAAATGGATTCCACTAAAAAAGAGTCACATTGCCAATACATTTCAGATCTTTGTCTGGGTTTTCTGCCTTTCAATTTCAAGTTTTTTTTTTTTTTTTTTTTTTTTTTAAACCACGAAGGCCCAAAATAAATTAAATATAGACTCTCCCGTTTTTTTTTTTTTTTTTTTTTTTTTTTTTTTTTTTTTTTTTTTTTTTTTTTTAATATTTGCATGGTTCTTCATTTTATATCAGACTCTTCCTGCACTATTCCCGCGTTATTTACCATAGGTAGAATCCTTTGAGAAAGAGACAAGCGACAAGTGCTTTAGTGCTCTATATGTTTATGACCGTTGTAGATATTTGAGTGGCTCTCTAGACACGGGGCTGATATCATGTTGGTCCCTCTTATTTATTTGTTTCTTCAGTTCTGTTTCTCATTTAGACAAAAGAAAGGAATTTCACTCCTCTGTCCCATTTAAAAGCCGTAACCATCCCCCTCCTGCGCTGTCCAACTTGGACCACATGCAGGGGAAAACGAAGGAAAAGGAGGTGTGCCATTTGCTTTGACGGCATTTCAGCAACAACCCCATCTGTTGCCAAAATAAGGAAACACTTTGCACTGCGATATCTTCGATTTGTCAAGGTCACTTGACTCCTTCCGACTCTTAAATTACTTTCTTTTAGAGAAAGCAAATCCATCGTTTAATACTTAAAAATCCGCAGGATCAGAGGAACAAAGTAGCTGAGAGGATAGGAATCGAATTACTTTTGTTTGGATTTAAAATTGTCATTACTCCTTACATGTCGAAAAAGAAAACTAAATATTTTACTTTACTAGAAATTCGCATGTCGAGTTATTTGTTTGAATGTCCATCGGTATATACTACAGTATATGGAGAAGTCTAACGTAAGAGCATGTTTTCCTAAACGATATGGCGCGCAACACCGTACGGGGTCGCAAAATTCTAGAATTTAGAAAATAAATGTTATGGTATCCAGAAGATCTAGAAATCTAGTTTCCGTAAGACAGTTTATTTTTATAATTTAATACGGGTCAATAAGGGCGTAGGTCATAGGCGGAGCTATGGAGGGCATAGGGGGCATTGCCTCCTAACTTTTTGACAAAAAAATAAAAATGCCACCTATAAAATCCTTCAATTCTCATTTGTATTTACCGTGCCCCCCAGCAGACAAAAGATCTGCCCCCTTCCAGGAGACGATTCCTAACTCCGCCCATGGTTTAGGTATTCTGTGAGAACATACTTTCTCTTCTGCATTCTGAAGGTATATGAAATATTTTTTATTATTATTATTATTATTATTATTTTATGCAGTAAGCCGTAAGCAGTTATTACTACGTCCGCCCGTGACATTATTTTTCGCAACATAATAGTAGACATTTCTATGACGAAATCTTTGGATTTCTTGACAATTACATATTTAAATTTAAGAATAAGTTTGTTAAACACAAATCCACAAATTGTGAAACAATTCTCCATTCCGTACAATTGTCGGGATGCCACGACACAACCTTGTAACAAGGCAGAATCCCGTAAAATATGAGTGTATATGAATTCTAACCTAAATGTATCGTGGGCGTTTGGTGCAATATGTCATCAGTTTAAAAAAAAAAAATAAATAAAAAAATAAGGTAGGAAGTATTAGCCCAGTTAACGGGACATCATTCAATGTATTGAGACTAAATTTAAAATGTGAAAGTGAACAATATCTTGGAGATCTTCAAAATAGGTTACAATAAAAGTATAAAGTACATATTCTACTCTCATGTAAGATGATAGAACTCATAGAAAGGTACAGACCTGGTTTATTTAAATTTTTGGTAATTATTTTAAGTAAATTTATTAGTTCAAAGTTTTTTAAGCTTGAACACAATTTGAAGTAATTATTTTTGTTGAATAGGAAATGCTCAAAAGTAAGATATCCTAACAGAAGACAAGAAGTTGTAATGTTGCGTAAAGTCCTTGCGTAAAATGTTTGGTTTCCAGTGGTTTGGTTCTTATTAGCTGAACCTGCGCTCTCTACACAGCGCATCATTCACATATGAGCATGAATCTCCTTGTCATTCCTCACAACGTTTGTACATGCCCCTTTACAAACACAGGTGAAAGATGGCTTGATAAAAGTTGGCAAGGGATACCATAAAGGGGAATTTTTTCGTTTTTTTTTTTTTTATCTCAAGTTTTGCAAGATTAAGCCGGTTGGAGTTTCTAATTCATGTATTAGATCTCCACATACTGCATGAGGATCCTTCTTGCATGCAGTATGTAATAAGCAATTACATACACAATTAATTATAATATCAATGAAATGTATTCGTTGGGCAAAACACTTCAAACAATAAATATTAATCTTAGATTGGAAAAATGGTTATCCTTAGTTTTTGATTATCCAGGATACAAACAATGAGTTATGCAACCCACATATACAATTATGTGGTGTTGGAATGTATAAGTCGTAGGATATGATGCTTTTGATTTTTTTAAAAAATCAACATTTCCGATGTACCCCTAAAAAGTGTAATAAAGAAATAACGGTCACGTTTTTTTAAATATTCAGTTAGAACTGGACAATCTCCACAAATTTTGAAATCAACCAGTGAAAACGGCACGTTTCTAGTACTTGCGGTTTTTTTCGAGATCTCATTGAAAGTGTTGAAGACAAACATATAAACTTTTCTTCGCAGACAAACATTATAAACCTAGTATTTCAATATATAGATGCTATAAACGCATAGGACAAATTCCTGTATTGTGTTCTTCAGAAAACCTATTATACTGCTAGTATTTGGTATTGTTCGTTGTAATTTGTCAGCAGGGGCGTCATTTAGGGGGGGCAGGGAGAGGCATTTGCCCCCTCCTGAGTTTGAGATGTATATAGATTTTATCAATAGAATAGTAGTAAATCAGTGAAAAACGCGAAATTTTACTTATATCAAGGGGTCTTGCACCCCCCCCCCCAAAGCAAAGTCTGAAATGACTCTCCTGTTTGTCAGCAGTTTCCAACTTAGTAGTAGTATCATTATAAATAATATAAATTGTATAAGACTAAAAGTTTATGTAAGCCCTATAATATCTTAGTAGATGAATTAATGTTATAAGTTGTTAAAAATCTAAAATACCTTGGCTTCCATGACAAGGCCTTTTAGTATTTGAGCACTTGTCTTACATTCTGTGGTTTTAATTATATATAGCTGTTATCTGAAATAGCACAGGTCAACTTCAGATTTTCTCATATTGTAGCTCTAAAGTCAAGCATTAGACTGCTATGAAATCAGTTTTGATATGTTTTTATTTTTTCATTATGAAAAAAAAAAATATTTAAGCAAATCCACAAAACTATCTTATACCGATTATATTAAAAGTTTTAAAGTGCCCAAAACTATTTAAATGAAATTTCATTGCCCATTGATTTGATTTTTTTTCTCTCTATTTCAGGCTTAACTGGAGTTCTTCTGTTTATTATTATGGTGATCATCTTCGTCTTCGCCCACCCTATAATCCGAAAGCGAGCGTACAAGTTCTTCTGGTCAGCACACAGCCTGTATATAGCTCTCTATATTCTGTGCCTGATCCACGGCTTGGCCAGACTCACTGGGGCTCCAAGGTTTTGGCTTTTCTTCATAGGTCCCGGAATCATCTACACGCTAGACAAAGTTGTCAGTCTCCGCACCAAGTACATGGAATTGGATATCATTGAGACGGAATTGTTACCATCGGACGTTATTAAGATTAAGTTTTATCGGCCACCAAATTTTAAGTATTTGTCTGGTCAGTGGGTTCGTCTATCCTGTACCTCATTCAGGCAACAGGAGTTTCATTCGTTCACGCTGACGTCAGCACCGCACGAGAACTTCTTATCTTGCCATATCAAAGCCCAGGGGCCCTGGACGTGGAAATTGAGGAACTACTTCGACCCCTGCAACATTAACCCAGACGACAATCCAAAGGTAAGCTAAAATTAGTTTCTCTTAAATGTTCCGTAAGCGTTATACTCTGGTGTCTATGGCTCTATCCAGTATATTCTGATTTATATTTAAAAACTTTAATAACCCAAGCTCCAGTCCGCTGCTGTAGATTTTTTCCGTTCTGAAATCCATAAGGAATGTACTGAGCAGCGTGAAATCGAAACAGTGATGCCAGACGCCAGGGCCAAAACTAGAGAAGGGCGAGCGGGGCACATGCTCTGGGCGCGTGGTTAGAGGGGCGCCTAAAACGGGCAATATACACTATATCAGGCGCTCACGCAGAAATTTTTGTTGAGGGATAGAATACTACAAACCACTACGTCTATGTAGTATTGAAAGAATGTTGTTCCGCAACCGAAAAGACTATAAATAATTCTAAAATACTTTTACCTTTTTAATTTCAGGAGAAAAAAGTCATAGAACTAAAATGTTTCTATAAAAGAAATAGTACAGATGAAGTGTAAGATCCAATGTTCATGCTACATTTGTCATTTCTGTTCAACAATTACTGTTTTATTGAGAAAGTATACAAATATAAGTTGAGTTAGGAAGTTTTTGGAGGGTTCGGACCCACTGGACCCCCGTGGGTGTGCCCTGCAGGATACTCCCCCTATTTCACTCTTTCAAGCCAATAGTAAGGAATTTAATGTAGTATCTAACGTCGTACATTAAAAATATTACATTTTTTCCGTTCTGACCATAAGCATTATACCCTTGGTTGAAAGTCATTCTACAAAGCTAGCCTCGCCGGCAGCTCACTCCCGCCTTCACTGCCACCCAGAGCCTTATTCCGTACTCTGCTCAACCAGATTGAACGTTTTGCCATATGTTCTTAAACTGTAAAAGACTAGACCTGAGGAGGAAGTGGAGTTACGATAAACATTTTGCTGTTAAAACACCTCGCAGGTTAAATATTTAAGACTATAATTTCACTAATATTTGTTTGCAATAATAATTGTTTGCGTTGAAGAAAAAAGGTATGTTTGTGTGATTATAATGATCCTGGCAATTTTATTTCTTGAATTTTTCAACCAAAAATTATATAAGTCGAGAGGAAACACCCTCGCACCATCTGTGTTTCACCTAGTAATGCGACCGTGTTGCAGCCAACGAGGAAGAAATATGCCAAGGTGTTTCCTCTCGGCGTTTCGTTCATTGTGCGCTTGTTTCAATGGAGGCACAACCAACCCATGTTTCCGTGTAAAATTTAGCAGATGACCCCCGTTGGAGATATTCACGATACGCCACTGGTGTCGCTACTATTTTTATTGCATTTTACACATGCGATTTGATAATGTAATTTTTTGTTTGAAGGCTCTACGAGCAGTATTAGCTGCGATATAGGCCTGGTACGTTCTTATTGAATCACCCGGTGTATTATATATATATATATATATATATATATATATATATATATATATATATATATATATATACTAAACTATTTTTATCCACTACATCGCACTTTGGAGTAGTGTTAAAATGACAGTCGTTAAATCAATCATTTGACATGGTCATTTTAGTAACACACCATTAGTACTGTTTATATAAAATTGCCAAACAAATATTTAAAAAAAAAATATTTTGTATTAAACGGACTTGACTCTCTTATGGGAGAATAATAAAAGTTGGCAAGTCATTAGAAGGAACTAAATATTGTCTATGATGAACGGGAACATGGTAAACATAGGACCAGTAGATGGCAGCACTTCTACTCAAGTAAATGTCAGAAAATTTGAGAGTTCCTTGTAGCTATGTGGATAGCGTACAAGTCGAAGCGTGCGAGACCTGTGTTCGATTCCCGGCTGAGGCTCGTATGTATCAGATCTAACGCTAAACCATAGATGCAAGTCTCATATAGCTCGCTGCTGAAATTGGGCGCTAAACTTAATTCGATCCAATTCAAGTCGGAAAGTTCATGTGCTCACACATTACTGTTGTGAAAGATCAAAGGAAATTCAATGTGTTGTTAGTTACTTGTTATACGCAAAATGACGTAACTTTTGAAGGCTTTGACGAATGTAATTTGTCTGTGGTTTGAATTATTAACATAATTACAAACGGATATAACATTGATTTTGTTGCCTCAGGTGACAATATGAAGATACTGCAAATTGTAATGAGCGGAAAACTCGCAAGTAATATATCGAATTCCAATCTAAAAAGATAAAAAATATCTGCCGTGAAGCAGATGTGCTGACTCATGAGGCTAGGTATAGAGTGAGATGATGAACATGTTAATCAGGTAGATCAAATTTTGAACGAGTACAGTGCGCGTAGGTCCACCCACACGGAAGGACACGACATATCCAACACCCACATAACAGTTAACGATCGCATGGTACAGTTTGTTTTTACAGTTTTAGTGTTAGAAATGGTGGGTGAGAAAAGAACACTTCTAGATATTATTAGGAAGAGAAACTGGTTGGGACACTGCCTAAGAAGAGATTGTATCATGAGGGACATCCTAGAGGTATGGTGGCGGGAAAGAGAGGGAGGGGGCGAAGGAGACTACAATTAATGGATGATATTAAAACAGAAAGATCATACGCGAAGACGAAAAGGTTAGCGGAGGACCGTGGAGCATGGAAGCTTCTCAGCTGCGGCAAGTGACCTGCCAATAAAGGCAGAATACCTATGATGATGATGATGATGATCATATAGAGCTCTTTCATTCAGCATATGCTCTGCACATCTAGGCAGGGGTCTAGCCACGGAGAGAAATGGAGGCTCATCTCTCCCAAATACTTCCGGTCTTCGCACCCCACCCCCCTGAAATAGAATTCCTCTGTGTCTTCATTAAAAGTCTCTAATACTTACAAAGAAAGAAGAATGTTTATAATAGAATATGAAAGAAAAATATTCAAGTACTTCGTGTTAAAATAATAATAATAATAATAATAATAATAATAATAATAATAATAATAATAATAATAATAATTACCTACCAAATGCAGTAATTACTGTAATCCAACTGGATCTACAGTTTCGAATTTACTACTGTACCATTTCATTGCATAAATATCGAAGTTTGATCTTACTCTTTCTTCAATTCTTTTAAAAATAATTTGTCTTCTATATGCAGGGTGTTTCAAAACAGTGACAACGTTTGGGAGGTGATTCCCGACATTAAGATAAGACAAAAGCATAGACCAACCTGGGTGCACAAATGCTTCCTTTCGGAGTTATAGGGTACCGAAAACATGAAAAATATGAACTTTAAAGATCTATAGCTCCAAAACTACAGGATCTACCGTAGTCGAGTCAAGACTTCACTTATGACCTAGTATGTGCCCTATCCAAATATCCATGTTTCAGAATCTTGTGGTACTTCCGCAACAACTTTTATAGAGGTAAGTATTTCAAATTATATGCCCATAGCCAAACTTCCTCTATAAAAATTGTTGTGTGAGTATCTTAGGATTCTGAAACATGGATATTTAAATAGGGCACATACTATTCCTAAATGAAGTCTTAACTCGACTACAGTAGGTCCCATAGTTTCGGAGCTATAGACATTTTTAAAATTCATTGTTTCATGTTTTTAGGAGCCTATAACTCCGAAAAGAATCATTTGTGCACCCGGATTGGTCTATACTTTTGTCTTACCTTGGTATGAGGAGTCACCTCCCAAACGTTGTCGGTGTTGTTTTGAAACACTCTGTATATTAAAATGACTGTGTCTACGAATTCTTCATAGACTGTTGGACTGATCTTCTATTGTAGTATGAGTTCGCCCTGGCTTAACTTCGATTTTTGTCTAATTTTCGGCATTGGGTGGGAACGGGATGACACATAAAAGTAACTGAAACCAACTTAGTGTCCAATTTTTAGTTTTCGGGGTCATTGAGATGAATAGTGACACTGCAGGTGCCGTTCAAATTAAGTCTCCATCGTTAGAACTAATGAAAAAGTTGAGGAAAAATAGTTCGGGTTCAGGAGAAGTAAGGGCACAAGAGATGCAATTTGATTATTAAGGGTGATCTGTCAGTTTTATAGAAAAGGGGATAGAGGTATATATGGTAGTTATTGATCTAGAAAACACTTTCGACGGCGTGAATTGGAAATTGTTGGAATTTCTAAAGAAAGTTTGGTTGCAGTGGAAAGATCGAAAACTCATAAGAGACTTAATGAACCAACAAGTAAGTATTAGAATAGGGTAAGAAATTACAGAAAAGAGCGTAATTGAAGGGGAATTCTACAGAAATACTGTCTCTTGCGTACATTATTTAATATCTATCTAGACGAGATAGTGAAAAAGAGCCTATATAATTAAGACTACATTTCGATAGGAGGTAGAATGATCAGATGTATACGGTTAGCAGATAATATGGCGCTTGTTGCAGAATCTGAAGAGAGAATCAATAAGATGTTAGAAAACTTGAAGAGCTGTGGAGAATATGGGGTGGAAACAAATGAGATGAAAGTTATGGTGATTGGAACGAAGCGATCGTGTCAAATATAGAAGTAGGATGGGGAATAGAACAGATGACTAGTTTTTGATACCTGGGTAGAATTGTTAATGATATGAAATGGGAAAAGTGAAATAAAAGCAAGGATAGGAATGGAGAAAGAAGCTTTTAGGAGGAAGAAAATATTATTTTGTGGAACCTTGAATAAAATGTTGAGAAAAAGACTTTTATAAAATGCTTCGTGTGGAGTATTGTATTGTATTGTATTGTATAGGTCACAAATTTAGACATTACGCTAAAATGAGAAACTACCGGAAGTTTTCGAAATGTGGGTATGGAGAAGAACAGAATCAGCTGGGTCGACTGGAAAACGAATGAGAGGGTGTTAGAAATGGTGGGGGAGAACAATTTTAAATATTAAAAGGAGGAAGAGAAACTGATTGGGGCATTGGCTAAGAAGGAACTGTATCATGAGACTGTATCATATGCTAGAGGGTATAGTAGCAGTACGATTTCTTGGCAATAACAGAGACGTGGTTGCATGAGGGTATCTTTGACTCAGAACTCTTTGATGCCAGATATTCACTAATCCGTAGTGACAGAAAAACCGGCAAGAGTAGGGGGGAGGGGTAATGCTTGCAATACTAAATAAATATAAAGTGTGTTTGATATATAATGATGACCTAAATAATGGCGTAGACTGTCTTTTGGTGAAAGTAAGTGGGGAGAGGGTAACAATGTATATATGTCTTGTGTATTTTCCACCAAATTCTGTCATTTGTAAATATGATGAAATATTTCAGTACATTGAATCGAAGTGTCAACCAGGCTGCACCCTTCTTGTACTTGGTGACTTTAATTTACCAGACATTAAAGGTACGGGTTTCGATTTCATGAGCGCCCCGGGGCAGTACAAATTTGTAAATAACTTCATGTCATTATATGACTTGAAATCATTCAATTATGTTCAGAATAGTTTAGGTAGAACACTAGATTTGGTATTAACAAATTTAGATAATGTAGTGGTTGAGAGAGAACCCCCCGTACTTAAAGAGGATAAACACCACCCTGCGCTATTAATTAAAATCAAACAGAACAATAAGGTAAAGATAAAAAGTCAAAGTAAAGTAATGGGTTATAATTTCAGTAAGGCAAACTACAATCAACTATATCACGAATTGGGAAAGGTAGAGTGGGAGGTACTGACGTTGATTGCGCTGTTGAAAAGTTTTATTCCACCTTATATAATATATTTGACAAATGCATTCCGAAAAAGAAACAGAGCACGGGAAACTATCCTAGCTGGTTCACGCTAGACATTATAAATAAAATTAAATGAAAGCTCGTCACCGCAAAGCGATAAGACTCGGAAAGTCAAATATAGATTTACATAAACGCGAATTTAATAAACTTCGAAAAATGATTAAGAAAGATATACAAGTCGCATATACAAACTTCGTTAAGGGAGCGGAATATTTAATACAAGAGGACCCATCTACGTTTTGGAACTTTATTAAGAGTAAAACAAAGCATTTAAATGGTAATGTATTGTCTTATGAGGGTAAGGAGTTAGCATGTGATAAAGATATAGTAAACGCATTTGCAACCTACTTTAAATCAGTGTATACAGACGGAGCACCACTGCTAGTTGAAATAGATGATTCGACATTAGTTAAAATGTATGAAAAAAATGATATGTTGCAAATAGCGGTAATAGAAGTGGACGAGATTCGAATGGCAATCAGAAAACTAAAATCAAAGTGTTCGATAGGTATCGATGATGTACCATCATATGTAATAAAAGGTTGTGAAGAGAGTTTCTTATTACCTTTACACATGCTATTTAACCTAATACTCCAAACCAGCACGTTTCCAGCAAAATGGAAACTTACAAAAGTTTGCCCTATTCCTAAAAATAATGACAGTAAAGAAATTCAAAATTATAGGCCGGTTTGTATTCTAAACTCATTTGCAAAGATATTTGAAAGCATAATTTATAAGCGCATTGAAAATCACATTAAACCAGTAATATCGGATTATCAACATGGATTCGTTCCTGGCAGATCCACCGTAACACATCTTGCTGTCTTCACTGACCATCTAGTTGATACATTGGAGAGTAATAATCAAATAGATGTAGTTTATACAGATATTGCGAAAGCATTTGATAAGGTAAACCACACGTTGTTAGTAAATAAACTTAAATTTCTCAACTTTTCTGATCAGTTAATTGCTCTTATGAAGTCATATTTGATGGACAGAAAACAATATGTGGTTTATAAATCCTGTAGATCATTTGAATATATTCAATTTTCTGGAGTCCCACAAGGATCTAATTTAGGGCCGTTACTTTTTATAATATTCATTAATGACCTTCCTAATTGTATTAAAACATCATATAAACTACTCTATGCAGACGATTTAAAATTATATAGGAGAATTACAACAGCACAGGACTGTGTCAGTTTGCAGGAGGATCTAGACAGAGTAAATGAATGGTGCAAGAACAACTTGTTAAACATAAATTCAGATAAATGCAAAACCGTGTCCTTGACTAAGAAACGGAATGTTGCTGAATTTCAATATAAGATAGATGGTAAAGAATTAAAGGGGGAACAAACTGTCAAAGATTTGGGTGTAATATATGATAAACTATCGTTTGAGCATCATATAAATCAAATTGTAAATGACGCAAACAAAAATCTTGGATTTATTTTGAGAATGGGAAGGGAATTTAATAAGTCGAATGTTTTACTGAAATTATATTTTTCATTTGTTAGATCAAAATTAGAATATACGTCTATTATATGGAACCCCCACACGAAGAAAGACTCTATTAGAAATTATATTTTTCATTTGTTAGATCAAAATTAGAATATACGTCTATTATATGGAACCCCCACACGAAGAAAGACTCTATTAGAATAGAAAGAGTTCAAAATAAATTTCTGTGGTTTCTGGCGTACAAGAGAACAGGCATCTTCCCCACATGAAAATAGTACTTCTCTTAATGAAAATTTTAACACAATGTCTCTCAATCACAGAAGAGTGTTAAATGACATGATATTCTTGTACAAAATATTAAATAACAAATTAAATAGTAAGGATTTGGTCTCTGCCTTTCATCTCAGGGTACCCAATGGAAACATACGTGTGAGAATGGAAATTTCTTTTATTCTAAGAAATCTCGAACAAATGCAACAAAACAGTCACCAACGTGGAGGATGGATGCAGTCTACAACAAACTGAGTAAATGTAAAAAAGTTCTGGATATACACAGTATGAGTCAGAATAGATTTCGCAAATATATTATAGATATTCTATGTAACTCTGGTATGAACACTGTAATTGGATAGAATAACCTGTTGTGTTCTTGTTCTTAAATAAATAAATAAATAAATAAATAAATAAATAAAGAGTGGGAGGGGCGACGACTACTACAATTAATGGACGATTTCAAAACGGAAAAATTGTACGTGAAAATGAAGAGCTGAGAAGAAGGCAGTCTCGTTGCAGCAAGTGACCTGCTAATGTCAGAATACCTATGATGATTAATAGCTTATTTGGTACATTTTTTACGAAGTGTGATTCTCACTTCATACACTGTCAATACCAATGTTTCAATAAGGTAGCACACTGCAAATAATAATAATATCTATGATGAGTTATTAACAATTCTTTATTCTGAAACTATACATTCGGTTTTTTCTTAAGTATGTAAAAGTCTATTTGCCGTGAAAACCAATGCTTTCTAAAAATAAAATAAAAATTGCTAGTTACACCGCTCCATTTAAGTAATTAGTGCTGGCAGCGCTACTAAACATCACATCAAATGTAGTTTATTATATTTTTTAAAAGTTATATTATATGGACTAAAATCAGTTTATGTATGTTCGGGAACGCGCGCTTTGACGTTTTTCTTCATTCAGCATGTTGCAACGGGTACCACACCTCTTTGTTTCTATAAATTGCTTCAATCAAATGATTTCCACCCTCCGGGAAACAGCTGGCAGACGGCCTTGTACCGTTAAAAAATAAATAAAATAAAAACGCCTCAGCCAATTGAGAGGTGCTGGACGACCTTCGAGAAGGATGAACGCGACTCCAGAAGGCATGATCAATGATCATGCACTTACTTTGCTTTCTCCAACCAATTCTTTCTTGGCTGGAATGGAGGAACGTGACATAATGTCTGCTTATTTGCCTTAACTTACATTCCACACAAATTACAAGATGTATTTTTCTTTTCAGGAGAAATTCCACTATTCGCTTCATATAAGCATAATTATAATCATTGTAAATATTCTACTATAACTAGCAGAATAGTTTTCGCAAACCGAGAAGTTCCCACGCATCACGGTTGTCAGCTTCATCGTGGCACGTTTTCTACACTCCCTCTTTTTTCTTCTACTATATCTTCCATTTTTTTCTCAGGTCAGCAATCTTTTGGTTTAGTACAGCTTTCTACTCTTTGCTACGCTGGGCCAGACTTTCCATATCCATGTATTTTTTTCTACATGTATTATATAGTCCTTATTTCTATTTTCGCTTTCTTTTTTCCTATCTTTTCTCTTTTTCTATCTTTTCCTCCCCTTATTACTGTCTCTTACATTCTTTCTTTTTTTTCTTTTTTCTTCTCTTTTTTCTTTTTCTCTTCTTTCTCTTTTCCTTTCTTCTTTCTTCTCTTTTTCTCTTTATTTCTTCTCGTTCTCTTTACCTATTTTTCTCTTAATTTTGTCATCTTTTCTCTCATCTCTTGTTTAATTTCTCTATATCTTTGTATCCCTTTATCGCTTTTTATGTTTTTATCTTCTCCCTCTTCCTCTCTTTATTTCGCTTCGGGGGCGGGGGGTCACATCGGTTCCCAATTAATCAGAAAGATGTATTTGGAAAACAAACTTAAGAAGCTAGAGTACAGAGACAGGTTGAGAATTAAGAGAGAGAGTGTATTGTATACTATAAGACTCCACATTTCTGGATTTTGAGAAATGTTAACAGAAATGTGGAATGTACTTCCAACATCCAGTATATTCACAAGTAAAATGAAGGATCTCATAGCATAACAAGATTTATACTGAGATTGAAGTATATTTCATAGCATTATCTATATATAAGCTGTACTAGTGAGAAATATCCTACAACAGATCCCTTACTGTTCTTTGTGTTCTAAAGTCATGTGGAACAATACCAGTCGAAACGAAAGAGACAAAGATGAGAAACTAATTTGAGTTTGTATAGAAGACAAAAGACTACACAATAATCGTGCCTTTCTCAACGAGACAAAAGAGGCTTTCATGCAATGTATTGAGGAGTATTATTATTATGTTCAAACTTCTGGTCACGAATGCGTTGTCACGCGTCAAACTAAAACTTTCTAATGTCTTCATTATTCATTATCTTGTTACATTCCGCATATGAAATTCCAACTTATTTGCACAGATTCTGTAAAATATAAGTTATTAAATTTTGGACTGAATATTAATTTTTACATAGCCATCTCGACAATATTTAGCGTACGCGCCTTTGCGTGGGAGACGCAGATTCGATTCCCGGCGGAGCTCATGCAGTTTGGATTCCATGTTAATCATTAAGTCCATGTTTCATGTAGTGTTGTTGCTGAAAGGGACGTTAAAATCAAAATCAACTCCACAGTATTTACTCATTTATTCACAAAGTTCCATCTAAAATTTGTTGCGCTTCTGTAACAAAAGAATAAACAATGAAATATTGAAAAGTTGATTAGAGGCTATATTTACGTACCATCCCAGCATTGAGCTGATGAGATTTAGCTAGAGTTACCAGATTACTCTTTCTTACCAGGTACCGTTCGTTTTTGAGACTTTTTTTTTTTTTTTTTTTTACTCCTCGAATGATTTTTGACACGTTAAAAATCACCTGTTACCAAACATATCGAAGAGAAAGCGAAAATTGTTTGTTACATTCTTTGCTTGTGTATTAATCTTAACCACTCTGTAGCTCGTGGCTAAGCGGTTAGCGTATGCGCATTTGGCGTGGGAGACTCGGGTTCGATTCCCGGCGGGAGCTCATGTGTTTCGGATTCCACGTTAGTAAGTAGGTCCCGTCTCATATAGCCTCGCTGCTGGAAGGGTCGTTACTCAAACTTTGTATTTATATTTCTCGTGTCCTCCTCCCTTCCAAACACTGCCAAGTATAACCCCAATGCATTGTAAAGATGGCAAAAATTTTCCAGATTCCGGTCGGAAATTTCACTTTTCAGATTCCGAAATTTTTCCGAAATCGGAATTTTTAACTTCCGATATTGGCCATCCCTAGTGTATTATTGAACACATGACGTAATTTGAATTTCTTTTTGGCTTATTTCTTCATTAAGTCCTATAATACGCCTGTAATCATTATAGATGCTACACTAAATCTATTCAAGAATATCAGTTTGAATATAAATAGTATGAAATTTCGTAGTTTTTGTATTCTTGTAGAGAAAATGTATTTTATGTTGATCATACTTTAATATTCCAAAGACAGTTTTAAACACAAGTTCAGAAAGACTTAACAAAATTGAGTTCAGTAGACACACACGAAAGAAATAAAATTAACATTACTTAAAACAGTAAAATTTAATATCAGTATGTATAAATGGAAATATAGGATGTATAGATTACTTCGATAGTATTATATGTAAGATAGATTTCCTGAAGTAAATTATAGGTAGTAACAAATGTGAAGATTGTAATCGTAAGTCATTTGTTTAGAATTCTCCTGTTATTGTAAATTGAAGTTGCTGTAACCCTAGTTTTAAAATGAACATTATGTAAAAATGATCAAAAAGGACTGAGAGTTCTCGAAATGTGGGTGTAGAGAAGAATGGAGAAAATGAGTTGGATTAAACGTTAAACAAATGAGTGTGTGAGAAATGGTGGGGAAGGAAAGAACAATTTTAGATATTATTAAAAAGAGAAACTGGTTGGGACATTGCCGAAAAAGGAGTTGTATCATGAGGAGGCGTGCTAGAAGGTATGGTGATAGCTTAACTGAAAAATCGTACGTAAAGATGAAGAGGTTAGCGGAAGACCGTGGAGCATAGAAGATTTTCAGTTAAAGCAATTGACTTACCAATAATAGCAGAATACCTATGATAATGATGATAGGTTTAGAAAATCTCAAGAGGATCTTTTCATGACGACAAAGCTACTAGATTTGAACCAGGATCTCCATTGTGTACCGAGAAATCTAATACAGTGAAACCTCTCTAAAGCGGACAGCCGTAGGGAATAAAAAAATGTCCGCTATAGAGAGGTGTCCGCCTTAAAGAGGTTTCAATATTTTCTTACGTAAATTAGTAAACAAGTAATATGCAATTAGAAAAAAAATATTTTTGCACGAATCATATATCTATTTACGAATATTACAAAAATGTTACTATACCTGTATTATTCTCCGCCATCTATGTTCGTGGCACAACATGAAAATAAGATTTTATAGTTTTCTGCACTTTACACTTATCACTACTTATTACATTTTCGGTATGTTGTTTTAATTTGTAGATTAATTGCAGTCCAGTAGTGTCTTTCTTATACAAATAGAAATTTTCCAAAATTCGACAGATGGCTTAGTGTATCAGTGTAATTGTTCACATCGCACGGTTTTTCTTCTTCCTTATCCTCCTCGATGTCTTCCACTTCCGAGTTCTCCTGTAGCTCTTTTACTATAGCACTCACATCAGTACTCGTAGTTTCCGTCGAAATCTGATCGTCGATAAAACCATAATCAGTTGCAGCAACATTGGTGCTCCCAACAATCGTAAGCAAGCTAGCAACATCTATTACTGCGTCATCATTGATGTATCTTCGATTAAATCATTATCTGAAGGAAAGCCTGCTTTGCGGAAACACTTCTGAATTGTTACGTGGTTGACTTGATTCCAGGCGGCTTGGATCCACATTATTGCTTGCAGTACGTCAATTTTCTTGCTTAACAACTCACTTGACGTCTTTTCCATTTCCGTATTCGTAATCAAAGTTTTCAAGACAAGCTTGCGATAGTTCAGTTTGAAATTTTGAATGACACCTTGGTCAAGCGGTTGTGAAGTAGATGTAACATTCGGAGGGAAGAAAACAATTTCAACATTTTGAAGTTCAATATTCGGATGTGATGTTGCATTGTCTAAAAATAAGAGCACCTTTTTGTTTTGACGAATCATTTTCCTATCAAACTGCAACAGCCATTCGGTCATAATGTCTCTAGTCATCCAAGCCTTCTTATTTGCTTTCCATTCTACTTGGAGATTGTTCAAATTTAGTCCTTTGAAACACCGGGGTTTTGCTGCTTTACCAATAACAATTGGTTTCTCTTTATCGCCAGCCATATTAGAACACAAAAGAATTGTCAACCGCTCCTTTGCAATTTTACCACCGGAACACGTTTCTCCCTTCAAACACATTGTTTTTTTCTGGAAGCGCACGAAAAAATAGCCCCGTTTCATCTGCGTTAAAAATGTTTTACGGACAGTAATTACGAACTATCGAAGGTAATTTATCCAACCATTCTGTTACTGTGGGGATGTCGACATCTGCGAATTCTCCACAAAATGCTTTAAAAGAAATTTTGTGTCTAATCCGAAACTTCTCTAACCACCCGTTCGAGGCTTTGAAATCTGTAACACCCATTTCTGCTGCTACCTCCAAAGCCTTAGCTTGTAGCATCGGCCCTGACACAGGAATTTTTTGATTTCGCATTCTACAGAACCATTCAAAAACTACTTTATCCACTTGCACACCAACACTGTTCAAAGCACTGCGACACTGTTTTTCATTGCCATTTTCACACCACAACTTCATTAACTTGTCTTGGTTTTTTATTATCTCAGCTTCTTGTGTTTTACCGATACGAAAATGTTCAGCAATTCTTCGCACACCACAGTTTTCTTTCTTCGAAAATTCAATCACTTCGATTTTTTTCTTTTAACGTTAGCACTTTTCGTGGCATTTTTGAAAGCCTACAACAACTGAACACCTTATTGCTTGTTTGATGCCGAATGACAAAAAGATTTCTTTCTACAAACAGAGGCAGTGAGACAATATGCGTAACCGCGGGCAAAAATTACCAAACTTGTCTTCTGCTTGGTTAGAGATTCCAGCGGGACAGTATAATGACGTGTCATCCCAAACAGCGGGCAACTGTCAATCACTTTTGTTTCTGAAACAGGTTGGGTGGGAGTAGAATGCAAAGAAGATGAGGGTGTTGTAAAACAGAGACGCTTCGTTTGGGTTGTTGAGCAGCCAGTCGAGGAGGCAAAATGTTATCACAATGCTTCCTTGGTAACATATGTATGTATTAAAAAAATGAATTCTGAAAATATACTTTTAATGTACTTTTCAACTTGTTTCTAGAGAGTGTCCGTAATACGGAGGTAAATAATACCTATAAAATACAGGAAAGACTGTCCGTGTCCGTACTAGAGAGTGTCCGCTTTAGAGAGGTTTGCTAATATGTTTTTTTCCTATTACAGTGTACGGGTATTACAAAATATGTCCGTTATGGGAGGTGTCCGCTTTATAGAGGTGTCCGTTAGTAGAGGTTTCACTGTAGTTCTTTTGTTACACAATGGACCAGTGGAACTGGTGAGAAGGGTACTTGGTTTGATTCTAAGGCATACGAGGTTAAGGAGAATATTGTATCTATTATTTTGATGTGCATCTTTGTCTACCATTGTTTCATTTCACCTATGCTTCTACCACTAAAGGTTTTATTTATTTATTGATCTGCATTTACATCCTTTTGTCAGCAGCAAGGTTGTATAGGAAGAGACCTATAGTTTTTCTTCAATCGAAATGCAGTTCGTAGGCCCTATATAAAGAATGCCACTTTCTACGTGTGGTGGTTCGTGCCATAAATAAGTCAACGTCGGAGGGATCTTGCGGAAAACACCCCCGATAATTAAATGGCCAATCAGAACCTTCATTTCAAACAATTGAAAGTCGCTTGACAACTCCATGTGGAGTCTTAGTTGCCACGTTTTCAAATATTGTCCTTTTTAATTTATTGCTCGATTCACTGTTTCCAAGACCAGCTTCCTTGTTTTTACATTGCATTGCATCTGTTTCATGTTAGCCGTACGATTGGGAAGAGAGAACAGACATTGTGGGTGTTAAAACGTTGCAACTGCGCAAATGTTGTCAAAAGAGGGATGGAGGAAGGAAGGAATGCTGTTGTAAAAAAAAAAAAAAAAAAAAAAAAAAAAAAAAAAAAAAAATCAGCATGGAAACTTATTTGCCGGACTGCATTCCTATTGAGTAAACACACTTTGTTTGAAGTGAGATCTTAACTAGTATCTTAATCATGTTTTTATTTTTTTTTTCTAGATAAGACTCGAGGGTCCTTTCGGTGGGGGCAACCAAGACTGGTACAAATTTGAAGTAGCTGTGATGGTTGGAGGAGGGATTGGAGTCACTCCTTATGCTTCTATTCTCAACGACCTCGTGTTTGGAACATCGACCAACAGATACTCAGGAGTTGCCTGCAAGAAGGTAGGTTGAGTTTTATTATAAGTGAGGTTGCTTCAAATAGGTTTGAGTGTTACCACAAGGGAACTCAATATTTATCGAGTAGTATGTCTGTAAATCTTACACCATTTTCATTTTTCTTTTTAAACCGTTGTAATAAAATTTTCCACTCAATTCCTATGGACTCGTTTTCCTTAAATAACTTCATAGCCTTCTAATCAAAATAGTTTCAGGTCAGATTCATTAAAATTAATATCTATGGCTGTTTTTCGAGGTCCTTATTGAAAGTACCAGAAGAAAATGCTTACATATTGATGTTTTTTCTTATGACTAACGAATAAACAAGTTAGGCGATTGAGTATAATAAAGCAAAGCGTATAGTTTTATTAAAATTTAAATAACTTAAATACACTAAAAACCATAACATTGATTTTGGAGACCGTGTTTATCTTAATACATATAAGAACTCAAAAATGTACGTAACTCCTCCTTCCCCATAGATAATTCACTTTAACAGTTCTGTAGAACAACATAAAATAAAATAAATAAATAATAAATAAATAAATAAGCAAAGACTAGTTCTGAATCTCCGCTTGCTGAGACATTTGGTTAGAACATTGCAAACTGTAATAGATGTAAATCCTAGCGAACAGGCCTAACCCCATTCTCTCCAATAAGTTAATGATATTATTACGCTTATCTCTGGGGAGTGTTTCCAGCCACGTGGTGGACAACATCGTCTGTGGGTTGTCTCGTTTCTTCCCACATTTTCTTTCCACAAATTCTTTCATAATTAACTTTCATTAATTATCAGTCTTCCGTGGCCTGGAGGACATAACAATGGAACTGGAATTCAGGATTTCATTCAAACTCAACTGGCACAGTGATGTGCAGTTTTCAAGTGGAAGAAATTGCTCAGTCCAGAGCCACATTTTATAATTTGCTTTACAGGTATTATTCTTTTGTAACTTTTTTGTAATCGGACATTTAAAATGTTGAGTAAACTGAAAGCAGTGTTATAAACCTCACTTTTGAAACGAGCTTAGCTCAGCTCAAACTCAGAATGTTAAAAAAAAAAAAAAAAAAAAAAAAAAAAAGTTACGCTCAAAACTCAGCTTTTTAGAAGGAACGCGATCAACTCTCGTTTTTTTTTTTTTTTTTTTTTTTTTAAATAGCTGACGCTCAACTCCACAACAAAAGAAAAATACGTTCTGATCATTTAATAACTAAAAATATTTACAATGATGTAGATTGAGAACAGTCCGGATTGCAATTGGAAATATTGGGTTAAAATATCTTACTCTACAAAGAAAGAATAATATCAAAGGAATTAATTTATACAACCAGCGAATCTGTAATTACAATAATAAGTTACAGTAACAATTACCTCCATATGTACCTGAATAAGAGAAGCACTCTATACATCTTATATACCCTACACCTCATAAATACTTGTCTGAAGTATTGTAGAGTTGTGCGAATTTGACGCCTTTATATTATGCCACTTAGCTGCTTTTCTTCCCTCAGAACTTGCACCTCCCTGTGTGTTATGAAACAACTATACTTGAGCGTGTTTTAAGCTTAAACGCACTTATATTTAGAGTTAAACTTAACGCTCACATTTTCAAAATGAGTTAGCTCATGATAAAACTCACGAAAAAGAAGCGTGCTTTAATGAACTTGCTCAAATGAGCGCACTCATTTACAACCCTGACTGAAAGTAGCACATTTGTTGAATGTATAGAGCAGATTAAGCATTCCGAGTAGTAATAGCGAACTTAAGACTTGTTTCTTGAATATGCATTCTGAATTGTCAGAATAAGTGTCAGTTGGTTTTGAAACTGTTTCTAAGGGAAACGGGGGCGATTTTTACTGTAGATACAAAAATTGGCTACCACAGAACAGTTTCATATTACTACTTGAACTTCTCAAATGTAATTTCCGAGCATTTAGATTACACGTTACTTTCGTTGAGTTAATCCGTACTACCTAGAATTCCTAATTTTACTTACAACAACTTAAATTTTATTTGCAACTTTAAACTACTACAGTAATATCCAAACTTCTCAAGTCGGCACAAATAACCAGGCTTTGCTTGAAGATGGATGCTTTGTACTAATTAATACCGTACCTTTTGAAATTTTACTGTCCCGAATTCAAATTTTTAAAAAAGGGAAGGAATTTAATAAAAACTTCACCCCACATTAACTTTTCTTAAGTTAAAATTAATCTAACAAACTTTATTTTACGTACTGTGAACAACTGAAATGCAGCAAAAATACAGCACTTCGTCATATTTTACATGATTTTAACACTATAATATAGTAAAGGAGATAAGTAATAATTAACTTTTTAACATGAATTGATAATAAACTCTGACAGTGTATTTTGTCAATTCCTAAAACACCGAGACGTCAAAAATTAAAAGTAAAGATAAAAACAACTATTAAGTTATGTTAATAATTCTAAAATAGTCACATCTTAAGATACAAGTCTATTTTAGCTTGTTAAAAGTTCAGATTAAAAATATGTTTCCTATCATGTAGTTGCAATAAAACTTTTAACCTTGTACCACATATTGGAACTTTAAAATCCATTTTTTAAAAAAATCTAGTCGGAGTTACATAGATTGTAAAGTGTTTTTTTTTTTACAAATACAGAGTTAAATTTCTCCTGTCAGCTTGTGGTTCCAATTTAAAATGTTTTCCAGTGTTCATGTGTCCTAGAGTAATAATCCAGTCCTTACTTAGAATATTCTAAAAAAAGTCACTTTGGGACCATTTCAAGTTTGTTCACGAAAGTATTTATTAGGCTGTTCCAAATCGCTGATGTATATTCTAGTTTTGATCTTTGCAGTAATTTATATAAGAGTACATAAATGTCTCACTGACGAAAAGCAGGCCATTGATTAAACAGGTAACAACCAATTATTTTTCCTGCTTCATTACATATGTTCCGTGTATGATCACTAATGCGTAATGATAATGACCTGTCAAATGTTACGCTTAAATTCAACTTCCTGTATTATAATACCTTGTATTTCGTATTAGCTTACATAGTATTGTGATTTGTTACTATAGGTCATACACTTAGTTTTTAAACAATTGTTATTCATACAATTATCTTTGCACTATATGATGATTCTACTTAAGTCTGCTTTCAGCCTAACGTTGTCCTCAATATTGTTTCGTACTCTAAAAAGCTTAACCCTTAACATACCAAGCCTAAGTCGTCAAAGTTGTTTTACCAAACTGAAGTCTGCTGGGGACCCCAAGTATTATTTTAATTTCCCAACATAGTATTGCAGAGGGTTACTCAAACTATTATTTTTTGGATGTCTAGAAGCATACTTAAGTTAAACGAACAATGTTGACATTAAATATTATGTATATTTGAGCACTATTCAGTTCTTCATACAATTTTATACTTTTGTGTTCGTAAATCTGAAACACAGGTTTAACAATGGAATTTTTACATTTTCAAGTGTGTTTTTATTTTTTGTATTTTTTAAAGAAACGCATCGTTGATCTAATCATGTAGTTGATATCCCAAATATAAGGTTGCAGGCATAGGCGCCGACTTTGGGGGGGCAGGGCACTTTTGGCCCCCCCAATATTTAAAGGTGGGGTCCTCGCCGCCCCAATATAATCAAGTTGAGGAAGAATTACCAAAAAGGAGCAAGAATTTCTGTCGTAAATTACGTCGTGCCTTTAATTCAATATTAGGAACAGGCTTCTTATTCGATAAAAAGCTCCGTTTTTAAATTGGCGTTTAACCCTTTTAGGATTTCCACTTTTTGAGGTAAATTTTAGACTTTTACTCAAACAGCTACTGCTTCCTTACTTTTTATCGTATGATCGTGGTTCATGCCTAGTTTTTCTCAGGATAGATCATACTTTCCAACGGTACCACTCTCTTGTCCGTATTATACACCAGAAGCAAGAAAACTGAAAAAATCATGAGTTTTTTTTTTTAATTCGAAATTTTGGTGCCCCTCTGGCCCGGGCCTGGGTTCACGTAGGTATCTGAATCTTTTTTAAAAATATCTTGTTATGTACATAATACGTGCGCAAAATTTCGTTCTTGTATCTTGAAAACTGAGGTCGGGAGAAATTTTTGAAAGTCTGAAGGTGATCCATCTTTTCATATATGTATATAAATATATATACCTACGTATAAAATATTTAAAAAATGTACTGCGTCATTCCTATTTAGCCTAGAGTCATGGTTCAAACGCCATTTTCTTCAGTATAATAAGCTCTTTCCAACGTTATCACTCACATGTCCGTACCATACACGTGAAACAGATAATTAGGGAAAAACTCGGAAGTATTTTTGCAAATCATACCAAAACATTTTGCCCCACTGGCCTAGGCCATGGTTGATGTAGGGATCTGATTTTTTTTTAATAATACATTTTATGTACATAATACGTGTGCAAAACTCCAATCTTGTATCTTAAAAACAAAGGGCAGAAAAATTGTTGAAAGTCTGAATTTAGGCTCTCTTTATACACACACATACGTATATACTTATTATAAAAATTTTCTGCGTCATTACTATTTAGCCTAGAGTCATGGCTTAAACGTTATTTTCTTTAGTATAACAAGCCCTTTCCAACGGTGCCACCCACATGTAAGTATCGTATTCCTGAACCGGAAAATCGGGAAAACTGAAATTTTACTGAAAAAATCAGCCCCTCGGAACATTTGCGCCCCTCGTGCCTAAAAAAAATTTGAGAAATATCCAAAGGTACATACAATTCCAATCTGATATCGTGAAAACTAAGGGCGTGAAAAATTTTTGAAATTTGCCTTAGAAAAAGTAAAAAGTCACGCCCTTCCGCCCCCACTTGGCGCCGCCAAGTTGACCATCCGGTTCCAAAATGCATCTGGGGTGTTCTTTGGTGTTCTTGACATGACTAATAAAAAACCGCCTTAAATACCTGTTATAGAATCTAAATAAGAGGTCAAAGACAATATTGCGCCATGGTAACTAAAGTTACCAAAAATCCTAAAAGGGTTAATAGAGCACTGAAGCTTCAACCAACACTATGGTAACACTGATACGAAAAGTGAAGATCTATGTGGTGCTGTGGAGTTCCCAGAATTTGAATTTGAACTTGAATTTGTTTTAATGCGTTTACACAAATTTGACTTGGGTCATGAATTTAGCAGCGGAGCGGATACAGCAGACCGAGATGTGGAGGGAAGGGGGCCTTTATCCAGCAGCAGTGATGCCAATTGAAGGGAAATTTCCCTTGGCGCAATGAAATTTTGAGTAAATTTTGGAGAAAAGGGAGAAAGGGAAATTGCTTGTGTTCTTTCAATATTGCAGAGAAATTTGAACCTCTCTCCAATCATTTATAGATTGAATGTATTTACGTATCTGATTAATCTAATTAAAATTCAGTATAAATTCAACATCCTATTTGTTCCAAACATAATTCGTTGCACATATTTCACATAAATTCTCAACAGTTATCTTGCTTTGCATTCATTAATATTTATCAACATTACACATCGATCAACATATTCAGTTAAATTCGAAACATTACATCAATGCTTATTTAAAATCTTTTATCAAAATTAATATTCCCATTGTTGAATTAAATGCAATGCAATAAGATGAAATCTTTCTCAATTAAATTATCATTGCAACTATTATAACAGTTTGGTTTGGATTCGTGTTCGGGACGTGTTGTGTTGGTGTGTTTGCAGTTTAGTCCCACCAACATACCATACTGTTAAGTGGTAACAGAATGGAAGACGGTAGTCGTTCGCGTGAATCTGCAGGAACTCCAGTGAAAAACGGGCAAAAAGAACGGAACTCTCCGCGGAGAAGAAAGTTCCTCATAAGCAGTTTAAAAAATTTAGACCTGAATGGATGCAAGACCCGCACTTTCAAAATTGGCTGCGGCCAGTGAGGGATTGTGATTTGAAGTGCCGATGTGTTGCTTGCAATGTTGTGCTAAATTATGGGAAAAGTGATCTTGAAAAACATTCTCGGGGACAAAAACATGCATCCAATATGAAAAGCTTGCGCACCGTGCAATCGTTCAAAGATTTTGTGTGAACATCAAAGCCAAACGATACATCTGAAGCCGTGAAAAGTGCGGAAATTAAAATTGCAGCATTCTTCGCTGAGCACAACGTTGCCTTCCAGGTGGATGACCATCTTGTATCACTTCTGAAGGATGTATTTCATGACTCCGGAATTGCGAAAAACATTAAATTAAGGAGGTCAAAATGTACTGCGATAGTAAAAAATGTGTTGGCCCGGGCCGAAACAGAACAAATTGCTGAAAACTTAAAGCAAGTCCCCTTTTCTATTCTCGTGGATGAAAGCGCTAATATTTCGTGCCAAAAAATGTTGTGTTATGGCCCAATACGTCTCACCATTTAATGGTCGGGTCCAAATCAAGTTACTGGAGTTAGTGAAGTTGGACGCTAAAGATTGTTCAGCAAATGCCATTTATTCCGCTTTCTATGAATGTTTGCGGGAGAAAGACATCCCACTAAAGAACATTATCGACTTGGCGAGCGATGGTGCAAACTTGATGGTCGGTACGAACAATTAGTTTTCCTCATTGTTAAAGAATGACTGCCCGAAGTTAATAATGATGAAGTGCATTTCTTACTCTGTTCCGCTAGTTGCTAGCAAGGCATGCGAAAAATTATCGCTAGCTCCGGAGAAACTGCTTTGCGCTATTTCTAAGTTTGAAGCGATGCGCAGTGTTGGCCAAGTTTCAGGAGCACATGAATGTTAAGGTAAAAAGTATTTTGAAAGTGTCTGGAACCAGGTGGTTATCCCTTCATCAGTGCGTTGTAAGGCTACTGGAAAATTGGTCAGTGCTTCAAAATTACTTCCAACTAGCTGTATTCGAGGACAAACTAAAGAGTTCCGAATTTATTTTAAATGAACTGAACAATTTTTATACGAAAGCATATTCCTTTTTTCTAAAATATGATCTAAATTTTTTCAACTCCTTTAATGCACTTTTTCAACAATGGAAGGTTTTGATTCCATTTCTTGCAGAAAACTCAAGGAAATTATTTCGAACACTAGGCCAAAATTTTTTGCAAGCTGAATTAGTACACCAATATAACATACATGTTTCAAACCCAAGAACTCTTCTGCCGTTAGATGAAGTATTTCTGGGCAAGAATGCGAAGATTTTTTGCTTGAATTATTTGAAGAAGGTGTGAAAGCTATTAGGCTTCGGTGTCTTGATTTTTATATTGAGGTTACAACAGAGATACCAGCGCGGCTTCCACTTGACTCGCCACTGTTTAATGAAATGGAATTTTTGATCTCAGATGTAGCTCTCGACTAAAAAAAAAAAAAATAGTATCGGGCATCTTCGAAGTCATTTTTCTGAATACTTTGATGCCAACGATTTGATTGCAGAATGGAGGCGTCTCCGGCATGAATTAAACGATGAAGAAAAGAGCACTCTAAAGGATAAACCAACAGACGAAATGTGGTTTCGTGTTTCTCGAATCAAAAAGTTTGAAGGCTATCTACAATTTGCAAACCTCGCAAAATTGGCATCATTAGTACTAACATTGCCTCACTCAAATGCTGAAGCTGAGCATGTGTTCAGCATTGTAACAGACGTAAAATGTAAAAAAAGAAACAAGCTAAGCTCTGAAGTATGAACGCAGTAGCCGTAGGGTGAAAGCGAAAACGATTAAAAATACGTTTACTAAATACAGTACTTGAACGGTTTGGATGAAGGGAAATTTTGTCCGGAAAAGGGAAATTCTGAGGCTTGTGAAGGGAAAACGGCTCTGAAGGAATTGGCATCACTGTCCAGCAGTTGGTAGAAAACGGCTGAATATGATTATATATTTATTCATTGTTTCCCCCCCCCCCAATATTTTCTTCAAGTCGGCGCCTATGGTTGCAGGATACATATAAAAATCGAGAATAAATTAATTCTTATAATTGCGGCAGTATCACCAAGTATCACTCTGGGGTCCCTAAAGTACCCCGCTTGGTATGTTAAGGGTTAATGATCACCATAAAGTAAAATGTTGGAATGACTTAAAACTGTTGGTAAGTCAGTAATATAAATGAGAAAATTAATGGACCCTTAAACACGAACAAACTATTTGCTGAGCAAAACAATATATTTACGTTAAAAACTACATACATGTTAGTTTCGCCAACTAACACGTATGGGCCACGGTGGCTCAGTGGTAGAGCGTTCACCTCTGGTGCTTGGGGTCTCTGGTTCGATCCCAGCTCGCGCCAAGTGAACTTTGTGGTGGATAAACAGTGTGCGTGGATTTCCTCACACTTTCTTCATTCCACTATTTAATTTATTACTCATCATCACAGTCTCCTTTAACCTAACCATCATAATCGCGGTAACACGTATGTAGTTTTTTAATGTGAATATATTGTTTTGCTCAGCAAATTAAAGTTCATTCAACGAAGGTTCTAATCCTGGTGTAAACATTGCAGAATTGTATTACTCCGCCAGTCATCGGATGATTGGCTATCGGTCAGCGCTTCTTTCGAGACGCACGTGCTTGTACCCCGTCGATGTTTCACTTATTCCCCGCATGTGCCCATATTGTTAACTGTGATTCGCGCTAAATTTGGGTCAAAACCACTTTCAATGCATGCGTATTCTCTTTTATTGCATTAATTCAATTTAGTTCTTAGATAAAGTGTTGTTTCTGTTGTCTAATTGTAAGGAATTCTGGTAATGATCCTTATAAGCAAGGACTATTTTCTTCTGCCTCATGGGTGTCCTAAGGCTCTCTAACCAATAAAATCAAACAATCACCACATGTATTTGTTTACATGAGGTACTGAACGTTCCTTGAATAAACTTTAGTTGTGTTTAAGTATATACCAAGCAAAACTTCTACTCATGGAAAATATTACTAATGGACCCAAAGGAGAACCTTGAAGAACTGTTACTGATAGTGGATGAATCTCACAGGACATTTCAAATTTTAATTTGGTATATTCTACGTCAAGTAGCTTTAACAATAATAAAGTGAACAGTGTTGAAAGAGTGTAAAAGTTAGTTGAGACTTCTGGAGGTAATCCTTTAAAAAAAAAAAATAAATAAAATAAAAATAAAAAAAAATTAAAAAATCGTTCTTTTATTCATTTTGTATGTATGTGTAAATTTGATGTATAGTGTGATAAATACAAAAATAAACTCATTGAAATTATAATATGGCGCTTCCATGAAATAAATAAATAAATAAATACCATATTCATTGTAGGTGTATTTCCTGTGGATCTGTCCTTCTCATCGCCATTTCGAATGGTTCATCGAAGTGCTGAGAGATGTTGAAAGAAAAGATGTAACCAGTGTCTTAGAAATACACATTTTTATTACACAGTTCTTTCATAAATTCGATCTCAGAACAACAATGCTGGTAAGTATATTTGGAACTTAACGTATAAGTAGTGAGAAATGTTGAAAACAGGAATTATGGTGTCTTTTGGAGATTTCTTTCGTTGTAAAATTCAATAAATTTTATTTTTATCGTAATTTAGTTTGTTTAAAGCATCAAAATATAGTTCCCCTTTGAGGGGAAAATTTTATACATTCTAGGATAATTTGGTCTGTAGTTCCTTTCCAAAAACGGAAAGTGAATTATTATTATTATTATTATTATTATTATTATTATTATTATTATTATTATTATTATTATTATTATTATTGAAAAAATAACTAATAACTCACTCGTATTTAGAGAAGCAAGCTGAAATTATGCATTTTGGTCACATCACTCATTAACCTGGTTGGCCACTTAATTCACTTCTCGCCCAAACATTGGTTCAGGTAATACAGGGTAGGCGGGTAATAATTCTCTATCTAAAATTGTTCATATCTATTTTGATATTAACCAATACTCCTGAAACAAAAATAATTTTCTTTCTCACAATGGTAGAATTGATATGTATTGTTAAAATTCCACATAAGCACCTCCATTATACATCAGTTTTCTTAAACGGTTGGAATACTTGCAACAAATTTTTGCAGATACACTAGCGATACGTACGCAAGAACTTGGTGTACTCACGCCTCCAATTAATCTAGTTTTTGGTTTTGTGAAACGAATTTTCTCTTTCGCCCATCCCCAGAGGACGAACTCGCAGGGCATTAGGTCAGGACTCCTTGCTGACCATTCAAAAGAGCCACGGTGTCTCGACCAGCGTCTTAAAAAATAGGTGTCGAGCCACGCTAAAACAGGACGTGCAAAATGAAGCGGTTCCCTATTCTGCATAAAGATAAGGTCGTTGAAATTGTCCTACTTTGATAAAATACCGTGAACATAATCTTCAAGCATAGCAATGTACCATTCTGCATTCATTGTGTCCCCAATGACATGACCCACAACTTTCGTGCTCGTCATACTGCACCACAGTCTTCCGGCGATAACTCCTGGTATAATGTGGTTTCTTTCGACAAAAAATCAACTTTCATCACAACAGTTCGGATTGTGTGTTTAAACTACTTTCGCGACGTTGCCTATCTTTGTGATATTTTTTAGAACTTTGAGTGAACATTGACCTTTTGCCCTGACAGGATGTTGAAGGATCCCGTCCCCTAATATCTGCCCATCAGCTTCCAATGGAAATCTTTATGGTCCTTGCATTTACCGAGGCACGGGGTCCCTTTTACACTTCGCCACTTTCTCTGTACTTGTACCGTACCTCGGATTGCCGTACTTCGTACCAGGATGGCAGCAGATCCCGCTCACGCAAGTTTAGACGTTGCGCCATGGCCAACCGCTGATTTCTGCAATGACATAAAGGTGATATGTAATATGTAAATTCTACTATTGTAAGGGACAAAATTTATTTCATAATAATTGGTTAAGTATTAACAAAGTTGTAAACAATTTTTAATAGGGAGTTTGCTTTCCGCCCATCCTGTAGATGCTATCAGCTAAAAACAGAACTAGGTGAATTAACAAGTTTCCGAGAGATAATCTATTGTTGGGATTTATATCTTTCTGTATTTTGGAGTGAGTATTGAGTGTTCAGTATTGAAAATTTGGCAATATCATTGCTCTTTAATCTATAAATATATTTTAAATAATAATAGTACGCTTTTTAGTTGACGATTTGGCCTTCCTTTAATTTAAATTACTAGCGTCGCCAATGGTGCTGAGTTAGTCTTTCATTTTTCTTTCAAGTATATCTGCGAGAACCATTTCCAACGCCTCTCCAGAACGAGCATGTTCACGGGGTTGAAAGCTGTGAACCACTTCGGGAGACCTGATATGTCATCGTTCCTTAAATTTGTGCAGAAGAAACATAGTTATGTAAGTATTTATTTCTATAGTTGTTATATATATTTTTACAGCATAGTTAATAGTGTGAAGGTTTCGATCACCACGATATTGCGTCTATTTTGGATTCTCCGTTTATTACATCTTAGTTTATTCAACCATCATTCTGTATTTGTTGGAGCTACTTTGTGGCTAAGCGGTTAGCGTACGCACCTCTGGCGCGGGAGACCCGGGTTCGATTCCCGGCGGGAACTCATGTGGTTCAGATTCCACATTAAACAGTAGGCCCACGTCTCATTAGCGCGCCATAGACGCACGCACTTGCATGACCAACATGTATGAAAGGTTTCTTTCATCATGCATCTTGAAAGAATTTTTTACCCCCACACGTACCAACGTGCTGTCCAACATACTGAAAGTAGTTTGAGAAATGTGGAGGACGAGGAAACGCGTGCTTTTTCTTTCTGCAACTGCACGACCTTGGCATGCGATGGAGGAGAGTCACGTGATTTCCTCCGCTGTCGTGATTGGCGGACCTAAATATAAAACAGCCACCTTGCATGAACGAGCCCATACACGGTAAACATGCATGCAGAACGGCAAAAACATCAAGCATGTTTTCAGAAGATTTTGAAAATTTTCAACATGAATGAACGAGGCCATACACGATCAACTTGCCTGTAGTTTTATCATTTTTCATACAAGTCGGGCTGTTTCTTCAGGCATGTGTTTACGTGTATGGGTCCCATATATAACGTCCCGTTCAGCAGCGAGGCTAAACTCAAAATCAAATCAAATCATTCTGTATTTGCTATTAAAGCAAAAACAAGATATTTCCTATTTTTCCACTTTGTCCAACTGCTAAGTTATCATTCTTTCCTTTCCTAGTTTGTCTGTTTCCAGAATACAACTTCAGCCGCGACTCGCTCAGCACAATTCCTGTCTTTGACTTTTACAACTTTTTGTTGAGGTTGCCAGCACGTATAAGCAACACAGAAGAAACAAGGAAGGAAAATTGAACAAAACTCTCGACAGGGGCCGCTCTAAACACTAATACAACAAAGGATCAAGACTACAACACTAAGTTAAATCAAGAAGTTCCTTTATCAAATCCTTATTTTCATTTGTATGAAATGTCATACTACCAAGTAACTGTTCCCATTCTGAAAGTTTGTCTTTCATGTTCCAGTGAAGGAAAGAGTCCATACTAGAAGCCTAGGTTCGAGTCCCTGTGAAACTGGCATAGATCAACACGTGGTTATCATTGACATAATTGTGAGATTCTCTATTATCTTAACAGTTGCTCATCAAGTAGTCTATAACTCCTGAAGTACAATAGAACCTTTCCTTTACCCTGTTACTTGTGTGTCTAGGGTCTTTTCCATTAACGAATTTACGTATCTCATTAATTGTTGTTCCCCATCTTGCTCTTTTGATTACTGTACTAATTCGATCCCAGATGGAATTTTCTAGCATTACTGTCCATCATCCTTACATATATCGGCTTAGCAGCCTTTTATAGAAACTAATATTCGAAGGTTTTCTCCCAAACTTCAGTAAAGCAAAAGTAGTATCCTATTTTATAACATTACTGGGCCCAGGAATATCATACTCACAATCATCCTTAGTTAACTATTACTAAAAGGATTTTAAAGATGATGATGCTATCAGGGAATTGTGATAATTAGTGTTAATTAGGAAGAACATTAATGCAGAGGAGAAAATATTCTCCCCTGATATATTGAATAGTGCAGTCATGATCTAACTTTAGTTGAGGTCTAAGCGTACATCTTGTATTTTTGACGTGCGAGTGCCGCTGTACTGGGAGCATTGCATGGTAGCAATACGTAATATAAACGTATATTTTTCCTGATGTTCGAAAGGAATTAAGAATGTACTTTGCTCACATACGCTTTCCGCATTTCTTTGTTAATATTTCTATGTATAATTTTCTTACCTTGCTTTTATACTAGGATTTATTCAAATCCATTATAATTGATATATACTGATGTGCAAAACTTAAGGACAAGATGGGTAAAGTAACAAAATATTACGTAGTCAATGGAAATGAATGAAAACCCCAGCAGCATGTTCCCAGGCGACTCCATGTGCGCAGGAGCAAGATGTTGCATGACGCGACATGAGTGTGACCGTAGCACCGAATGGGTCTGCTTCCCCAACACAAACCAGTTGAATGAAAGGGACGAGACAGTGTGTGTCAGCGCTGTTACGGTCCTTTATACTGGAGTTACAACATGCCCCAGAGGCATTTGGGTGACTTACCATGGGGAAGGGCCGCGGTGGCTCAGTGGTAGAGCGTTCATCTCTAATGCATGGGGTCCTTGCTTCGATCTCAGCTCACGCCAAATGAACTGTGTGATGGACAAACACTGTGTGCGTGGCTTTTCTAGTGGTTTTCCCGTTTCATACTTTCTTCATTCCACCATTTCATTCATTTCTCATCATCACAGTCTCCTTTAGCCTAGCTGGCGTAACTGTGGGAATTAAAACTTAAAGCTTTAATTTCATTTTTCACACAGGGAAGAATCATTGGGAAACTAGGACAAAGTATGGCTCAGGAATTGTTTTTTTTTTTTCCACAGTATGGTTTCATATGCATGAGGAGGCATTCCCGTACTACATGCCATGCTCTCCGAAAGAGCATGGTCGACAGTATGTTGGTCTACCACAGTCAACTACAGCAAAGGATATCGCTACATTGTGACAGAGACAAGAAGGGGCAGATTTCAAATATCAGATGCAATTGCAGACATCTGAAGAACTGCGAGTCGCCCAATCTCACACTCCACAGTGGCACGTCGATTGCATGGGGGTAGTCTCTTTGCTCGACGGCCATTACGCTACACTCCGTTGATAACCGCAGATCGGCAACATCGTTTGCGGTAGTGTCAAAGAACATCGGGTCTGGACGAAGGATGAGTGGATGGTTTGCGTTCTCTTCTCCGATAAGATCAGATTCAGTCTGAATAGTGATTCTGAACGTATACTAATCTAGCAAGAGTCAGAACACGCGATGAACCCAGGAACATTGTCGAACATTATCATCGGGTAGCTAGATGTTCTTGTGTGGGGAGTCGTTATATGGGCATACAGACCTCCCCAATTTTTGAATGCGGGACACTCATTATTTTGGCACTATAGTCCTTCTCCGCGTGCGTCTTTGCAGAGGTACAGTCGGCCCCAACGTCGTCTTTATAGATAATGTGACAGCTTCGAACAGCGCAAATGGCAGAGCTCTTGGAACGAGACGATATTCATCGAATGGCTTGTCCTGTCTGTGCCTTCCCCGCTTTGAATCTCATAGACTACGTTTATGTTATGAGAAGTCTTTGCAGCATGTCGAAAATGCACCAAGGACCATCCATGTGTCAACAGGGCTGGTAGAGGAATGGAATTTAATACCACAACAACTCATTACCAACTTTGTGAGCAACATGGGAGTTTGTTGCAGAGCATGCGTAGCTATGAATGATGATCGCTCATCTTTTTTAAGGACAATTTTCACTATTTTTGTAATGTCGGGGTAGGCATCATGAGTCGGTTCTTGTAGTGTAAGTTAATGACAGTATTAGTGCTATTTTTGTTCTAACTTTAGTTTTATTATAATATAGTATTTAATATTACACCAGGCTTAAATGCACTTCTAGCTGTTTTTGCCGATATCGGAATATTGTAGATTAATATGGTTTACATACAAGAGTTTCAAGTTAAGATGTATTTTTATATAAATACAATTCAATACACCTAAATTTATGCAGTATTCGCTTAATATAAATCAGGGGCGAATCCAGGGAAGGGCGATCAGGGCGATCGCCACCCCCCCCCAGAAGACGAAACTTTATTATATATATATATAAATAAAACCCATCCAAAAGTTTGGAGTCCTTAAAAGTAGCAGTATGACAACCCACCGCCCCCCCCCATAAGTCGGTCCTGGATCCGCCCCTGATATAAGTACATTGTTTGTCGGATAATAAGGAACTACTGCTTAAGGGTAACACTTCTCATAAATAATTTGTCTTTATCCTTTACTTAAAAATAGCCTTATTTTACCCATAATAGCTCACATCTATAGATATATCATAATTATGAACAACTCTAACTCGATGCCTTAGAAATGCAAATTGTAAACTTGAATTATAATACCAGTCACCACATAACTCAGGCGTTATAAATCCTGAGTTATAATTGCCAATCAACTTAATGGTTGGTCCACTTCAGATACTTTCATGTGCCAACACTCGTGAATTTTTGCCCAACCATCATATATTCTCTAATGTGAATTTTCCTCCAGCAAATATGAGTAACTTATTCGTCTCATAGAACTCCAAACAGTGCTTTTATTTGTTCGTAGTTCAACCAAGATCACGAGAAAGTGTATACGTAGATTTCTTCCATGGTTAATGGCGGGTGAAGGGCAAAGTTTTGAAAATAGGAAAGATTTCACTATTTTATTTTTGAAAGATTCCATTGTATTCTGTTAGCAACGTTGTAACTATTCGATACCTACTTCATTTGAGTATTCGTTGTAAGATGAACTTTGTGGTTTGTACTGTTTATGAAGCACAGAATATAAATACGTCAATTTAAAGAATTTTGTACATGCAGTGGCAGAAACAAATCTGCTAGTACTTCATAAATAAATAAATAAATAATATATATATATATATATATATATATATATATATATATATATATATATATATATATATAATATAATATAATATATTTCGAAAGATAAAATTCAGCTGAGAGGTTTCATATCGGAGTATTTTGGAGAATATATTCTTCTTAAATTTCTTAATACAGAGAGGAATTTAAGGAATTTACTTAAATTCCAACAAGAACATTTCAGTTTTATATACGATAGGTACATAATACAAATAAACTAGTAATCATTGGTCCTCTAACTGCAATTACGCTGTGAACTTACGTCCTCTGAAGTACTCTCTCTCCAACGATAACTGCGGAAGAAAATTGCAATCTAGGGCTCAAGTAATGTAAAAAAAAAAAAAAAAAAGTTAGACATGACCACACAAAATAATACAGTAAATCTGCTATGCTCGATGCAAAAAGTGTGCATCACCAATACAAAAATCTGAAAATTCCGTATAACTTAATGAAAACTACTTTTACTCCGCGCATAAAGGACCTATCAAGAAAAACCTTTAATGACAGATTAAGTTTTTATTTTAATTAAAATAAGAGAGAGTGCCCTACTTAGCGAAGAAACTAGAAACACTAGCGGTGTAAGGTTTGCGAGAAACCATAATAGCAGTAGGGGCTCGTAAAATGGAGGTATGGGGTAGTTCGAAAAAGAGCGACAAATGGGGCATCTGGAGCAAAGTTATATTTTGTTAAATAGAACGATATACGTACATTAACATGCATAATATAAAAGAGCACACGCAGAGAAACACAACGCCGTTGGTCCCATGTGTGTACTGCACATAGGAACGAAGATATGGCCATGTAAATAGGTGTAAACAAAATAACAAGTGGCCCACTTGACCGTCAGTACCACGGCATGTATGTATGAGCTGTCAGAACAAATCGGACAAGATGAAGAAAGGGCGTGATAACAGGGAAGAAAAAATAGAGATCTCGTCAGCACCATTTATGTGACAGTACTACAGCATAATGACAATGGCCATTACAGTATGTGGCAGAACCGCTGTGTAATAAGCGAAAACCTGTCAAAGTGTGTGTCCAAAATGGTGGCCGTCAGCTGCGATACAGTCATCGAGATGCCCACTCAAAGATCGTTGCACAGAATGTAGCATCGCAGAGGGAATGTCGCTACAGGCGGCAGTAATGCGGTGTTGCATATCTGGTGTTCGCACATCCCGATAGACAATGTCCTTCAGCGTTCCCCACAGAGAAAAGTGTGTGTCAAATCTGGGGAACGAGCCGGCCATTTGACACCCGGCACGTCCAATCCACCAATTGTGAAACATATTTTTCACACATGCTGTAGCGCGTCGTGCACTGTGCGCCTGTCATGTTGGTACCACATTTCCCTCATCTGAAGTGGTATGTCCTCTAATAGTACAGGCAGTTCATGTTGTAAAAACTATATGTATCGGTCAGCATTCAGTCTCCCTTGTATGAAAAAAGGGCCAAGGAGATGTTCACCCACCATACCATACCGCACGTTCACACTCCATGGGCGCTGGTGAAGCCAATGTGGATTTGTCACAGACCAATAGTGCAGGTTGACATTTCCATGATTGATAAAAGTTGCCTCGTCGTTGAACAGGATACGTGACAAATCTGGTGCGTCGTGTCGTAACATCCATGTGCAAAACTGAACACGGTTCACAAAATCATTCCCGTGCAGTTCCTGGTGGAGGGAGATATATGGGTGAAACGTGTGTGTGTGTAGAATGCGTAATACACTTCGCTGACTCATTCCACCATCCCTGGCAATTTCACGGGAGCTAATGTACGGATTCATAGCAACAGCGGCGAGAAAATTTGTTGCACCTGCCTCACCTGTAATTGGCTTGTTCCACACACGTTGTCGTGGTGTTAAACTTCCAGTTTCTTTTAATTTACTAAATAACTTATCGAACAGACGTCGAGATGGCTGTCGTCTGTCCGGATATATCTCTGCGTACACACGGTAGGCTTCTGAGGCATTCTTTCGGTATTCCCCATAAACTAGGATCGTGTCCGCTTTTTCTATGTTCGTAAACACCATACTCTTCGCTCTTACCAGTACCACTGCCTACTATGAACCAACACGATCTCGTGGCTCTGCAATCAAAACTTGCTCTGCGTCAAGACAGTTCTGTCAGGTACCTGAGACGTCTTGCATGCCGTGGTACTGATGGTCAACTGGGCCACTTATTTTGTTTATACCTATTTACATGGCCATATCTTCGTTCCTATGTGCAATACACACATGGGACCAACGGCGTTGTTTCTCTGCGTGTGCTATTTTATATTATGCATGTTAATGTATACCGTTCCATTTAACAAAATATAACTTTGCTCCAGATGCCCCATTTGTCGCTCTTTTTCGAACAACAACAAATCTACATTTTACGAGTCCCTACTGCTATTATTGTTTCTCGGAAACCTTACATAGCTAGTATTTCTAGTTTCTTCGCTATTTCAGGTGGTACTTTTAGCTGCCTCACGATGTATACATAACTTTACTCGCCAATTGATAAATATTAACGCATTTTGTTCTATAGTCAGGTAAAGTCAGGAATATTCAGCGAAAGAGAAATTACTCTTTCCTAGTCAGCTGCTAAAAGTGACTGTTTGGAGACTTAGTGAGATGGCACTAGAAATCTAGTGGAAGAACGTTCAACAGTACGTAAGAAATATTATTCAGTTTCAAGTCTACAACAAAGCAATTAGAATGAAAAGCCTGACAAAGGTCGCAAATGTTACGAGAATGCCATGATTTACTCTACCACAAGGCAAAAATTACGTGTATAGCATGGACCTTGTTGCTTTTGATTTTTTGTTTTTTTTGTTTCGTTTTGTTCATTTGGACACCAACAGAAAGGAATTTATTCACAGTTCTATTGCCAAGCGTCCCAGAAGGTAGACATTGACCAATAGGTGTAATAGGAAGTACTTCTCAAGCGCTATCTAAAGGCACTGTTTTAGCTCTAAAGCCTCTGAAAGTTCGTCAAAAAGGGCGACAAAGGTAAGGGGGTCATTAGTGATTTAGAGAAACTGAGGTTTTTGGGAATGAAATCAATGTAGAAATAAGATCAGTATGCAACCGCATTTAGCGCATATGAGAAGCATCCATAGAGGATAGCGCTAAGCTGAAATACCGACATAAGTGATGGGTCAAAGCAACTGTTTTCACATGAAGAATTCTCTTACTAGTTTAACTTTGATCCTGAAGTTTCCTTGAAGCAAATTGCATGTTATATGCAAGCTCTTGAAAGGTTGTGCTAGCATACTTTTTCTTTCTACTACCATTGTTTTTCGAGATATCGAGTTTGGAACAAATCTTCGACCATTACCTATGCTGATATCTCAGCTTAGCGCTATTCTCTACGAAATGCTTCACATATATGCTAAATGTGGCTGCATACTAATCTTATTCTTATATTGATTTAATCTTAAAACCTCTGTTTCTCTAAGTCATAAATTATCTTTACTTTTGCTCCCCGTTTTGATCAACTTCCTGAGGGCAGTACCTCTAGATAGGGCTTGATGAGTACTTCCTATTACACCTATGGTCAACGTCTACCTTCTGGGGCCCTTGGCAATGGAACTATGAATAAATCCCTTATTCATACCAATCAAACCCATAGTGAAAGGTTGACTTTGTTCTGTGTTGCACTTTTTGCAAGGTTACTGTATTTAAATAACGCTAGTAGAAAGCATTCCAAAATGATGCAGGACAGATCGAGTGATGTAGACCTGCATGTTAGGTTTTGAACAACACCAAAGTATATAGTTTGTTACGGTAAATTTTGTATGCATTTAAATTAATCATTGTAATAATGCTGGTGCAAAGTATACAGGTATACCTACCAGATAACTAGTTTTTCTTTCGGTATCAACGAACCTTTTCAACTTGCTTTACAAGCCTTAATACACAACCTAAAAATATTTACAGCTTCAAGTAATCCTCTGTACATGCAATTAGTAAATACGTTTGTATATCAAGGTTTGAGCTAGTAACTCCGTACAAGCACAGAAGATTTACATAATTCATCCTGGAACAACTTCACATCTGACTACTTCTGTGAACTAACAGTCAATCAAATTCCCTACTAGTTTTTCCCAGTTGGTAGTCCGTGGACTCCTAGGAGTCTGTGGAACAAATTTAGTGTGTCCTTGAGATTGTTTTCATCTCATCAATTAATAAAAGAAATAATGTGGTCTCATATATGTATGTACCGAATGTTTCGGCCGAATGTTTCGGCCCGAGCCCGGCCTGGCCCGATAAGTTTTTAAAATTCTTGGCCCAAGCCCGGCCCGGGCCCGATAAATTTTAAGTTTTTGACCCGACCCCGGCCCGATAAATTTTTAAATAAATTAGCTCGAGCCCCAATCTTTCTCAAAATTTCGTATTAAACTTGACCTAACCCTCAAACATTTTCTAAACTTGGGTTCACAACCTGACGCTTGCCTCCCGAATTGTACCAATGCCTCCTAGAACTTTGCCTGTCATCGAGAGAACAAAAACTCAATTTCCTGCAACAAAAATTCCTCTAAGTAAATTGATTTTTAGCATATGGCAATATTGTTTAGCGACAGGCAAAATTTTCCCACCCCTTCTTGTCATATTTTGGGTTCAGTGAAGGTCAAGGTCAGAGCTCAATTTACCGCGCAATGCCTGCAATCCTCTATAGTGAAAGTGGAACCGCTAAGCAACGCACTGTAAATAGCTATTGCATTCTTTGTAACATTTTTCACGGGCACACTTCTTCAACGTTTGGCTTTATTCTAACTATCATTTAACAAAAGTCAATAATTATTAAAGAATTGCAATTAATCGGCCCCAGCCTGGCCCGACCTGAAGAGAAATCAGCGTCAGCCCGACCCGCGGGCCGGGCTCCGGGCCTCGAGCCGAGATCAGCCCGTGCAGGTCTCTAATGTACTGTATGTTTTGTGGTTATAACATAAAGGTTTGTAATTTAATTATGAATATTGCTACCTGCTTCTCGATGACAACAGCAGCACATATAGCAAACTTTAAATATGTGGGGTCTGGAGCTTTGAATTAATTGTGAACTTACTTCCCTACTGCATTTCTTCTATCCACAGTATGTGCAATATTCCCTGAGCACTTTTTTTTTTTTTAATCTAACCTTTTCCCAACAATTAGCGTGTATTGTGAAATGGTTTTACTTGGGAACAGGCAATACTTACTGCCTGATATTTATAATGCTGCCTTATCATTAATTGCTTTGTTTCTTGCTTCTTCCATAGGTGAGTAAAATTGGAGTGTTCAGCTGTGGACCTCGACCACTCACGAAGAGTATTATGTCAGCCTGTGAAGAAGTTAACAAAGGTCGAAAGTTGCCATATTTCATCCACCACTTCGAAAACTTTGGATAGATTTTTTTAAAAACAAGATTTAACTAATTACTGGTGAGAATTGAACTGTAAGTCGAAATAACAATGATTAAAAAAAAGCTTCAATATCTCCGCATGAGTCCATCCTTGTATAAAAAGAAAATTCAATGAAGATAAATTAACAAGTCAAGTCAAGTTAAGTTCAATAGTTTTCGATATGCAGAGGTACTTTAATGATAGAATAATAAATATGTGCTTCAGATGCTTACCTGGTGTTTTATGAACACACAAATCAACATTGTTAGTGTTTTTGTAATGATTTAATCTTACAAATAACTAGCATTTAACGTCTTATTTTGCTGTGCTAATATTGAAAGCGAACAAAATTGTGTAAATTAGCATGTGTGTGTGAATGGCAATTAAAAAAGAGGTATGTATAATTGATGTAAGTGAAGTGTTGAAAGTCATTATTTATACAAAATATATAAGAATTTTTTCTAATTGTAAAACTGTGTGTGATGTGTTTATAAAAAATATATATATTGTTCGTGTTCATTGTTTGCTCAAGCAGATTCAATAGATTATTCTTGTGATGAATCCAGCTAACTCTGAATGTTTAGAATTTTCTGTTTCAGTATAAATATTTGCTTAAATTCAAAAACCTTTTCTTAATTAGAAAAATACATGATGGTATGCTTGCTATATGCACTGATATAAAAGTCTCCAATGGTAGAAAAAGATGCGGATTATTTCTTCTTTACAACTTTTTTGTTATAAGAAAACTTTCTAAAGAGCAAATGGGAGGTAATTTTATATTTTTGGCTAAACTATTCAATTAAGATTGCAAATAAGTGCAAAATAACTCTTTAAGCTTGGTTGATTCATTAAGATCACCAATCCCTGTTGACCTAACTCTGTAGTGAATCTGAATGTCTGTTCTGTCAACATATCGGGATTTCGCCAAAAATGACAAACACTACTATGAATTTATTGTCCTTGAAACAACAGTAATGGTATCTACGAAACTCAACTGACCAGAAGTGGAAATGGTAATTGTATTCACTTGAAGACGCCTTTAGTAATTTGTGGTAAAGCATAAAATAAAGTTTTCATTTGCTTCTTAAATATCATTAACAAGAACCAGCTGTAAAGAAAATGTTCAGTTTTAGCTAAAAAGTATGTTTGTTCACATATATGCAGTATTTTTTTAAAATAAAAAAATATTTTTTGAAATATCTATATGAATGTGTGCAAACATTTGATTGTGAAGAGAAGACTGTGTGAATTGATATATTTAATAATTTCTTTTTTTACATACTGGAAAATGCCATGAGAATATTGTGTGAATGCGTTTAAAAGTGTTGATTTTTTCTTGTTCCTGTAAATATATAAATATTTTGAGCCTTGATGTAAATAAATATATTTTTTAAGTGAAAAATTATATTTTTTTTTATTGAAAATGATCAGAAAGTAAACTGGAGTTTATTCAGCTGCAGCAGTCTCCACTGAGCCACACTTCTTCTGTTTGAAAAAGATCTAAGGATGTGTAAAATTTGAATATAGATTTAAAGGTATTGGGCTAACTAATAATGACTTACATACCCAGACTACGAATAACGGATAATCCTTCTCACTTCATACTACTGTATTCTGCATTTGAGTTTACTAGGACAATCTATTTCTTTGAAAACTGCTATCAGATAATAGTTTGTTACCTGTATCTAAAATATGCTTTTTCGGTTGTAAAACTTTTCAAACCTTGACACTCTAATTACCAAAACCTCTTGTAAGTTCCTGTACTATTTACTACAATCCAAAAAGTTGTTAACTTTAATAATACGTGCCGCATCACTTAAACACCGCGAATAGTTTGGAAATGGAAGAGACAGTGGATGCACAGTTTTCAGACGCCAAATGTACAGAAGCCCTGATACGTATATAATTTGAATGAAACAATTCCTTGGAATATCATATGAAGAGAGGCACAAGTATTGAGAAAATCATTGGTGTGTATTGGATAATTCTCTTCTAAATGCACCAAGAGATCTAGAGGAACAAAAGACGAGTGCCAATGCCTCATTAATCAGTACTAGTGCGAGAAGTGCACTGTGGGCCAATCTGTGCATGCTGCGGTTCTCGGAGTACGGTAAGTGCTCCGTAGTTGAATGGGGACGACCGCGTCAGTAATTAAGAGCAAAGGATGATGTATATTGGATACTTAGTATGACATATTGGTAGTAGGGCATATTGATATATATATTTGTATTTCAGCTGAAAAAAGCAGACATGCTGTTAATATAGGTGAACGTAGGAAGATTACTGTGATATCGTGCCTCGACAGACTTAAACTAAGCCTAAGACTAATTATTCGTGAATCTTTCTAACCAAATACTAGAAACTGAAAATGCAACATTTCTGTGTCGTACGAGAAATGAATCAATGACATAACGGGCGATGTTAGTGTTCTAAATGCTGTCGCGGTAGATCTCAGCACACGTTCCATCACAAGGAGTTCGCATAAGTATGTCAAGTGTCATTCGTATTTTCTACCGCCACAAGTTTCACCCGTGTCATATCACTTCATCAACAACTACGTGGAAACTATTATTATTATTCAGTAATTTTGTCCAGTGACTTGCAAAATACAATCCACAAGTCCAAACGCAATCCCTCTAAGAGGTTCTATTTGGCTCGCTACAAGATTCCTAATCTGTATGAGAGAAAACAAGAGTAGAGTAACTTCGAAAGCGTTTTTGGAAACTGGATATGTGAGCATTTAGCTTCAGTGTTGAGAATTAGTGGATCCCAGTTCCAATGATGATATGAGGAACTTCAATCATAAGGCTTAATATTACAAGAATTTTGTAAAATGCACCTTGTTGCTTTGTAATAAATTACATTGGCCCACCATTCTTTTTCTTTAGCTCCTCCTGAACAAAAGTCTGCAGTTTACCAATCACTGATTTTGTGGATGGCATTAGACAAAACTGAAAGATTTGTCTTGAATTTTGTTTTCTGACTAAGCAACATTTACTACTCATGGGTAAGTGGACCTCCGATACATACATTATTGGCTGTCTGTGGTCCCCATTTGCTGCGAAAGATAGGGTTCGTAGAAGTAAGAGTGTGGCATGGATCAATATATAGGATTATTTTTCACTGAAGGTGTGGTAATTCCCAAAACTGGATCAACTCCCTAGGGAACAACCTTTCACCGTTGGTAGAAGACAATACAATGGAAAGAAGGAACGTGTGGTTCAGCACGATGGTTGGCCAGCCGACAATGCACTACTCACCATGTACTGTTTTCACGAAATGTTTCGTCATTGGATTGGAAAAAGGGAATTTGCCAATTGACCAGTCCGTTCCCTCCGACTTGAACCTTTAGAGTTTTTTAAAGGATAGTCCGTATTACTGCAGTCTGTTCTACCAGTTCGACTAAAATACTAGAGCATTCACAGCAATCTTTACATGCTAGACTGAAGGCTTGTTATGCAGCTTAATAGATATCGTCTGGAACGTAACTTTAGTGCTATGTTGAGAACATTAGAACGTAGTTTGACCCAAGGAGCTTCTCACGTACTATTGAATGGGGCATTAGCACTCATCTTTGATTTTATAAACTATATCTCTACTATATAAACTATTTTATAAACTGTATATGGAATGAAATGAAAGTGCTAGTTTAATGGCTAACGATTATGCACAGGGGCCTAGGGAGACTGCGATGATAGTGGATGAAATGGTGGAATGAAGAAAGTGGGAAGAAACGGAAGAATACAGAGAAAATCTACAAAATATTTTTTTCTACCATTAAGTTCAGATTGCGTAAGCAGGATCAAACCAGGGACTCCAAACATTAGAGGTAAGAGCTCTTAATGAGCCACAAGTAATTGTTTCATCTGAAGTTTCTCAGATTGTTTATTCTAATAAGTTACCAGTCTCTGCCAATATTAGTTTTCAACAGTTTTCCAATGACAATATACTTTCATAAATTTTAAGTAATCCTATAAAAATAATTCTAGTTTAACTTGGGTCCAACTTGTTTACAAACCACTGAAGCATGTCTTAACTCGCGATCGCATCAGATTATAAATTAAATCACAATTAAAATACATTCGTGTCCGGAAATTAACGTATATCTGAAGACGGAGGATAAATGCCAATCTGTAGAATCGGACGCGTGTAACAGAGATGTTCAGGGACCACACTTGTCAATACACACATCAAACAGCGACTGTAATGCATCTACCTCGTGTGGGGTTTATCCTGTCAGTTCCACATTGGTCTTTTTCGACTTCTTCATAAGCGTTCCATATGGGGCGTGTTCACTCTGAATGACTGTACATATTATGAATGATGTCATTTGACAGCTCAGGCACCCGTTGGAGATTATCCCGAGTTCGGGATGCTGTATTTCGGGTTGGAATCAGATGTCCAACAGCGTCCCAGACATGTTCAATCGGGCAAAAGTTACGAAGAACGTGGTGGCCACTTCAAACGCGCTTGTTGATAATTTGTTAGTTTAATGGGGACGTGAGAAACTAGGTTATTTGAATTCGTCATGCAACGTGCGATATCTAGTGTTCCAGGTAATTTTCTAGTCAGCTGCTCCCTGCGTGGATGGACATTATCGTCCATTAGACAAAACTCAGCGATATGCACATGTCGCATGATAACGTCCCGGTAGATTGTACCCTTCAGCTTACCCTGCTGGAACACACACAAGTGTGTCCGTTGCCCTAAGATGACCATACGATATCCATGCAAGCGCGGCACCTTAAAAACAATTGTCTTTACCTCTGAAGGAGATTTGGGACACTTTATGACCCTTACTTTTGTGGAATGAGATCATTCTCCAGCTTATTAAAACTAACCAAATTAGAATACTGAAAATTGTAGGCAACAATCATGATGGTTCATGAATTTATTGGGGCAGTCTGTAATGGGTGGTATTGAGACATTGAATTCTGAGGAGATTAGTTTCTAATGGAAGTTAGCTTCTAACTGTTGGATCAGTTCAAGGAATCAATTTATTTTCAAATTGGAGAAAATAATATTGATATTAAATGCATATGAGCTGAGAATAATTCTTGTCCGTTATGAAGAGGTTACTGAAACGTTGGGGGTAAAAGAAGACTGTGCGTGTCCGTAGAAGGGAAGAGTCTTTCCTATAATACGTATATTTTCGCCGACAATGAAAAAAGCCAGTCTGTACTATGGAGGTATTTTTTTTTTTTTTTTTAATTTCATTGTAGTTAGAATGTAATTTCACAAACTTCTCACTGCTTGATATCAGAGAAATAAAGTTGAAGGGTCTGTTTCTCCTTGCTTCTATAACTGCGTTCTAATTGTATTTATTTTCCAAGATGCTGATTCTGTTCAGTGTATTCGCTGGTACGTATTCATTTTCATATTTGTTTCGAATTTGATTTGGGAACTACAAATTAAAAAAAAAGAAACAATTTAGTATATTATGTTCGAAAACTATTTATTAAGACTGGTATGGAGCGTGGCGCTTTACGGATGAGAGATGTGGACATTGAGAAAAGCTGAAATATCCAAGCTGGAAGCATTTGAAATGTGGTGTTGGCATGGGCGGCGATTAGGGGGGAAAGGGGGTGGTTGCCCATCACTTTTTTTTTAAATTACCCATTAATGTATATAGTTTCAATTGGAAATATAAAATTTTGTATGTATTATTGGTTCATAGAATAAAAATGGTGCCATAAAATATTTGTCGTTCCATGAGTACGTATTGGTTGTCTTCCCGTGGAATTAAGAAAGCTACAGGAATTGCGTTTGAACTGCAACTAAAAATGGTCCATAAATTAACCTATTGGAGCGCTACAATTCGAGCGTACTTTAATTTCTTCTTGCAAGGGCTCGATATGTTAGTCAGCCGCTCTGGAACTAATTGAGATAACATTTCGCAAGAAAAGAAGTCCTTCACAAGTTATTCTTTAATTGCACAAAAATCGACAGTTCCTAAAATGTATTTTCTTCTTTCTAATAATAAGGAATATTTTGATTGATTTTTTTTTTTTTTTTTTGTCAGTTTAACATCCTGTTCAGCAGCAAAGTTATGAGACGTGGACTTAATGATCAACGCGGAGTCCGAACCACGTGAGCTCCCCCCCGGGAATCGAGCCCGAGTCTCCCACGTCAAAGGCGTGTGCACTAACCGCTTAGCCACGAAGGAGCTCAGTAATGAATATTAATTTTGCAGTGTAATATAGTAGTTTAGGGGTATATATATATATATATATATATATATATATATATAATATAGTTTTGAATATACAATTAAATTTAGTAAATTTAGCATAATTCTAGGTTTTAGGATTATTTTGTATAACTGAAATGTGGAGTGATTCTAAGTATTGCTGAGTTTTGATATATTTCAAGAAAGTGAAAACTGTACTTAATGGCAGCGAACATGTTTCGGGAAGCTGCAGAAGTATTTCTTTAAATGTCGTAGCATATGCTTGTAGTATTCACTGTCATCCTAAGAGTAATAACACATATAATAGCATGTGTGGAATTAAAAATATAAGTTGTTCATTAATTCCCAGTTTCAATATAACTTGTGCAAAACAAGCCTCATTATTCATTACTATGATTATTTGATTAATATTATCCTTTCTGTTTATTTGTTTTGTAAATTTATTAAATAGGCCCCTAATCTGATCACACAATTTTCTAGATATTCATGAGCAAGGAATCAAATCTCTTCTTACACCTTCGTTGTTTGAGTACAAAGGGCTAGTATCTACTTAAGTTGCTCTTGTCAATTTACTTAATAAAATATGAAACAAGATATACGGTATTTTAACTGAAAAAAAAAATTGCATTCTAATAGTTATACAACCTTTCGTCAAACAGTGTTACAAGCAACCAGAAAAACTCCCATTAATATCAAATATTCAGATTATGTCTTGCCCCCTTCCCCCCACACACTTTTAACGTCCAACCACCGCCACTGGGTGTTGGTGTAGAATGCTGCCCATATCATGGACCGAAAGGAAAAGGAATGAAGACATACTAAAGGAAACTAATGAAGGGCAACAGATCATGAAGATAATAGCGAAAAGAAACAACATGCTTGGCCATGTTATTCGGGATTCCGATTGGATCTCCGTGTTGATAGAGAAAGGCAGAAGGAAAACCAGGAAAAGGAAGACCAAGGATAGAATATCTAGATGTAGTTATGAAGATACCTTATCAAAGTATTGAACAACTTTCCCAAGGAAGAGAAAAGTTTTAAAATTTCCATGTTGCCCACCAACCTATGGTTGAGGAAAGAAAGATATGAGATTACAGTCGAAGAAGGATGATTTGCTTCATTGGACGTCAATGTCCCTTTTCAGTTTTATTTATTGGTGTGTATTTTTGAGCCCTTATTCAACACTTTACGAAGAACGGAACCTGTTATTAAGGTGGGCTCCGAGCTATCCGTTGTAGTTGGCGGATACTTAAGCCATCTTACAACATTAACTTTTACAATGAAAACTGTTCCCCATCATATTCTCATCTCCAAGAGAACGGGATAACAGGACGATATACAGTATAATTTCTTACCTTTGAGGCTGTACAAAACCGTACCTAATATTTAAAATAGTATTTGAACACTAATAGTTTGGAGGGAGAGTATCACTTCCTGGAAGGTGAATATAGGCGCAAACTACGGGGTTTTATTTCAAAACAGTAGTGCAATTACTCAGTGAAAAGTCTTATAACTACGTCAACGTCTGTGCCCTTTCTGGGAACTCGATTAAACTAATATTAATTGGAAGGGGATTTGTTCATCAATTAAACTAAATGAGGCTTTAAGAAAAAGGATGCCAAGTCGGGTGGTGGTTGCCTTATCACTCTCCCCGTGGATCCGCTTCTGTATCCGAACTACTACTCGGTTTTGTATTCGAGGTAGTATCCCACCGGGAATCTGACCCTGGACCTTCCTCTCTGCCACACAATTTTATATAGATACACCATAATACGGGGGCACGGTAGCTGAGTGGTAGAGCGTTGACGTCTGGTGCGTAGGGTCCCTGGCCAAGTTAGTTTGTGCTAGAAACATAGTGTTCCTGGGTTTTCTCGGGATACTCCCCGATGTGCATAGCATACGCGTTTATGGCGCGGGAGACATGGGTTCGACTCCCGGTGGAGCTCATGTGGTTCGGATTCCACGTTAAACTGTAGGTTCACGTCCCATATAGCCTTGCTGGTGAAAGAGACCCTAAATTCAAATCAAATAAAAAAAAATCGGAGTATTATTGTTTCCTCCCACTCCCACCATATCTTTTATCATTCACTTATGTTAACAATCCTCTCCCTTAGCCTAAAAGGGTATAAACGAGGGACGGTAAATTGAAATATTTCGTTTGCATATTTATACACACAAAACGGATGCGCTAAGCATTGCAACCATGAAAGGCCATAAAGAAAAAAAGAAAAGAAAATAGAATAGTTGGGCTAGATAAGGCCATTATGTTAGCTTATAAACTCTATTTCTGGATGTGTAGACCAAACCCATCTAATGCAAGTAGCTTCTCAATTGCCTTGTAGTGTTGGGTTTAATCTCACTGCGTAGACTACCTGAGTGACGTTGCGATGGTAAATATTTAAAACTTTAATGCTACAAGCTAAGGGATTAAACAATTATATTTGTTTACTTCTGTTACCTTGTGTAGCAATTAAATTTTACTTTTTTTTTTTTTTTTTTTTTTTTACCGATGTAACTTGAATTAAATTTCTAGTTTAACATTCACAATTATGCACAGAGCCTAAAGGAGACTATGATGATGTTGATAATGAATAAAATGATGGAATGAATAATGTGAGAGGAAACGGGAGAACCCCAAGGAAACCCACGCACTTATGGCACGAGGGTGATTCAGAAAGTAATGCCTTCAAGGTGAAACGTTTATTTGTGTTTGACAGATAGCACCGATATAAGTATAAGAGGAAAGCTTGCAAGGTCAGCTACAAATGGTGGCATCAATTTTCAACATAGTCCTCATAGCGGGCAACACACTTGTGCCAACAGTAAAAAAGTTTTTCATGCCGTCGGCGAAGAATTATGGTCGCTGCTGGCGACACCATTGTCGAACTACCACTTCTACCTCTACGTTGCAACTGCAGCGTTGCTCCTTAAGGTGATCCTTAAGTTTGGAAAAGAGCTAAAGTCGAAAGGCGCAAGAACCGGACTATAGGCAGGATAATTTGAATTTTTTGGCAGAGGAGAGGACGTGTGGCGGTACTCCATTGACTGACGCTTCGTTTCCGGGTCGTAATGGTGTATCCACGTCTTGTCACCGGAGATGAATGTTCCTGAGTGTATAACCTTTCGCCGCACTCATAAATTCAATAACAGCCCTCTGTTTCAACCAGATGTCACCACTATATACCATGGATTGCTCCATTACTCTGGAACGAGAAGCGATAGGAAGGTGAAACAAGTGACATTCTATACTTTAAACATCAGTGCATTAAAGATAAAGAGCAGAACATTTGCAGTACTATTGGGCAAGGAGTGGGCTTGGATGCATTACTTTCTGAATCACCCTCGTATTTCTCCCCCACAAAGTTCACATGCTAGTAATTTGGATGAAACCAGAGATCCCACGCACCAGAGATCTTTTCCCCCCAAAATTGTCCAAAATTTCAAATAAACAGTTTTTTCTTCAAAACATAACTTAACAATATAAGTCAATATACCGGTATATAATATGTATTTCCGCTTTTATTAGTAACTTTTGATGTTGATCTATTAGTTTATTCTCATTTTTGAGCAGGAAACATAATGAGAATAATGTAAAATATAATGTAAATTTTCGTAGCGTCCCGGGTTTTAGTGTAAATTTTCATAATATGCCCCGCTTTTTAAGTCTGAAAATCTTGGAGACTCGATTTGCTACTAGTTAACCTGAAAATATTTTCCCCACTGAGAATCGAAGCTAGGACCGCACGTAGTTTTTGGTCCAAAGGACACATGAGAGCATGTTAGACTATAATTTACTTGATCATTCAAGCGGGAAGGGAAGGGGGAAGCACAATGGCTAAGTGGTAGAGCCTTTACCTTTAGTGTGTGGGGTTCCTGGTTTGATCTCCGGCTAAGTAAGTTTGTGGTGGGCAACATTGTATGCGTGGGTTTTCTCAGAACTCGCTTTTCCTCCTACATTCTCATTCCACAAACTATACATAATCATTCACTTGCCTTAAGAGTCTTCATCCCGGCAAAATTAAAATACCGCTAATTTTACAGTAATTATGTGATATCTTCAAATAAATAAAAGATAATTGAAATATGGAACAAGACCGCCCTAGACAATATTATTTTGCGTGAGGTACCGTTATCACAAGTCACCTACTGGCTTTCCGTTTTCAGCCGTTTAGAAACGCGAAAATAAATGCCGATTTTCAAAATGGCTCGAAATCGAAAGCAGATAAGTGAGTCGTGATAACGGTCTCTCATGTAAAATAATATTGTCTAGGGCGCTCTTGTTCCACATTTCGATTATCTTTTATCTATTTGAAGATATCACATAAATACTGTAAAATTAGCGGTATTTTAATTTCGCCGGGATGAAGACTCTTAATAACCCATATCCTTAGTCTAGAGGACATAATCATGGGACGTTAAACATTTCACTACGGGGGGGGGGGGCTCAGTGGTACAGCGCTTACCTCTGGTATGTTAGTCTCTGGTTCGATCACCGGCCAAGTAAGTTTGTGGTGGACAGCATCGTATCTGTGGGTTTTCTCGCAGTACTCCCGTTTCCTCGCACATTAACATTCCACCGATTCTTCCATCATCACTCGCTTGCCTAAATCATACGTCTCCCTTAGCCTAACGAGGATAATCATGGGACGTTAAACTGAAAGATTTCATTTCCAGTTCACTAGGCATTGTGAAACAATGGGTTGTTCCATTATTCCTCTGTTTTTTGTATTCTGGTTGAGAACCATAATTAACTAAGCCCTAAAATATTCTTCGAATAGATTAAGACCTCCTGGCAGCTGGTCGTTTATAGGAAGTGATCGGAAGTCCTGTATCTTCCGGCTTCTTGTGACTTGAGTAGCTGTCCACACGTGGAAACGATATCTTTTTTTGTCCTTGTATCAAGAGGTTTGTTGCACGTGGACAGTTGTAGAAGTTAGATTCACGTTTCCTATTTCTGTTTTTGTCTTTTCTTCCGCACCGTTTCTAGAAGGTCAGGTTTCGGGCGAACAGTGTTTTTGGGAGATAGACCCTCTTCAAGCAAGGACACACTCACACGCTTACCTACAAACTACTGTGAATATGCTGGGAGGTAATTCCTCTTCGTGCAACTTACACATGTTTTAACGTAATTTGCAGCTTAGTGTATGTTAATAAATATACGGGTCACCGCATCAAACTTCCTCGCACTCACTTCTTTAGACTATAATTACACACATATATATACAGGGTGTCTCAAAAGTCCCCTGTCATGGTGTAACTCTGTTATTATCAGAGTTACGACGAAATGGAATGGGGGAGACCGTCTCCAAATATGATGTTTTCAATCTAAAGTGAAGGACTTTTTAAAAAAATCGGATGAGCCATTTAGGATGTACACTCTTTATGCTCCCAATGTTAAATGAAATTGCAAGTTGCTATTTAGCGGAAGGTGGATACATTTTGTAAGAGTATGGTGAATGGGGGCATGTTTGAAATGGCGGTTGACCATCGACACGTTACCGCAAAAGACACTAACTTCATTCACTTATTTGTGGGTCTAGGTAAATGGCAACGTTTCATTTTCATTTATTATTGAGCGCATAAAGAGTGTACAGCTCAAACGGCTCGCCCGATTAAAAAATAAAAAATAGGCCTACTCCACTTTAGATTGAAAACAACATATTTGGAGACTGTTTCCTCTCTTGCATTTTGTTGCAACTCTGATACTTGGTAGGGGACTTTTGAGACATCCTATAGAATGTTTTATTTTTTCTCAACACAAATTGGAGCAAACTAAACAGAAGAACCTATACTAAATAAACACACATTCGTATTGTTCCCGGAAAATTAGTAACATCAAACAAAATAAACAAAGAAGCCAAGACGTGTCACATATACTGTATGTACTCAAGAATAAACATTACATACCCTAATTATATATATATATATATATATATATATATATATATATATATATATATATATATATATATATATATATATATATATATATAACACTAAACATATTATAGTAATTACAAGTACACTGTTCTATATTTCTAACTGAACCAAGTGCTAAACTACAGTACTGGGAACTTATCAGCTGATTTGTTATGGATTGACAGCAAATTGTTCAATCTTTTGAATGATCACTCAACTCCACTCTTCCTGGTTTCATTCTATAAAAAATATTTATCACTTCTTCCATATCAATCCTTTATTCTTTACAAATAGTTAAAGCAAAGGCATTTGATCGTTCTTCCGACATTGTACTACTCAAGTATGTTTTCAATTGTCGGAGTATACTCACAATATGGCGTATGTTCATGTTACCTTATTGTCATGGGTACATTCTTTGATGTGCCCACTAATTCATGGGTAAGAGGCTGAGATGCGGTGTGTACCCACTAAAGTCTTCGGTACATTGAATTCTCATAGGTACATCAGCGAAGTACCTTCTATTTTATGGGTTCTTGTGCAAAATCATGGGTACTGTTTTTAGAGTGTGTGAAAAGACTTCTTTCCACAGAAGCATCTGAAATGGTGAAATAGCAAATATTTGAAGAAAAAATCTTATATTAGGATATAATTCGTTGCAGTGTTCTAGTGGATTTACCACAGTTTTAGATATTTCCTGCTTCTTCTCTTTCGCTTTGTTCCACATTTTCCTCTCCAAGCAGTGATGTAACTAACACGTGTAAGAGGAGCTAACGAGACTTGTGCTCCAGGCGCCGGATTTAGGGCCGCAAAACTGGGAAATATTTATTTTCACTATAAGGCAAGGAAATGAGTTTTAGCAAACTAAAGATCATTAAAAAAAAAAAAAAACCTTAGGAACTTAACAGAACAACAACGATTCACCCACCATCTTAGGATCATATCCATAGAGCATAATTTAGCTTTAAAGTTACCTTTTGAGGACATTGTAAAAACCTTTGCAGCCAAAAAAGACCATAAAGTTAAATTGTACTTCCAGTTTTTGTATATATATATATAGTCATTTAACTTGCATCGATTTAAGAGATTTGCGAAATGTCCGAGTATAATACTTGGGACAACAGCTTGGTTGTTTGTCATAATTAAATATTCTATTCTATTGCAACAGATTGTTGATTCATTCTACAAAAGCATTGTGGTTTGCAGTTATTATGATAAGACTATAAGAATATGTCAAGCATTCTACTCTCGGATTATTTAGCAATCAAATACTAATTAGTTTGGTTTTTATCTTGAATTAAAAATTAAATTATGCACTGCAATTTTGAAATCAAGGTTTACCACTTAAAGAAAGAAGGAATAGGAGAATTACTGTGTGAAGCTAATATCAGGTGTAGTCGGGGATCGTTTTGGGTTGGTTGGTCAGGGGGGGAGGGGGCACTAAGGCGAATTCTTGCCCCGGACGACAACTAGCCTAGCTGCGTCACTGCCCGAGAGTAACTTCAGTGTGCCTATGCAGCTCTAATTTATCTGGGTTTTCATGCACTTTTTTTTCTTAGCATCTATATTAATGCAGCTTGCAGCACAGCAGTCATCATAAATGCGTCGATTTGCAGGAATTCAAGAGCTAAAATTTGAATTAATCTATTATATCATTACTATTTATCTGCTAAATGAAATGACCAAGGAAAGGAATTAATATTGTTTTGAAACCCTCAAACTTTCTTGAGGTTTCTCCATCCCTTGATCTACCATTGGTCCTTAGCAGAGATGGAGTGAGTCAGTGGGTCAAGTTTTCTGAGTGGGTCAACAGCATGCGACCCACCACCCACCGTGACCCACTACGACCCACCGACTCAGTCTGACCTACCGATTCTGCTCCCTGCATTGTAGACAGTATATTCTGAAGACTGGTAAATTTGTCAGCGTTTCACTTTCAAGACCTTCATTACCCTTCCTTTTCCATTTGTTTCTGTCTACTTACCTGAGGTGAGTATATCTAATGTAAGTGAAAAAAAGAACTTCAGGCACTTTTGGATATTGATATTTGTAATTGTAATAATAGCAATAGGACTTATACTACTACTTGGCTTTCGAGGCCTGGGAGTTTTTAGAGGAGCTAACTACTGAAAAAAAATACATTTTTAAATCACTGTAATATATGAATTATTATATAAAAAAATGAATAACTATGTGTGCCTGATCATCACGGCCAAATTGCAAAGTCGAATGAATTTTGGTATATAGTAGACCTTAATCCAAACTGGGATGTTATATTGCTTTTATTATAATACATGGGGGCCGCGGTGGCTCAGTGGTAGAGCGTTCACCTCTGGGGCTTGAAGTCCCGGGTTCGATCCCAGCCCCCGCCAAGTGAACTTTGTGGTGGACAAACACCGTGTGCGTGGGTTTCCTTGGGGTTCTCCCCAGAGATGGAGTGGGTCGGTGGGTCAGTGGGTCAAGTTTTCTGAGTGGGGTCGTGGGTCAACAGCATGTGACCCACTGTGACCCACCACCCACCGTGACCCACTGCGACCCACCGACTCAGTATGATCTACCGACCCTCTCTGCTCACTGCATTGTAGACAGTATCTTCTGAAGACGTAAATTTGTCTCCGTTTAACTTTCAAGACCTTCATTTCCCTTCCTTTTCCACTTGTTTCTGTCTACTTACCTGAGGTGAGTATATCTAACCAAGTGAAAAAGGAACTTCAGGCACTTTTGGACATTGATATTTTTAATTGTAATAATAGCAATAGGACTTACACTACAACTTGGCTTTCGAGACCTGTGAGTTTTTAGAGCTAACTACTGGAAAAAATACATTTTTGAATCACTGTAATATATAAAAAATTGCATGTAACTATGTGTGCCTGATCATCACGGTCAAATCGCAAAGTCAAGTGAAATTACTTTTGGTATATAGTTCGGCCTTAATCCAAATTGGGATGTTATATTGCTTTTATTATAATGCATAATATCCTAAGGAGGTAGTGAGGATCCAAATTTTTGCGAAAAAAAAAATGAGTATCTCGCAAGCCGTTAAACTTACGGAGCTGAAATTCAGTGTATTAACTCTTTATTGAAAATAAACAGAATGTGTCCTAGCATTTTTAAAATTCTCCTTTATGTGGGGGAGGGGCACTTTTCTATATATGGAAAATTGGTAGTGAGTTGGTTTGTAAAAATTAGGGATCGGCACGAGCGAGTTCGAGCGATTTTTCTTTGAAACTCGACTCGACTCGAAACAGACATGTTTGAACTGGACTCGAGAACTCGGCTCGAAAAATTTCCTCCAACTCGATTCGAATTTGGTTCGAGTTTCGAGTCGAGCCAAAACGAGCCAAATCGAGCCTTATCGTGTGTGTAGTTCAAGTACTCTCTTCAAGTATTATACATATACAATTATTATCAATGACATTATTATTATTATTATTATTATTATTATTATTATTATTATTATTATTATTATTATTATTATAAGGACCGCCGTGGCTCATTGGTAGAGCGTTCACCTCTGGTGAATGGGGTCTCGGGTTCCATCTCTGCTCCCGCCAAGTGAACCTTGTGGTGGACGAACACCGTCTGCATGGGTTTTCTCGGGGCCTGCCCATTTCCTCCCACTTTCTTCATTCCACCATTTTATTCATTTCTCATCATCACCATCTCCTTTAGCCTATTCAACATAAGACTGGGACGTAAAACTCAAAAGACTTATTATTATTACAGCGTTTTTGCTTCGCAATCGGAAGGTCCGATGCTCGAATCCAGAGTTCAGTATCCTGACTGAGGCTTTCCAGGGTTTTCCTCAGTTACACCAGGTCAATGTTGAGATGGTACCTTAAAATACAGACCCTGGCCGCCATCCTTCCACTTCATTTCCCAATGTTGTTGTTATTGTTGATTTGAGTGCTCCAGTGTAAAATGGCCTCTGAGATTGTATTTGGTAGCTTAGTAATAAATAAATAAATATATATATCTCTCGTTCACTTAATTCTGCAAAAGATGGCTGATGGTGGGCATGAAGTCATACGTTTCCAGGTACATATACAATTCCTAAGAGACCACCACTTTTACGATACTTTTTCGATACGAGACAGACACAAACTTTGTCTCCTAGACTATTGTCGTGGTCTGTATATGAGTAACTTTAAGACACAATCTATGCTACATTCGCGAAGTGTGTAATGCCTTGTCTTCTGATGTTAATGCGCAACGGAGATTTCTTGCAGTAATACATCCAAGTTCTTAATGTAGGGAGCCCGTACCCCAAGGAATCGAACATATTTTAAAATTGAATTTACTATTAGATATATTAGAAAATCAAGATTATCGAAATGTGTTTTAGATTCATGGTATTATTGACTAAAAGAAATTAGGTAACATAATACATTCATACATATATATATAAAAACATAAATCAGTGAACAAATCGATGACAGTTTTGATAAATCACATTATCTGTACATAACGGTTTAATACGATTTTTTTATAGATAGCAAAATTTTACAATTTTATTATATATAGCTCTGTAGGTATTTACAGATAAACGTACCTAGGTATATGATAGCAGTCGTTAAATTGCTTGCAGTATTATTGCAGTTAGTTTTATTTGTATTATATTTACTGGGAATAGCGTTATATGAATATAACAGATGATGTATATTGCTTTAGTGCACAAGATTGTTTATATATATTTTATTTCTCAGACATATTCATATTTCCTTTTATGACTTCAATATTATTAATTAGCATTCAACATTTTCTTCAACTTTCGTATCATTATGTTTAATAACATTACTAAATTATACTTTATTCCTTTCATTCTTGTCGATTATTTATTTTTATAATTAAACATACCTCAAAAATAGCACCAAGCAATAAGCAGTCGATAGTTCCAGCACGAAATTCCCAATAAGGTGATATAGGTAACATACATCCGATCCATACCATATTAAACTTCAGACACCGCCATCATCATCAATAACCTTTTAAGTGTGGATACTTCTTATGTCTTCAACCAGAATTATATCGTAGTACTTGCAAAACCGTGCACAGATAATGGGTTATAATTTACTTATACAGTAATTTAGATGAAGCTCAAACAAAATTTATACCAGATTAAAGGACATCGGATTATTGTCTATGGGAACCCGGAGCGGGTTCACCGGTTAATGATTCATAATTTCAGTTAACATTTTCCATGTACAACTACTTTAAAACGAATTCTAAATACAGTTCTGTTTTACTTTGACTATCATATAAATCGATGATTTATAGGTTAGGTCTTACAATTCAACATTAAAACCAGACATCAATCCCATTTGAACTTATAACAAATTTTATATCTTTATGTTTGTTTATTATTCAACAAAAGAATAATTTTTTAGATCTTAGTTACTTTCTTTTTTTTGTATGTTAGAATTTTATGGTGCAGAGATAGACCCTGTTCGTCAATGTATCAATTTGTTAATAATCTATACAAAATAGTAGTAAATTATTAACAACTCACAAAATCAACAACGAAACAAATGTAACTGGTAGTTATAAGAACAATCTACAATAAATCAATAACTATCTACCAATTATAAACAAATAAATTCAGAAACTAAATTTTTAAAGCTTGTAATGTCTTCGCGAAACGCGAGGCATTACAATTTACCCGTGGAGTCTTAAAAAATTATCTTTAGATAATTTTTTTTTAGTTTTTATTTTCAGGTTGATAATTTTCCATCAATCGCCGCTTTTCATCTTCTGTACAGTTAAATTTTTTAAGATTGCGAAAATTCTGAGTACCAGCTGTTTTCCCATCTAAGGTATTCAGTATCGCACAGTTCCTCAATAATTTACTAACTACATATGGTCCAACGTAGCACTTCATATATTTCGCCGTTTCTTGTTTGATAGCTGAGGATTGGTAATGCGTCTTTTTCATTACTAAATCTTGTTCTTTAAGCTGAATATCATCCATTTTATTCTTTGGTATATAAATAGGATTCAGTACTGCTATAAGCCGATCGTGAATATCCAGAGGTAATAATTCCTTGGGCCATTTGTAATTTTGCTTGAATGTGTCTATTGCCGAAAAAGATAAGAATACCTCTGATGGTGTTTGTTTCGTATGGATATTTATAGCATTATTTAGTAATTCTTGTACAAGTTTCAATTTTGTGCTCCATTCCGATTGGTTTTCGTTACAGTATAATCTAAGTAATCTGTTCAGCTCTTTATGTTTCCGTTCGACCACACCATTACCTTGCGGATTATAAGGAGTTGTATGCCAATGTTTAATATTCCTTTGTTGGCAATATTCTGTCCACGGTTTTGAAAGGAACTGAGGACCATTGTCAGTTATAATAGTATTCGGATATGGGAAGACATAAAAATAATGCTTTTCAAGAGTTCTTAAAATTTCGGTGGTATTTGCCTTTCGCAATGGGTAAAAGCAAACAAATTTAGAATAAATATCAATAACTGTTAGAATATAATTGTAACCTTTACTTTTGGGCAATTTTCCTTCCAAATCAATTGCTAATTTATCATGAGGATAACTGGAAGAGAGGTGGTGCTCTTCAGTTGCAATCCTTTTGTTAGCGCTTTTTGTTTCAGCACATTTAATGCAATTTCGAACAGCTCCTATCATATCCCTTTTAATTGTTTTCCAATAAAATAAACTGCGACAAATTGCCAAACATTGTTTCTGTCGAAAATGTCCTTTATCGTGTAATTTCATTACTAGATTTTTAGTCAATGATTTCGGAATTACTAGCAACCAACTACCTCTTTTTGGGTTTCTTACAAATAAAATTCCATTATATAATTTGATATTTTCTAAATTTTTACCAGTATCTAATTTTCCTTTCAAATATTTGCAATATTCATCTGTTTGTTGTGCCCTTATTATTTCGGTATAATTGAACAATCGTGGATCTTCCTTGAAAATAAAATTACAGTTTCCATAATACATAAAAGCATCTCGTCGAATTGGCTTTAACTGCAATATTTCTAGGGATGATCCAGTGTGATTAATTTCCGGTTGATATTTACTATTTTCCGTGGAATTAATGAAGTACTGAGTAACTTGTTCGGATGTTTCAGGTGGGTATCTACTCAACATGTCCGCCACAAAGTTATCTTTCCCAGAGATATGTTCAAATTTTAGATCATATTTCTGTAACTTCAAAATTAGTTTTGTTGTTCGAGCATCCAAGTTTTTCAAAGAGAGGGCATAAGTAGCGGCATTATTATCGCAATGAACTATAGTAGTACGACCTAAAATATAATAAGCAAAGCGCTCACACAGAAATAGAACTGATAGAAGTTCCAGTTGAAAGATTGACATTGACATTTCGTGCAATTTCACCCGTCGACTGGCGTAAGCAATGATAGTAGGATCATCGTTATTATCCTGATATTGGGCCAGATAACCCGCAAGATTCTCTGCGCATGCATCACTATAAATGTGGAAGTCGCAGTCAAAGTTGGGTTGTCCTAATGCAGGTGGACTGCTCGCTACTTGTCTCAGTTTGTCAAAACTTTCAAACATCTGCGGTGTAAATTTAAATGGTATGTCTTTCTTCAAGAGTTTGTAAAGCGGACCTGTTAATTCGGGAAATCTATCAATGTGACGGTGCCTCCATCCCAAAATTCCTAGAAAGGATTTTAATTGTTTTCGTGTACGAGGAACTGGAAAGCAACGAATGGCCTCATTCATCTTCGGGTCCACTTTGATTTGTTTTCCATCAATGACATGTCCTAGAAATTTGATCTCTGATTGAATAAATTTACGTTTTTTAAAATTTAAAGAGAAATTCGCATCATCAAATATACGTAGGACTCGTTCAAGATGTTGAAAATGTTCACCAAGATCCCGTGAAAAGCAAAGAACATCATCCAAATAAACAGTTACAAATGCACGAGTAGTCATATCGAAAAATTTGTTCATTGTCTGCTGAAAGACAGAAGGTGAAGATCGGAGACCCATAGGAAGCACTTTCATACAGAATTGTCTTCCGAGAAAGACAAAACTGGTACACTCATATGAGTCTGGATGCAAGCCCAATCCATAATACCCTGAAGTACAATCAAAAGATGAAAATACTGTTGCTCCAGCTAGCCGTGATAATATGTCATTTATAGGTTCAACTTGTACTTTTGGAGACACCACTTTGGCATTCAGTCCTCGTAAATCTAACACTGGTCTCACACCACCCGATGATTTTCTGACGCAATGCATCGGGTTTCTATAAGGCGAGGATCTTTCCTCAGCGATACCGTATTTAACCCATTTGGATAATTCCTCTTCAAATTCGAATCGCATTGCTTGAGGTACATTATATAATTTTCCTACCACTGGTTCTGTGTCAGTTAGTTGTATTTTGTATGGCTCAGTTTTTATCCGTCTAGGATATTCTGTGAACATACATTTAAATCGCAACAATAATTCTAATAACTTCTGTTTAACACTTTCAGTCAAATCCTCTCTAGAGTTTACAAAAAGTTTTAGATCTTCCTCGGTAACGTTTGGTTCAGGATTCATAATAATTTCGTTTTCATCTGAATTTAATTTCATAGTAAATTCGAATATTTCCTTTTCAATAGTTCCTTCTGGATTCAATGAAAGCTGGATAAAGCTCGGTTTAGACGTATCCAGTGTAACTAACTTATCATCATTATCTCTTAATCGAATAATTTGCCGTTCACTATCTATAACACATTTGAATTTATTTAGAAAAGGACTACCTAGAAGCATATCAGGTTTCATATTCTTTACAATAAACAATGGTACTTCAAAGAGATGATTCGATAGTCGCAGATTAACAACTTGTAGGCCTCGTACATGAAAATTCTCGTTTCCAGCGAAGGTTCCTAAGATTATATTCGAAAACGGACGCAATTTTACCGAGGGAAATTTAGTCTGTAATTGGTTCCAAATCCTATCACTCAAAAGATTTAATTCTGCCCCAGAATCTAATATACACATAAGAGGTATATCACCTATCGTGCCTCGAATAGTTGGGGACGGATAGCAATATTCTAATTTGTTTATAATATCTCCCTCATGATCATCTTCAATTACAAATGCAATTAGGTAATTTAAATCTGCGTCGGATAAATAGTTATTATTATTAGCGGTTATACGACAACCAGGGGTCATATGAACCTTCTCGCAACCGTCTTCCCCCTTCAAGATCGGTTGCGTGATGTGTTTTCCCGATCCAGATTTGCAGCAAGGTTCGACATTTGGTTCGTATCCGGCATGGTGCTATTTACAGTATTACAAGTTGGCATCGAAGACGGAACATCAACTGAATTTCCTGTTTGAGTTGCTATAGTATTTCCCGTTGACGGAAGATAAGGTGAGCGATTACGAGACCATGAATTATTCCTTGGAGGTTTGTATTTTCTCTTATTATAATTATTATAGTTACTGTTTCTATAAAATTGACCATTATTCCTACTATTACAATTGCACGACCCAGACATCATATCCGTCATATTATAATCTGTCTGGGCAGAATTGTCTGTCTTGACTCTCTTGGCATAATTTACTCGTGGTGGACGAACGAATGTTTTCCGTGTTTCTCTAAATTCTTTATTAGAAGTATGACAGTCCTGCATATCAGCTAATCGAATGAGTAAATCTTCCACAGATTTGCTAGGATTAGCACGGAGTATCTTTCTGTCTTCCGGTGGGATGGCATTAAGAACAAGTTCCATTAATTCTTTTTCATCTACCGTGCTCACTACCTTCTGATATCGATCCACGAGTTTCCAGGCAAAATCAGCTAGCGATAAATTTCGATTACGATCGTACTTCATATACTGCAGCTGACGTTTTTGCGCATCCTCCAACCTCGATGATAGGTACTGTCTTTTAAACATGTAGACAAAATCATCATAAGTCTGTAATTCATGGGCTATATTGCGAAACCAAGCACCTGCGGAGTTAATCAGGCAACGCTGAACGATAACCAGTTTTTCTTTATCTTTCAATTGGAACAAGTCCAGCGTCTGTGTTATCTCCTCCAGAAATGCTCGAGCAATACCTACTTCACCTATTTGTCCTTCGAACTTAGGAAACTCGCGCAAATCTCTCCACTGTATATTTGTTCCGATAAACGACATCACTGGCTTGGGATTTGATACCGTATTCAAATTCTTTTCCTTAGACCACACTTCAGGAATTTGTCGTGAATTTCTACTAGATGGAAGTTCTGTTACAATAACACCCGGATTTATTTTAGTTTGTATTACTTCCGGTGTCATGCTTGTTGGTTTAAACGACAAGAAATCATTTTGTTTTACGTTTAGATAACTGTTACTATTAACAGTAGTAACCGTTGTACTAGCGGAAGTTACGGCATTGGACACGCTTGGGGTCACTACAATATTCTCATTTACACTCTTTTCGATGGGAAACGTGGTAGGTGTGGTTGATGATTCAATTTTCAATGTTTTCACTTCCTCTTGAAGTATAGCGAACTTAGCATCCATCTCCCTACGTAAAGATTCCACCTTAATTTTATTTTCCACTATGTTGCTCTTCCTGGCCTCATTTTCCTTTTCTAATTGATCCATTCTCGCTTCTGACTTTTCTTGAATCTCTAGCATCACATCCATATTATTCTCAAGAGTAGCCATTCTTTTGTTATTCTCTTCTTTTAAATTCTCCATTTCCGATAACTTTTCATCCGTTTGTTTCACTAAATGGTTGAACTCTTCTCTCATTTCTCTCCGAAATTCAGCTGCTTCCCTTTTCATCTCTTTGGTGGAAGTTTGCACTTCACACTTCAATTCGTACAACTGTTTCATTATTATTTCCAATTTTTCTTCAATCCCTGTTGTTTGTTTTGTCTGTCCTGAGGAAGTTCCGGTTTCACTTATGTTTACATTCTTCTGTTCGGCTTCTCTTGTTTTCTCATTATCTAAACCTTCATGTACCTCTCCAGTGAACTGTTTCTCCTTTTCAGCTAATTCCTGACCTTCAAAATCCATAACAAGGCTACGTCGCTGATTTTCACTCTTTTCTTCACAGTTAGGACATGTCCAACGTGTATTTTCATCACTTAACTCCTCGAATCTTTCCTCTGGTATATTTAAACATCTGAAATGATACCACTCGCCACAGGTATCGCAAGCAATGATCTTCAATCCTGCGGTTCTGTCCTCACAACATTTACACTGTTCATCATCACTGCTGTCACTCACAGAGTCCTTTCTTATATCACGAAGTTTACGAGACATAATTAAAATCATCAAATAACCCATTTGGGTTCCCACTAACATTAGAATCCGATGCCTACAAATTTTCAAATCTAACTTGTATCCTAAAAGACCACTAAATTTCTTTTCACAAATTTAGACACATCAATTCCCCAGGTCCAAGACTCCAAACATTCTGCAGTCGAATCTCTCTCAACACAAGATACCGATTATTTTCGACCTTCCATGATTCTTCTTGGAAGAATTTACCTCTGGCGCCTTCTGGTAAATAACTGCCAAGATTCATGCTCCTCAAGTTAGTATGCCAAACTTCTTATACTGCAGCAAGAGAGACTCAACTTTATATATCCTGATGCTGGATGTCGCCAAATTTGTAATGCCTTGTCTTCTGATGTTAATGCGCAACGGAGATTTCTTGCAGTAATACATCCAAGTTCTTAATGTAGGGAGCCCGTACCCCAAGGAATCGAACATATTTTAAAATTGAATTTACTATTAGATATATTAGAAAATCAAGATTATCGAAATGTGTTTTAGATTCATGGTATTATTGACTAAAAGAAATTAGGTAACATAATACATTCATACATATATATATAAAAACATAAATCAGTGAACAAATCGATGACAGTTTTGATAAATCACATTATCTGTACATAACGGTTTAATACGATTTTTTTATAGATAGCAAAATTTTACAATTTTATTATATATAGCTCTGTAGGTATTTACAGATAAACGTACCTAGGTATATGATAGCAGTCGTTAAATTGCTTGCAGTATTATTGCAGTTAGTTTTATTTGTATTATATTTACTGGGAATAGCGTTATATGAATATAACAGATGATGTATATTGCTTTAGTGCACAAGATTGTTTATATATATTTTATTTCTCAGACATATTCATATTTCCTTTTATGACTTCAATATTATTAATTAGCATTCAACATTTTCTTCAACTTTCGTATCATTATGTTTAATAACATTACTAAATTATACTTTATTCCTTTCATTCTTGTCGATTATTTATTTTTATAATTAAACATACCTCAAAAATAGCACCAAGCAATAAGCAGTCGATAGTTCCAGCACGAAATTCCCAATAAGGTGATATAGGTAACATACATCCGATCCATACCATATTAAACTTCAGACACCGCCATCATCATCAATAACCTTTTAAGTGTGGATACTTCTTATGTCTTCAACCAGAATTATATCGTAGTACTTGCAAAACCGTGCACAGATAATGGGTTATAATTTACTTATACAGTAATTTAGATGAAGCTCAAACAAAATTTATACCAGATTAAAGGACATCGGATTATTGTCTATGGGAACCCGGAGCGGGTTCACCGGTTAATGATTCATAATTTCAGTTAACATTTTCCATGTACAACTACTTTAAAACGAATTCTAAATACAGTTCTGTTTTACTTTGACTATCATATAAATCGATGATTTATAGGTTAGGTCTTACAATTCAACATTAAAACCAGACATCAATCCCATTTGAACTTATAACAAATTTTATATCTTTATGTTTGTTTATTATTCAACAAAAGAATAATTTTTTAGATCTTAGTTACTTTCTTTTTTTTGTATGTTAGAATTTTATGGTGCAGAGATAGACCCTGTTCGTCAATGTATCAATTTGTTAATAATCTATACAAAATAGTAGTAAATTATTAACAACTCACAAAATCAACAACGAAACAAATGTAACTGGTAGTTATAAGAACAATCTACAATAAATCAATAACTATCTACCAATTATAAACAAATTCAGAAACTAAATTTTTAAAGCTTCTAATGTCTTCGCGAAACGCGAGGCATTACAAGTGTTCTCTCGGTATTCGTGTAAAATTGATTCAAATTCGAAGTTCTCCGCGGCCCAATGCATATTGCACTAATTTTAACGGCCCATATGTCATTTGCATATTTATGGGCGTTCATATATCCGGAATTCAATCATACACTACTAAAACGCTCGGGAACAAATATTTTTTACACTAGTTTCTTTAGATGGAACTGGATATGAATGTCGGTATATACAACAAAAAATTGGATCAAGTATTGGATCAAAGAATTGTTTTGAATGAATATTAGTCTAGTAGTACTTTACTAAGTAAATAAGCAGAACGATATGGAGAGATTTGGATCGGATAAGCACAACAGTGGCTTGTGATTGAAGAAGACAAAATTATGTATGTAACACTGCTGTCAGAAATAAGATAAAGTATGAATAATGATAATATATTGTAGATATTCACTATTATTATTATTATTATTATTAATAATAATAATAATAATAATAATAATAATTTGAGCACGCAAAGTGTCACACATGTAAATATTTCGTGAAAGCAGAGAAATGAACTTGTTTTTTCCGATTGCCTTTGTAAATAGCTGTGGGATTCTTCCTGTTATTTGAGGAGTGTCTGCAAATTTTGACTACCATAGCTTTGCTCAAATAAATGACACACTGCCGCAGAAAAGTAATATTGTTCTTCTCCTATTTTTATTGCCTACTATAAAAAAGGAAAGAGCTTAAAACTATTCAGTAAAGAAAAGTCTGAACCCCTGATTACAGATTCCGTTTGGTGGTAACTTGTTTACTTGCAGAGTTGCAGGGCTGTTGAACAATAAACCACACGTGTTCAGTTGCAGTCCAGTCTAAATCTGTAAGAACGTTTGCCTCCAATGAATAAGATAAGAGAATTTCCGGCCATGCAAAATATGAAGAAGCGAAGTCATCACTTTATTTACCATGGTATGTGTGTGTGTGTGGGGGGGGGCGGTAGCTCAGTAGTAAAGCGTTCACCTCCGGTGCTTGGGGCCCCTGGTTCGATCCCAGCTCGCGGCGTGTGGACTTTGTGGTGGACAAACACCGTGCTCGTGGGTTTTCTCGGGATTCTCCCGTTTCCTCACACTTTCTTCATTCCACCATTTCATTCATCTCTCATCATCACCGTCTCCTTTAGCCTAACCGGCAAAACCGCGGGACATAAAATTTAAAGATTTCAACTCGTTTTTACCATGATACGAGAGGATTTAGCGAACATCATGATAATTGTCACTTCTGGTAAAATTAAGTTATTAGGTGGACTGGATTGGTATTAAACCACAAGGGAAACTTGTTTGGTATGTGTCATTGTATCGAATTGCATAGGAATGACGAACTTTCTTTTCATACTTACTCGAAAGTCAGAAAATGTGGCATACAATTATGTTTCCACGAGCTGCCCATATTATACAAATAACAACATTGTTATCCGGAATAGGCTTTTTATAATATTGGTAATAATAATAATAATAATAATAATAATAATAATAATAATAATATGTAGAAACTAGATTATGATTATTCTTCTCGCAAGAAATTCTAAATATGAGGAATTTAAAAATACCATAGGAAAATTATAAAGCTAAAGACAATATAGGAATATTACTAAAGAGTATTATGAAGATAATTTAAAGTTAAGTATGATTTCTTTTGTAACTAGAATTCTTTATAATGATTGATACTAACAGAAAAACAGACTAATAAAGCAATATGTTACTACTGAAAAATTAGTAATTTCTCCATATAGCCTATGATAAGATATTCAGAAAAGTGATCAATTTTGGATTATCCCTTTTATTAATCATTCATAATGGGAGCCATTTCAACACAGCTATACCCAGTCACATATATAAAGACAAGGAGATGTAAAATATTGGAAAATATGTAAATTTTACGTATTAATTAATTAATTACGAGTATTCATAACGTGAGAGCTGCTTCAACACGGCTATAGCATAAAAGTGTATACCAGGAGATAAATTGATGCCCACATCAATTTGATTAAAGAGGAGTTACACGAGACACATCATGTATAGGCCTATATCCATCTTAGAATACCCCGGCAACCCTGTTATTTTTCTGTTCTGGAGTTAGCAGTTATCTGAATCACCGCGGTGCTCCGCCCGGGTTTAGGGTTGTCAACGGATCGAGTGGCTCGGTTCACAGCTCATCTACTATCGAGCCGAACCGAGAAATGAACCGAGTCAACACCTCCCCTAACCGAGACGGCAAACACCGATGGCTCACCTGAGCCGAACCGAACCGATTCAGTGGCTCATCCCGAACGAGTCGGCTCAGGCCATCGGCTCAATTGAGCCGAGCCGATGGCTCATTCCAACCGAGCCGGCTCGAGCTGTTTGCTCAGTAGAACCGAGCCGAGCCCGTTGACATCAGTACCCGGGTTGGGCTTCTGCTTAGGTTCAGAAATACGACCGTGCAGGTCTAATCCTTGATGGTAAAAACTACAGTATATACATATATTGGTGCTCACGACATTTGAGGCTGTCCTTTTATTTAAAAAAAAAAATCTATTGTGGTCTCGTTATCGAGACGAGATGAGATGCAAGTAGTGTTCCCTCTCGTGAGCAACACTAAAAGTATTCCACAGTACGGCTTACATTTCTCATGGCTTTCGCTTTACAGTTTAATCAGGCCATGATTTCAAATCGAGCTAAAACGAGCTAAACGAGCGAGCCATGTACCAAACTCGACTCGACTCGAAACTCGATCTCAAAAACAGTAACTCGGCTCGAAACTCGACTCGAGAAAACAACCTTTGACACGGCTCGAAACTCGACTCGAATTCGAGTCGAGTTTCAGCTCGACTCGTGCCCATCTCTAGTAAAAATGATCGAAAACGATCGATGTTATTTAAGAAAAAAAAATCAGAAACAAAAAATACAGTGCTTGGCTTCATATATCCATTGCTTTCTGTTATAATAATTGCTGAAGCTTATGTTTACGGTATTGTATGGAGCGCTTACAGCACAGGGCAATCAACCCATAAAGTTGTGAGAAAAATAGGCATAAAATTTGTACTGTAAGCTTAATTACACGCTACTTTTAAGTTTGGATTGTACTCATAATTGTATGGAAAATTTTACACTTTTTTTCCTTTACGTTGGTCTACTTACTTTGATTTGGAACTTTGAAATTTCATCCTTTCTTCCACTGAAAAGTATTGATAATCCAACAAGGAAATAATTATATTATGATAATTTAATTTAAATTCATCGTAATTTGGACCATGGCAAACAGCAGTGTGGTAATTGAAGGGGAAGGAGGGAAATTCCCATTCACCTCTGAACACTTTCCAGGAACCTCGTTCCCTTTCGCTTTCTAGACGGGGAAGGAAACCTGGTAATGGTATCAAACCTTCATGTGTAACTACAAAAATTAAATTTATAAACAAATAAGAAATCATCAGTTTATCAGGCTTTAATTGATAATTTATTCACAAGATTCCCTATCAAAGGCGTGGTAGATGAAGTTTCTGTTCTCCATGGGTCGACATTGCCAACTGACATGGTCGGTATGGAAAAGATGTATGGTGATAGAGAGGTGATACTTGTTTGTGAGTATTTCAAAACTGACCGAGAAAAATGTTATCCGACTTAAGTCTAACAAGTAGATTGTCGATGAGAAGTTGCAGAAATCGGGTAGAAGCAGGCCCGTAGCCAGCCCAAAAATGTAGAGGGGGCCCGGTAGAAGTTTTGGGGGGGCCCGACCCAACCATATTATAGTTCATCGACATAAGCAATTCATCATATCTGCTCTTGAATGTTTAAGTATTTTGCTTCTACTTAATTCTATTATCCCCCTCTACACACACACACACATTAAGTTAACATTCTGTAATCTACATGAAAAAAACGTGAATTTTATTAAATGGGTATTACTAACTACACGAATTAGAATTAAAATATAAATGTTTTAGTAGTCCCACATGTAATACTAACATTAAGATCAAGAACCAGAGATGATCTAGTGTGAAATAAGGAAATTCAACTTTACTTAGGCTCTTGTTTAGGGTTAACTTGCGAAGTCGACCTTCCATTTTTATCAAAATTTTGAAAATTTACCTAGAAGAAATAATAATTTGATTCTTTGTGTGCTTGATAACATGTTAGTGAAGTGTAACTTATGTGTAATACCTTTTGATAAGCGGTTATAAAAACGGGACTAATTCGCAAGGAGAGGGGGCTACTTGTCTCTAGGTTCAGGACGGTTGGATTGTGGATAATTTTCGAGTAAACATGCCTGCAAGTGTACAGGGTCTTTGCGCTGGATGTGAATTGACAGTACTAACATTTGTAAAACAGATGTTGATAATGAGGTTAATCTTTTGATATATATTTTTATAAAAAGGCCTTGTGTCCATCTTAAACATAAATTAAACCTAACTTTCTTACAAGGCTGTCTATATTCTTTATTATAAATTAACGAGAAATGTTACAGTTTCGGAAGTATATCACTTCCTTCTTCAGACCACTATTCCGACTGAAATCATAGATAACGTAACATAATTTGTTATCTCTACCAATCAAGAATCATTTTTTTCCTTTTTCATTAAAATTCAAAATATATGTCCTATATTTTCATACTGTAACATTTCTCGTTAATTTATAATAAAGAATATAGACAGCCTTGTAAGAAAGTTATGTTTAATTAATCTTTTGAATATTCATGGCTTAATGAATGAAAGAACAAAGACCACCAACAATCGTTCACGATTTTCTGCTTGAGATAGGAGATCTCTACAAACCTAAGTACGCTTTAGGCTACTTACTAAGATAAGTGCGAAGTAGACATAACATAACCTAAGAAACCTAGTAGTGCGTTATCCCACTTTACTTCGGCTTCTCGCTTATCTCGTTCTTCCCTCTCAACTCCGCACTCCCCATTAACTACCCACAACCGTCCTCCGCGCAGCCCGCCAGTCTCGCCTTTAGGTTAATAATGGATTTCCATATGTAATTGTGGTTCCTCCCCCGTACTCATACCCTCGAGGTAACGTAACAGAACATAAAATGAGTAAAGGTCAAGTAGAAATTGATGATTGTAGATTTTATTATGGCTTTTGTTGAAAATTAGGTGGACGGGTAACTTTGAAGTAATTCCCTTGTTTACAATTACATTGTATTTTTTTAAATATTTATACTAACAAGCAACGTACAGAACAAGGCAGGATCAGATCCGACTCAAACTTCGCCCAGAGGACACATAATAGAAAAGAAGAAAAAATGCCAAATTTTAGCTCCCCATATCCAGAAACACCGGAGATATGCTCCGCAACATAACGCACCACGCGAAAATATGATATAAGATAAACGTCGCAAGATACCCATTTATGTCGAAAACGAAAAGGATGGGCAGCACCAAAATGATATTAAGATATTTGATATGCTATAACATTTACTTGGCAGCCATCTTGAATACCGCGATCTTGGATATAGCGTAAGGTATTGAAATGAGAAGCGAGATATGTGATATATCAATGTAAGATAAAATGCAAAAGGAAAACCAATGATGCAACCGCGAAAAACATATGTATAATGGTGTGGACGGTACGAAGTGTGGAAGACTCGGGTAAAATAAACTTGTTATCGAAGAACAGAATAATAGGGCAAGACCCCCACGACAATGATGCGCGACAAGTAACTGCAAGAGTGTCTGTGCATGAAACTGCATCCGCCTTGACAGATTATGCTTTTCGAGGATATTGGGATTCGGTCTGGAACAGTGGAAACTACAGTTGCAACCCGCGATACGAGCGCTCGTTTGGCGACTACCTAAACTACAAAGGATTATCTCTTATGGAACAGCTATTCGGCAGCTCGCTCCGGAGTGTAGGAAATATCATCTTGGATGGGTGATCGAAAGAACGACCTACCTGGGATTGAAGTCCACTCCTGGAAAACGTTTTGTATGTTTTTTGTTCAAGTTTCTTGCTGTTTTGAATAAACAAATGACATTTCGGCCCGCGTTTGTTTAAACAACACTATCTGAAGCAGAGTGTGTACGGATGAGAAAGCCCAGCCATGTTCTAGCTTACATTTCTTTACGAATGTTTCTTTTCCTTTGCGCGGTTTGCTACACTATTTCGCGACGGTTCCAAACAGTCACAATATCAGGGAAAGTCACCGTTCTGCATTGATTCGATGAATTCCATGAGTTGTTGCAGTCTCCCACTAGAAGGTTAGTTTACCACAAAATGAAACGACTCGAATTGTGTCAGCTGGTTTCGAGAGTCTCATCCACATTCACATGTGTTACATCGTGGTTATTCAAAATCTCCAGCATGTGTTCAGTTGCTTTTCGTCCGTCCACTGTCTGTTCTGTCGATTGGACGTACACTTGTTTTGGAAGTACACTTTGCATCAGTAACACCAGATTGAGAGGGTTCGCCATTGCAGCTCTTCATTTGTGCTTGTAGATGAACGATACTGCGGACACATTTAGTACAAAAAATATTGCGCGTTTTGGCTTGCGTATGCCACAAACACACTATCACTTTTCACTGGCCGGCCCCTGCTATCACGTTCACTTCGTTTCATATATGCAAGTGAAACCAGTAGACACAATTCGAATCGTCTCATTGTGTGGTAAACTAGCCTTCTAGTGGGAGACTGCAACAACTCACGGAATTCATCGAATCAATGCAGAATGCTGCCTTTCCCTGATATTGTGACTGTTTGGAACTGTCGCGAAACAGAGTAGCAAAACCGCGCAAAGAAAAAAGAAATATTCGTAAAGAAATGTGAGCTGGGACATGGCAGGGCTTTCTCATTCGTACACACTTTGCTTCAGATAGTGTTGTTTAAACAAACGTGGGCCGAAATGTCCTTTGTTTACACGAAACAGCAAGAAAATTGAACAAGAAACGTACAAAACGTTGTCTAGGAGTGGGCTTCAATCCCAGGAAGGTCGTGCTTTTAATCACCAATCCAAGATGATATCTTTTACACTCTGGAGTGAGCTACCGAATTACTGTTCCATAAGAGACAGTCCTTTGTAGTTTATGTTGTCTCCAAACGATCGCTCGAATCGCGCGTTGTAACTGTGGTTTTCACTGTCCCAAACCGAATCCCAATATCCTCGAAAGGCATAATCTGTCAAGGCGGATGCAGTTTCATGCACAAACGCTTGCAGTTACTTGTCGCGTATCATTGTCGTGGGGGTCTTGCCCTATTATTCTGTCCTTCGAATACACGTTTGTTTTGCCCGAGTCTTCCACACTTCGTCCCGTCCACACAATTACACATATGTTTTTCGCGGTTACATCATTGGTTTTCTTTTTGCATTTTACCTTACATTGATATATCAAACATCCCGCTTCTCATTTCAATACCTTACGCTATATCCAAGATCGCGGTATTCAAGATGGCTGCCAAGTACTATAACATATCAAATATCTTAATATCATTTTGGTGCTGCCCATCTTTTCCGTTTTCGACATAAATGGATATCTTGCGACGTTTACCTTATATCATATTTTCGCGAGGTGCGTTATGTTGCGGAGTATATCTCCGGTGTTTCTGGATATGGGGAGCTAAAATTTGGCATTTTTTCTTATTTTCTATTATGTATCGTCTGGGCGAAGTTTGAGTCGGATCTGATCCTGCCTCGCTCTCTACGTTGCTTGTAAGTTCTTGTTTAGAATCTTAAATTAAACTCGCTTTATATAAATGTACCACCTGCACACTATATCAAGAAGACACATACCAAAACAGCTAAAAAAAATACTATAATGTTATTCAAAGCTACACTAAAAATTGTATGCGGCATACGTAATATCGTATGGTACATTTGTAAATCTGTAGTTTTTGGACTTAACGTACAGCAAGCGTATAACTGAAAACGCATGTTTTATAATACTTTCTGTATAAGTACTTTCCATCTGTACGTACTTTCCGTATGAAACTATATAGGTAGCTAGGGTCTCACATACAAATGGACGTATATAACATATAGCTGACGAAGGTAACATACATATATGTATGTAATATAAGGAAGACTGTTAGACATCAGACATCCTGCAACGGCATGATGTAACACCTAAGGGCAGTTTCTATGTAGCATACGGATAACGTATGCTCCGTTCTGATTTTTGTAGTAAGCAAGAGGATTCCGTATATTTGTATAGACAATATACCACTGTCCGGAGAACGGATTTTTATCAATGTAAGTAAAACGCTACACCCATCTAGTATCGAGTAAAAGCATCACTGCTTCTTTCATGTTGAATTACAACATTATTACGCGTACGCGACTAAGAAATAGTTCCAATTTACAACGTTTTTATATGAAAACTAGCTACTTCCAATACACAACATTTTGCTACTTAATTTCTCCTCTAAATCTTGCAAATGTTTACTGGTCCTGGCTCCACAGCCCGGAATTTAATCCTTAAACTTAGACGTTAAATATGTTCACTTGCTCAGTTACTCATCTAATTGGGTAATTTAGCTTAACTTTATTCTTCTACGAGAACAAACATATGAAAGTCTTTGCAACCATTACTTTTTCGGTGAATGTTCCACCACAGTTTTTGTTTTACATATTACACCACAATAATTTGGACTCTACTAGAATGAATCGCCTTTAACGGAACTCGGAGCTCTTAATTCAATTCACAACTAATTGTTCCACAATTAATATAAGGTTTGCTATTGACGAGGATTTTGCAATGCATGTATGTACTACAACTACACAATAGAATAACAATAACCTTTCGCCGTTACTGCAATCGACAAAAGATAAACGCTTTGTTCCTGCTCCTCTTTTTATGATTTGGCTTGAAGTAAGCACTTCACACTTCGTCTCCTACCTCCCAGATCGCTATTACAACTGTGGCATGAAGTATTATGAACATATTCCTTCTTTTCATAAAAACTTGCTTCAATATGTATTGTGTCATTTCATATCGAGATTCGAGAAGACTGATAAACTTAACTCCTTTAAAATATGTTTAGAAGTGTTCATAAAATAGTTAAAATGGAAAAATTCTTGGTATAATCACTTTTATATTGCATTTTATTCTTAGTGTTTACCCACAGAATTAATCGAGATTTTTTTGCAAGCCTTCCATGAAAATTTTAGAGGGGGCAAGAAAAATTTAGGGGGGCCCGGCCCCCTCTTGCCCCCCCCGTGGATACGGGCCTGGGTAGAAGTATTATCAATTTCCACGACAGAGTGCGAACGAGGATTTCCCCTTATGAATTTACAGATGACTGATATTAGAAATAGACTAAGTGCTCAAACATTAGCTTGATGTTCATCAATGTTAATGGACTACCGCTAGACAAGTTCAAAGTAGACGAACTGGCTGAAGAATGGACATCATTCCGCTGCGGATGATATACCACGAAAAAGTTCTGGAGGCCCGTGAAACCCACAGGAAAGAAATCCGATTTCAGATTTGTTTTAAGTTGACAAATTACGAGTTATGGAAAATGTATACTTGTATTACTAATAGCTTATTTGTGTTATTCAACTTTGTACCTAATTTTTAATAAGTCTCTTCTTTGCTTTTTATAAACTAGAAGGTAAAGTACTTTGAATAAATATTAATAATAATTGCAATTATGCATATTTGTACTTTAATTTAACGTGGTGTTTTAGTGATTACACAAATTACAATTATGAGCATACATCATGGAGATGCTCTCACAGAGGGTACCAGAGCACATTTATACGCTATGAAAAACTTATTTTTCAAGACTTTTGTGAGAGAAATACTGTGAACTGAGAAATCATAACCATTTCCATATTGTACAGTTGTATTTTCCTGCGAATAGAAGTTTCTTTTGGAATGCGTTGAGAAATTAACACTTGCAAGAATACTCTCGTAGTACAAGTATATTTTAGGCACACACTAATTTCCCCCCACCTTGAAGTGCTTCAATTTCCTCACTGACATACACTTTACCATTTTATATCGTAAAGGTCAGATCCACCGTTATTGTAACAGAGTGGTGCTTGAGCTTCAAACTCCGATTAGTGACAATTTCACAGTCTTGTTTTATTACAAGTGTAAACTCTTTAGTCAGTACAGAAGAGGCCGTGGATCATGTGTCAGAGTTGATGACGATGGATTTTGGTGAGTCAGAGTAGGACACAGTGGATGAGAGTGGTTCATGGTGGGTCACGGTGGGTGGTGGGTCATTGTGGGTCACAGTGGGTGATGGTCAGATTGGGTCATGGTTTGTCGTGGGTCAGAGTGGGTCATGATGGGTGGTAGGTCAGTAGGTCGTCACGCCAACTCTCTAAGGACTCCTTAGAACTTGAGTTTCCTCCCCTATATCACCAACTCTTTTACACGCAAAATTAAATATAGATGAGAATTCTACATCCACATTTTCTCTCAGTTCTTCAAATACTTGATGGACATTTCTTACATTGGTAATTACAACCGAGAGATCTAATTTTGGATGCGGCAGATTCTTATATAGCGTGACTGTGAAAGAAAAATACAGCGACACAATAAAGTCACTGCGTTTCACAATAGCATTGTAGCTCGTTTAACTGCTAAACACTTCAACATTGTACGTACCTATTTTCTAATCACTCAAGTATTGCTACAATATGTGCAAACAATTCTACAAGTGTATTTACTGATTCTTGTTTTTCTACCAAACACATCACACAAACTGTTTTGGGTTTAGCTTTCTTTGGGTTAAGAACAACAGTCTCAGATATGACTGTTTTTAAGACATTAGCACATTTTAGTGATTCCAAAAGAAAAGCTGATGTCCTACTAACGTTAGTTAGTGTTGCCACGAAACGAGACATTTCTCGTCTCTCGTCTCATCTCGTCTCGTAAACGAAACGAGACACAACCAGTCTCGAACTGGAGGATATAGGGCCTTGGCAGGAGCCTCACTTGGAGAGTCTCATCTTCCCTTTCCCTGTAGTATATAGGAGCCTCACAAAGTATACTAACGAGGGAAGGATGTGATGTCACTCAGACAGAATTTCACCAAATTTGGTGTAGGATTAGGTAGTGGGAATAGAAAAGAACGTGTGGAATAATTCGTTTCGCGGGCGTTCGGAAGAAGAAATAATGGACCTCACAGTTCTGGAGAAGTATGGCCTGTCAATCAGATGTTGATGGGACGGACCCTTTGCTCGCTGTTGGCAGCCAATGCAGAAGTTAAATAAAGTAGAATGAATACAGAAAAGATGAGCTGAATACAAAACGCACCAATATCCGTCCCGGGGCTTCAACTTTCGCCTATTCAAGATTCGCCTAATACCTTCTAGCTATGCAAACTTCAATCAAAGTGATGACACAATTAATTTTCTTATTAGGCGAAAGTTGATTTTTTTAAAACTTGGTTTAGCTCGCATACGTTGGTAGTCCTGCACCTCATTAATAGCATTTCCTCTTGAAAACATTTTCGCGGTCTTATTAAATAGTCCAGTATGTAGCGGAAAATTTTGACAAACCCAGCAGAAATTAGTAGCTCAATGAAACTTGCAGGATAGTTTCCTTTCATCTAGTATAGTAATATTCAAAAAGGAAGTCACCAAACATCCCTCTTGAGCTTCATCTAATATGGCTGCCATATCCAATTTGGCCGCCATCGTCTATAGAACAAACATGTTTTCCTTGATTTCTTACCTTAGGTCCAATCCTACGGTTTTGGAACTTATAACAAAATATTTTTAAAATATATTCCTTTGTTTGATACATAATTCATCTCCGTAGGTCAGGTAGATATCAACTTACACGTGATAGAGCATTGCTTAATCTTGTAGATACCTGTGTTTCTTTCAAGCAAGCATGTTATAAATAGAGGATCTGCCCATATGTATCTTCATCCTATTAAACCAATAAAGCCAAAAAACAACCGAGTATCGGCACGTCTGATTGGCTACTCTCGTTTCTGCCATCGTCTGATTGGCTACTTTCGTTTTCGCCATGATTGTTGGCTCAAAACATTGCGATCCTATTGGGCGGAGTGGGCAGAGTAGGGGTGGTGAAACTGTGACGTATGGCTTCAAGATTTTGTTGTAAGGGCAGATCCTCTATTTTATAAGATCCTTCCTTATATGCTTTCAAGCGTATTTTTCTGATTTCCTTGTTTACATATACATTTATTTGTAGGCAAACAAGGAAATCAGAAATTAAGTTTTTTTTAATAAACGATAGGAAAAATTTATAATACATAAAAGATACAAAATTTAACCCATCCCTCGCACGGTGCACTGTTCGGACATAAACGATACCGTTGGGTTGGATCAGACTCTCTGCTACTTCAGATGAAAAAAAGCTGCGAACTAATTGGGAATGAAGACCACAGAGTGAAAAAAGGAGGTAAGTTAAGAAATGATCCAAAATGTGTTAAGAGTAGAATTATGTAGCCTGAAAGGTAATAGTTTCCATGGATTAAATGCCTCAGTAGAAAGGTTAGTAACTAAGAAATTTAATAGTAAAGATTTTGCCTAGGGGAAGAAGGAGGTAAGTCAGTGGAAAACAGGGGAATTGTGTAAAGTTATAAAAAAAAACTGACTTGCCTTCTTTTCCCCCTGCAGTCTTCAAATGTTATTCCACTTTTACTAGTTCTTCAGGGTTTGAAAATGAAATGAAATCTTTGAGTTTTACGTCCCACGATTATGCCGGTTAGGCTAAAGGAGACGGTGATGATGAGTAATGGATGAAAATGGTGGAATGAAGAAAGTGGGAGGAAACGGGAGAACCCCGAGAAAACCCACGCACGCGGTGTTTGTCCACCACAAAGTTCACTTGGCGGGGGCTAGGATCGAACCCGGGACCCCAAGCACCAGAGGTGAACACTCTACCACTGAGCCACCGCGGACCCACTCTTCAGGGTTTGAGTATACTCACAACCTGTTGCAATTAACTGTCGTTCTCTCGAGTAGTGGAACAAAGTCCTGAAAAATCATGTAAAGATAGTATAACATGTTTCTTCCTGTATTTTCATGTATCGGTATTTAAACATTTTGGCTAGTTGATGAAATCTGCCTTCTTTATGAAAGAGTTTTTTAAAGAATCTGAAAAATATGCTTGAAATAAATACAGATGGTGATCAGAAAAATGGAAACACCTGAACGAAATTGCAACTTACCAGATTAATATGGTGTCGGGCCACCTTTCGCCTTCAGAACAGCCTTGATGCGACGTGGGATGGAGGCATAAAGGTCGTGAATGGTAACAATTGGAATTTTACACCATTCCTCGTGCAGGGCATCGGCCAGTTCTGTGAGAGAGGATGCGGGTGGAAATCGTCGCGGAAGTCGTGTTTCCAAGACGGACCACAGATGTTCAATTATGTTGAGTTCTGGGTCTTGGGCGGGCCAGGGGAGGTGTTGAACTTCATCCCGATGTTCCTCAAACCCCGCTGCAACAACGCCAGCTGTATGAATGGGTGCATTATCATCCTGGAAGATGGCGTCATTGTCCGGGAACAACATCCGGACCATAGGATGCAAGTGGTCTCCTAAAATTGCGACATAATCGTTGGCAGTGATTCGTCCGCTAAGTGTGACCACAGCATCCAATGAAAACCATGATATGGTGGCCCACAGCATTACCGAGCTGCCGCCATGTTTCACAGTTGGGCGGAGACACTTCAGATCATAAGCTTCTTTGGGCGTTCTCCACACATAAACACGGCCCGTGGTTGGGAATAGGGTGAAGGATGATTCATCCGACCATATCACACGTTTCCAGTCCTCAACGGACCAAGTTGCATGGTCGCAATACCATTTGTGGCGTGCGAAAGCGTTATGGTCCCTGATGAGCGGTTTGGCCCGTGCAACAAGACCCCGTAAGTTCATGTCATGTAATTCGCGGCGGACTGTGATTGTCGAAACAGGGTGGCGGAGGTGCTGATTGAGTTCCTCCGTCACTTGCTCCGCAGTGGCATGACGGTTCTGCGTGACAATGCGCTTTAATACCCGGCGTGACCTGTTACTCATGATTTTCTTCCGCCCACTGTTCCGCTTCCCCGATGTGGTTTTCCCGTGCGTTGTGTAGGCCGTCATCACCTTCGACACTGTCCCACGCGACACACCTAACACAGTAGCCACTGCCGTCACACTCACTCCGCATAACCGCGCATCAACAATTTGCCCTCTTTGAAAATCTGAGAGGTCTCCCATTTTACACTACCTCCGTCTGCTACAGCCACTGGATACTGCTGTTCCACTGCGCCTGACGTAGTATGGAGACCGACCTAACACACCACCACCAGCGATCCGGCGCTGCGGGAGCCACGACACCACTGCCAATCCATACATCTGACGTGTTGCCAACTACAGGTGTTTCCATTTTTCTGATCACCATCTGTATATACAAGATTAAGCGTCACAAGCCTACTCAACCAATGGACACAAACGTACGATAACAATCGAGGCAGGACGACTAATCGATAAGAAGCATGGCACTCCAAAGTAAAGAAAGCAGGGAATTTACACTTGAATATATACAGATTACACTTGAATATATACAGATTACACTTGAATATATACAGATTACATTTGAATATATACAGATTACACTTGAATATATACAGATTACACTTGAATATATACAGATTACACTTGCATATATACAGATTTATTCATCTTTTGAACAGAAGCAACCAGAAAATGAAATGACAATGTATCAACTCGAGATGGGACACTTCGCTAATCAAAGAAAGCAAAAAGTAGTGTTGCCTTAATCAACGCATTGTGGAACTCAAAATAAGGCTTGAATCGCAAGAAATAGACATAATACAGTACGTTGATGCAATGTCCCACTGCATTTCAATTACGTGGGACTAGTGATTCTTGGTGATTTGTTCATTTTTGATTTATCGAACTCTCATAGGATTTCTGTCACTTAATTTATGTGTTCTGTAAGACATTTTGTAACTTCACGTAATATTATCATCACTCGATGTCAGGTGTACACTATCTATTCATATACCGTAATTGTGCTCATACTGATTCTTGGTGCTTTGTTTAATTTTATTTTATGATTTATGCAAACTCTCGTAGAATTTGTTACTTCATTTTATGGTTTTCGTGACATATTTTGTAACTACATGTAATATTTTCATATCTCGATGTCAAACATATAATATCTAGTCATATACTGCTATTGTGCTTACACTGTTTAAATATGTACTTTTTAAACCTTTTTTTTTAAAACTTAGAAACTATGAACTTTTGTGTCATTTTTTGTCAGTCAGTACTACCAACATAATTTCGCATTAGGCAAATTTTGAAAGCCGAATTTTGAATTCAAGATTCGCCTACACTCTCTCTTGAGTTAACATCTGTAAATTCCATTGCCTGAGGTTATTAGGCGAATCTTGAATAGGCGAAAGTTGAAGTCACCGTCGGTCCTCAGTCTCACTAGGCGAATGCCGGGATAATAAATCTATCAAGTGCCCTTGCCATTACTCACCTTATTTCTTATCCATTGGGTATGCGTTACTAATTAGCCTAATGAAATGATATAAAGAAAATATATACACAGAAATAAATCGATGTTGAAGACGAAGCTCGAATGTACGACTTATACTTTCTGAACTGGTCAGTGAAACGTTGAGGTTAACCATGAAGGTGATAATTGCCCACATAGCACACTACGTCCCTGAGATGTGCCATTTTTATCCCAATCATCCGATTCGGTTCCCGGGATTATCGGGACAATGAGAAAACATCCCATGGACGTTCTGCATGGGACGTCCTGAAGGATTCCCATGTAGGATGTCCACGGGACGTCCCAGATAGGACAGGAGGTCCGAGGGAAAACCAGTAGACATCCCTTCTGGTCCCGTTGAATATCCCGTATCCCGGGGTATTAGCGGACATCTGGATCTCCCGCGGAAATCCTGTGGATGTCTCGGGATGTCCCGTCGTCCGTTGTGGGCTCAGTCTCGGACATCCCGTGGACGTACTTGTGCTATATGGGTGATTTGTGGTAAGGAGGTATAAACAGATCTGGAAAAGCAGACTTGTGCACAGTTTCTGATGTCAGACTTTCAACGCGTGCTGTGGAATTATGACATTATAAACAAAACAGTTCAGAGAACAGTATTGGTGTTTAAGTGGATAGGTGTGTGCAAGACGTGATCATGCAAGAACGGGTTATATCAACTGCTGTAGGAGATACAGACGGAAATGTAAAGCTTTGGGACGTCGACGGCCGTCAGTCAATCGTACATAGTACGCGTGTGTTGAATTCTGTGAAGGGGGGTGTCCAAATGGGTAGTTGTAAGTGTAAGTGATATCAAGTGAAAATAGGGTAGTTAAGACAGACTAAATAGAAGATTTCCGAACAATTAGAAGAAATTACTAAAGTGATGAGTATTGACATTATGTCGAGTAATATTAAATGTTATCCATATACATGCCAAAAAGCATTAAGTAAGCAAATATAACTGGCAATATAATTATGGCATGCACCAGAGTGGCCCAAAAGTAGGTATACAGTGCCGTACTGATCAGCTCACTGCATTTTATATAATTTCTTATTATTATCCATAATTTCTTTATGATTTTTTCCTTAATGTCTCTCTACTTATATCTTAAGCTTGGAACAGCCGAAGCAAATAAACCTATAAACTAGAATAGTATACTTGATCAATGCAGGGGTGTATACCTACTTTTGGGACACCCTATATACTTGAAAAATAAGTCTTACCAGCTTCACTGGAGCCGACAATACCTCATAATGCCTACATACTTTTTACAGGATCTGGATGCATTATTTAATTGGGAGATATAGGCCTATCTGAGGATGAAGCAGTGTTAGTTGAAAATGTACTTTTGTTGACTTTCTAGCAGTTTTGATAAGTTCAGTAAATTTTCCTGCCTTCAACAGTTTAGCATATTCCGCGCATGACTGGTCGATATCAACGCGAATTTTAAGCTCTGTTGTAACCATGTTCATGGACTAACGATTCTTTTCGTCACTCCAAAATAATCTGAATACAACGGAGAATAGGACTAGTAAGAGGAAAATAACCGGGTTTTTAACGTCCGGTTTTGAGGTTGTAACGAACACCAGCAAGGAGGTCAAAAGCCAAACTGTCCGGTAAAATACCAAATGGTTGGCAACCCTCCATATCGTACTCATTGTTGGCTTTTAAATACGTAAGAGTTTTGCCCGAGGAACAAGTTTTTAGAATTCGTTGACTTGATTTTGAGTTTCGTCCCTTTCAGCAGCGAGGCTGCATGAGACGGGACCTACTGATAAAAGTGGAATCCGAACCACATGAGCTCTCGCCAGGAATCGAACCTCAGTATCCCACGCCAAAGGCTCGTACGCTAACCGCTTAGCCACGAAGGAGCTCTTTTTAGAATTCGGTTAACTGAAAATGCGTATAATCGGAATTCAGTTAAACGGGACTGTAATGTAGTACGCATTTTTCTCCCTTAGTTTGTAGAAATATAATTTCATATTATTATTATTATTATTATTATTATTATTATTATTATTATTATTATTACTGATCTGACTTCCTTTGCAAGCGTACACCGCCAAAGACGGATTAGCATTAGAAACAAACATTTTTGATTTCTGCGTAATTCAAGTTGCACAAATAAAACTAGTAATTATTGAATTATTGAAAGCTTTCTAAAGATTATGTCATTGCTACATTTGGAGAAGAGATCCGAAGATGCACATATTCAATTACGACGTGTAAGTTAATCTTGAGCTGTTTCAAGTGTATTATTTCACAGCTTAACCTTGCACCTTGGAAAAATTAAGTCCCGCCAAGAGGTTAAGGACTCTCCTTGTATTCTGTTGTTGAACAAAAGAAAACGAAAGGTCAGGATGGCCCAGATGGAATGGGGAAGTAGAAAACAATGAATAGACACCTAAATCACTTTCCCTTTAAACATTACTCAACTAGATTCAGATGAATGTGTTTCTATCTTTATGGTCAGGTGTGCAAATCCCGATTCCCACTTCTTAGTAGGAGGTCTATGAGTTTTCTCGTAGCGAAAGTATTGTTACAGCCTTGAAAAGTTCAGAAACAATGTACTTCATTGAAATAGATGTATCGCTAACTATATTTCACTTTGTTATTGGTATATTCATGGACGACTGCAATTATTAAAGGGAAAGAATACTTTTGTGATAGCTGAAGCACATGAATTCTGTCTGAGAGAAGAGTAAGAAAAGAGTGTATGTAGGAACTCAGGAAATGAAATCATTCAAGGTTGCGAAATTCTTAAATGTAAAACATACTTTTTAAACCTCATTGGAACGAGCGTACCGGTTAGGCATCTCATTTTGTTAACAAGCTTGATATATTGAAATGTATATATATATACATTTAAGTTTTATGTCTCACGTTATTTGGGACCCTAGAAAAATTGTTTTTCTAATTCTTGAGCCCCTTCTGTCCATCTTAATCATACTCTATATGGGACCCCTGGAGCCTGTGAGCCCTCCCTCACGTCAAGGTCTGCAGGGCCGTTAGTTACGCCCCTGGGCCCGTTCCATACATGACAAATTAATTAAAGGGAAAATATTGACATATCTAAAGAAAAAGGAGTAAATATTATTCCTAGGGCTCCTAATAGTAGACATTTTTTTTTTTTTTTTTTTTACTGAAATGGTCCCAGGATTAGTTTTTGTTCTATTGACCTTTCGTGTGTGCTGTTTTGTTTATGTAATGTAGTGAACCTGTTTGATGCTTCATTTATAATATCATGTTCGTATCGTATATGGACGAAGAAAATTTTGTCTTAAAATGGATCCCCTCGAATGGCGGGGAGCTTTTCTCGGGGGGCAGTTGCCCACCCTGCCCCCAACAAGTTACGGCCTTGGAAATAAGTGAAATGAATTAGTGAATAAAGTGGGAGGAAACTGGAGAACCAAGAAAACCCACGCATACGGTGTTTGTGCACCACAGAGCTCACTTGACGCGAGCTGGGATCGAACCAAGGACCTCATGCACCAGAGATGAACGTTCTATCATTGAACCCCCGTGGCTCCTAGGTATGTTCAGATTGCTATTAACTGAAATGAAATCTTGGTTTAACGTCCCACGTTTATGCCCTTTAGGCTAAGGCAGACGGATGATTCAGGTAAGTGAATGATGATGGAAGAGTTGGTGGAATGAGAATGCGAAAGGAAACCCACGTACACGATGTTGTATACCACAAATTTACTTGGCCCGGGATGAAACCAGGGCTCCACACACCAGAGGTAAGCGCTCTACCACTGAGCCACCGTGCCCCCCACTGAAATATTAAGTCTAAATCATTATCAAATCTATTTCTACATTTCCTTTTATCAATCTATCTATAAATCAAACAATAGACATTTATTTTCATACACCCTTATAACTTTTAAATAGTTAAAAAAAAACTATTAAATTTCGTATCACGCAAATATCTATAGGGTAGCATGGTTTGATATTGACTACTTTGTAATACTACCAGATTAATAGTTGTGACAGTTGCCTCATATTCATTTTTATTTAATTTTAAATAAATTCTTGTAATTCAATTATGCTTATGATTAAAACAACTTTAGCGAATGTGATTTTAAATGTTGTGTTAAAAAAGCAAAGTTAACTGAAATAGCACTCTTTATTTTCTTTCCCTATCCAAATGTAAGATTCTTTTTTTTTTTTTTTTTAATTTTTATTCTGTACACCTGTCGTTGCGGCAAGGACCCTTCTTTTGTCCCTATAACAATACTCGCTGTACGTCTGAAGCCACACAAGACCACACATACAGAGGACCCTTTCGTGAAGCCAAGGAAAGAAACAGAAGAGCTTTAAACATCTTTCTGTGAAAGAGGAGAAAAATAGCAAAGTCTGGTCAAACTGAATAGAATCGTAGTACAAATTAATCTCTATGAATTGATGAAACACACACCTCCGTCAGGATGTTTCCACGTAGAACCTAGATAAAATTTTGACACAGGTTTGTAAGTTGGTTCAAGAGCACGAACCAGACTAAAAGTCGCCAAATGAACTTCCATAAAAATTTTAAATACAACTTGCGAAATTTAAAGAAATCATGCACTTTGGAGAGACGACGCTAGAGCACCGTAAGTGGGCGGATACAAATAAAATAAAATTGAGGACACCAAAATTAGTTAACGAATGAGAGAAAAAGGAGGAAATCAAAAAAACGTAGTTAGAGGCGTCCTAAAAGATCGGCAAGTTGAGAATTCAAAATTCCAAGTCATTAGTAGTTAAGTTGAAGACCGGGAACCAAGTGCGTCAAAAACATTCAAGCATATCCGAAAGTTACACACACACCACACTAATTATCACAAGTTAATTAAGAGACAGAATGCGCGGCTAAGTTAAAGAATAGGCCAGTGAAAGATTTTTCAGTAGCACTAAAGTATAGACATTTATACGTAAATTTTCTTAATCCGGAACGCGAAACTTCAAAAAACTTTAAAGGATTCACATACATTTTGTTTGGGTGAGACACTTTCACGCATGAACATATATTTGCAAACACTCCAGATAACGGACATGTTTAACGGAGATTAGTAATCAGAAAATCAAACTTAAAAGTTGATTGCATCCTTCCGGAAAGCATTTAGACTGTTCTTAATAATACACCATTAGCTAGCATTTATAATGAACAATTCTTAAAAACACTTCAAGACGAAATAAAATTAATCCGCGTAACATTACACCCAAACTTGAAGCAGTGATGGTGGTGCAGTGTAATATTTGAAAAATGCTGGTGTAGGAAGTGCATTGTTGAAGTGATGGATCGACGAAAGCCATGTTTCGATGGAGATGGACCGACCAAAGCGCGTCGCCAATGGCAGTTTAGGAGGAAGGCACAGGAGAAGTCCAAGGAGAGAACTCAGGACCCAGGACATTCGTCGCACAGGCACGAAACAAGGAAACGTAAGGACCTCTGTGTATGTGTGGTCAGCGCAGTGGCAACAACGAAAGGTAGGACCCACCTAAATTATTTTATTGCGTTGAAAGGCCGGCCGATTCTCAGCATTAAATAAAGATGCAAGACGTTCTCTACACAAATTAAAGCGGGAAATAGTTGATATTTCAAAACATGATTTCATCGCATTGAGAATAGGTGCTTTAATTCGAACTTTAGCTAGCAAAGATTAGAATTGTTATCTTAAAGTAGGCTTACAGTGAACTATAGAGACACTTTAGTAATTTTATTTCTATATTTTATGTGATATTAGTGACCACATCGTTCCATTTAAAGACAGATTAATTCCCATAATTTTTCCTTTTGTCAATTATGATTCATAAGTGTGGATTGGATAAGTGGATAAAGAAAGAGAAACTAAATGTAAACAAAATGACATAGATTTTTAGTAGTTCGAATTGCATTTTTTTCATAAAAGAAGGCAATCTAAGTACGTAATTTAGAATATTTAAACTTGCATGAGGTGAAATTCCGTCATCTACGCTATTGAAAAGTACTCTTTGAATGTAAGATAATTAGAAACAAACCTGGATATATTTTCTAGAAATGCGATTAGTGTATTGTTTAAAATTGTATAAAATCACTATGTTTGTAAAGTTATTCACCTAGGAGTTGGTAACTTAATTAATTTGTTTCAATATGCCAATAGGAATTTAATGAACGATCTGCTGTCATGTCTCAATAAAAATATTTTACGTAGAGAGCTCAAAGGTTAATCGGTGATTAGAGAAACGTAAAAATAATCTTACGATCAGTCATTTTTTTTTTTTTTTTTTTTTGTTAAAGATATGGAATTCGTCAATAAAACGGAACAGATATTGTATTGTTGTCACGAGGAATACGTTTTGGCTAATAACCATGAAGTAAGCTAAGCAATGCCGCATATAATGTAGCATTCTGATCCTCTAAACAATAGAGCGAATGGAAGTCTATGCGCATAGATCACACTAATGATGACACCCTACGGCTAGATGCATATGTTACTGTTGCAACATAAGAAAACCATGAAAACTAGACACATTTGTCTGAGAATCCCTTAAAAGACGTCTTTGCATTTAATATGAATATTTGAGTATTAATTATATTCTGTGTATGTATGCATGCCTATATTTATGATTTATCTATATATATATATTTGTGTCTTGATATTTTTCTATATTCGCCAATATGTGTGTATATATTATGCATGGTTAAAGAACAATACTACCCGCATTGATATTATGTATGTATGATATATTCTTGTTATTTGTGTTAATATCAAATTTCATATCTGGTGTAATTATCTCCCAATCTCAGTTATGATTAGAAGCGATTAGAAGCCAGGCATAGGCTTACTTTTCTTAGGTCATTCCATTTTCCTTTCAAAATTTTCTCACCAAATCTTAAACCAAAGTCATGACTTATTTCAACTTATACACGTATTCTAGATTATTCCACTTACTCTTTTTTTTTACGTAACCTAAATCGTAGGCATTTAAATTCAGATCCCATCAAACTATATAAATCTTAAATTCATAATCTTGGGAAGATCATTAGTCATAAAGTATCAGGTGATCAACGTTAATCGTATGTTTATTATCCAATGTCACGTAACTATGTATTTGCAAATGTAAGGTTGTAAATTAACCAGTTTTGTATTGTATATACATAACTATAAGAGCTCATTATGTAAGGATAAACAATCATAAATTTCACCTAGGACTGGTTATGGATATTGGTTTCATTAGTTTGTTTATGTGTGTCAGGTTGCTTATAATAATTCATGCAAGCTATAGGTCAAGAAAGAAAACCAAAATGTAATTTACTTAAGGGGGCAGACTACTAAATATTTTTCAAAAGCTAACAATTTTTTTAGCCCGTTTTTCGAAAGTGAAAAGAGATAATGAAATGTAACTTACCACAATAATAGATAATACTATTCTACACCCGAAAATACGAATCGAAAGAATTTTCAGTGTTGCCATCCATAGAAATTACAGAATTTGAATTACCCAAAAATCTAGGTTACGGTAATGACTAGAAAAATGAACTCAGCGGTAATTGATGACTTATCATGTTCTCTTGGTTCCTTGTTAACTACTTTTTAAATAATATTTGTATTATTTTGTAATAACTTATTTATTTTGTAATATCTTATGTAAGTTATTACAAGAGAGCCCCCGCAGAGAACATGACATCCCAGCATTTGCCTGAGGGAAACCGTGAAGTAACCTCAGCCACGATGGCCGGCCTCGGGGATCGAACCTCGGACCTCCCGAATACGGAGCCGTAACACTACCACTGCGCAACGGTTCCTCGTTGTTGACTTTGTGCGACTGATAAATTAATAATAATAATAATAATGCTAGAAATATTTTATAATCACAAATCATTGGGTTCGTAGCAAACAGAAATTTCTTTAGAGAAATACCAATATTTTTGATTTTTAATCCAAGAAATCAAAGGAAATGTTTCTACCCTGCTTTAAAATTTAGAAGAGCTGTTGTATTTGTTAAAAACATGTTGATTTAGTGTATCTTGGGTAATATGAAGAAAATACATTGATTGTTAGATAGGACACTCTGTACCTCAAAACATTGTACCATATTTGCATAAAAAAGGCATACAAGCATGGGGAAAACAAAATTCATAAAAGAGGGACACCAAAACAAACAGTATTATTACACCAACGTGGTTGGTGCACTAACTCAACTACGAACAAGTATACCATAATATATTTTATAATTTCTAAATGTTACGATATTCTTTTACTCTACTGTATATATTTATGCAATAGCAATTTCTGATTGTTTCTTGTTTCTTTTTGTTCAAGAATGGTATAGAATTTTACTAAAAAAAAATAGTACTCGCGAACTCTGGTATCATTATTGCAATTATTCCATTAGCGTTACCCAATGATAATGAAAAATATTGATTCTGATATTTTTACATATCTTATTACTCATATCATTAGGTCATAGAGATACCAATTACTGCTTAAATACAGTCCTTTGCACAAACGCTACAACAGACTGTTGCTACTTTCTAAGAATGAAGTTTGCTCATTTCTCTGAAAATAAGTACACCCAGTTCTGTATTTTTATTTTACTCTTTCTTTGTCCAAAAGTCATATATCATAGGCTTACGTTACACCTCATGCTTGCACTTTTAATACAAAAATGTTTAATAATCATTCAGGAAACATCATTATCAATATTACGATGTTGACATAATATTGACAGTAAAACTTTTCACAGAAGAACAGGACTTGGAACACGCGAAACCCCGCCCACCGTTTTTCACGAAATCAAGCTTTTTCGCTGTAAATTCTGTTCGGAAGTTAGGCACGTACACAGGAGTTTATTTCGGAAGGGGTCCAAATTTTTCGAGGGTTCAAATCCAACACGAGGATAGATTATATAATTAAATATACAGAGAAGTCGGGATTTCGGGGGAGGTCCGGACTCCCAGGACCCACCCACGCGTACATCTTTGTCGGAAGTGTCCTTGCTGACGTTTGTGAACATGACCCGCCCTCTCCACTCTTCAAGCAAGAACGACCTAAATACTGTCATTCGTTAGTGCTTACAAGGGATACATATTTCCTCACTATAAAACTTAGTGCACTCTGCATACTGTTTGTAAGAGTAATTTAAATTTATAGAAAATATATCTAAATGTCCTGTTACGCATTTAAACTATTATCTTTTTTGAACTTTAAAATCTCGATATACAGCGTTTTGAGAACGTACATCAATGGAAATAAAATAAATTTTCAACTCTTTTTCCTAAATCTTTCTCTCTATCATAGGGTCAGAAAAAGCGCACGGGCTCATATCTCAAGGAGAAAGATGAATCTGAAATAGATATTTTTTTCACATTGTCATAAAATACAAAATTTAGTTCTTATAATCACTCTTGTGTGATGTTTTTACAGTCTGAAAGTGGAAGTGCAAAACGAGTATCTTGCCCTCCATGAAAATTTCAGGGGGCAGCTGTCCCCCTTGCCCCCGGTTCCGTCGCCCCTGCGTGAAGGTAAGATCCGCCGTTATTGAAACAGAGTGGTGCTTGAGTAATTGACCGTAGACATTCAAACTCTGATTAGTGATCATTTCAGAGCCTTGTTTTATTACAAATGTAAACTTTATAGTAAGTGCAGAGGAGGGCGTGTGGATCATGTGTCAGAGTTAATGACAATGGGTTTTGGTAGGCTGTGAGTCATGGTGGGTCGTGGATCAGAATGGGTCAAGTTTTCATTAATCTATTTTTGGTTTGATCCCCGAAGGAAACGCATCGACCGCACTACAATAGTTCATTTCTCATTTCAAACTGTAGGCTTTTGTCTTGTGCAGCTTCGATGTTGGGAAAGGGATTGAATACAAAGAGGTCAATCTAAGCTCAAGACTATGTCAAATATATTTACTATATCATTAGGCCTCAGGCTAAAAAGCTGGGGCACTCTATGAAAATTTACAGCAAACACCAAGACATTCTATGAAAGTTAATAGTACCGTACATTTATAGTTCTGTACTTGTTTTTCGCTGCAAGATCAGAATTAATATCGAAAAATAGGTTAACACTCGCCAAAGGTGACTAATAAAAGCGGTAATTTTTTAAAAGATTGTATGAGTGATATTAAACTTGTGACTTGCAGAAAAAGAAGACACGGTAGCTTGGTGATAGAGCGCTTATATCTGGTGTGTGGGGTCCATGGTTTGATCCCGGTCAAGTAAGTTTGTGGTGGACAACATCGTGTTCGTGGGTCTTCTTGGTATACTCCCGTTTCCTCCCACATTCTCATAGCACCAGTTGTTCCATCTTAGTTAGTCTAAAGGACATAAGCGTGGGATGTTAAACTGAAAAAATTCGATTCATTTTGTAGAAAAGTCGATACATTCGGAGTTCCGAACAATTTTGGTAGCACAGATATATATAAACAGTGGCGTATTTACGATTTTGTTTCGGAGGGGGCTTTGCTAATTTCCGGGGGGGCTTTGCCTGAAACTGTGAAAATTCAGCAAGATATTTCATATACTTTACTATAGTAAGTAAGATTTCGGGGGGGCTTAAGCCCGGAAGCCCCCTCCTAAATACGCCACTGTGAAGGGTAAGGGGAAAAAAGAAGGAATGTCACAAAATTGCTTTTTCGAGAAAACGGCGTTTCAATATTGAAAACAGCGTAAAAAGAATAGGGTTAGTCAAATTTTTTGCCCCTTTTTACATGGATATTTCTACATCTACGCATGCAGGGTATATATAGTCAAATAGTACCAAGAGTCACCAATAGATAGGACAAAGCACCCGAAAAAGCACGCATATGGACATTCCTTGTTTTTTCCCCTTACCCTTCAATAAATGTGGGACTGTCTTGCTAAAATGTGGGGCTGGCTTGGGAGTCCCACACATTAGGAAAGTCATAACGAAAAAAACACAACAGACGGTCAGTTATAACATATCTTGGACTTGCATCATGTTTATACAAAATTCTTATCTTTTTCCGCTAACGTCATGGTAAGTAGTTGCTCTCAACAGTAACAGCAATATAATACATACATAGCATATGGTTATATTAAGCGCTTCTTTCCTTTTTTTTCCCCCTAATAGAAGCACATTCTGGATAAGAGAAAGACAGAATGATCGATAGCTGAACATTTATTAAAGCTTCTGCCTTCATAATTCGGCTATTCTTTGAGTGATATCATAACTAATTAAAGCACAGTGGAGCTATAATTAAATAAGTAATTGAAAAATGACTGCGAATGACGTCATTGTGCTTCCTATGATTTGAGAAGATGTCATGGCCACAAGAACAAATAACTGTGTTTGATCTTCCTGCACGACAGAACGTGACATCAAACAACAGAGAATCGATACAGAATTATCACGAAAGGGTATTCAAGTGGGGGAATCCTATTGTATACGTAGCGATCTTATTTATGTTATGTTTCTTTTGAAGTTTGTGTAGGTGTTTGAAAAGGTCTTCCTCAGGCATGTTGTAACTTCTAAGGTGAAGGATAAATAAGTGAAATAAAGTGGGTGTATTCAGAATGAGACAATATATATTACTACGGAAAAATAAAACATGAAAGCAAGGCTGAGAATGCCAAACAACGGATTATTCGGTGATTTTATAAAGACACTATTATGCAGTAGCGAAACTAGCCCGGAGCCAGGGTCCTAGGATCCCCAGTTTTTTAAGGGACAAAAATAACTTAAGCTATTATTTATATATTTTTGAAAGTTTATAGTAAATTTATGATATAGTCTGGGTTCTGGGGTTTGTCGAGGAATTTGAAGCTTAAAATATATAAAACGATAATCATACCTGGTTTTCTGAATAGTTGCAACACATTATCGCTTACTCTGAGGGAAGAACATAGACCGGAAGTATTTGAGAACAAGATACTGAGACGAATATTCGGACCCAAGAGGAACGGGAATGGGGAATAGCGGAAACTTCATAACGAAGAACTACATAATTTGTACGGTTTACCAAACATTGTTAGGGTCATCAAGTCTAGGAAGCTTAGGTGGGCAGGTCATATAGTTAGGATGGAAGAAAGTAGACACGCTTTCAAAGTCTTGACTAGGAGATCAATCAGAAAACTACCATTAGGAAGGCCTAGGCGCAGATGGAAGGACAATATTAAGATGGATCTCGCAAAAATAGGAATACAAAGTAGAAACTGGATCCAGTTGGCTAAGGATGAAGTTAGTGGAGAGCTTTTGCGAACGCGGCATTGAACCTCCGGGTTCAATAGGCCATAGAGTTAGTTAGTTAATCTGGGTTCTGGCTGCTCCGTTTGACTTTACAATTTGGGCGTGATGATCACACACACATAGTTACCCACATAGTTCAATTGTTTATATAATAATTCATATATTACAGGTGAGTCAAAATACTTCTAATAGTTAGCTCCTCTAAAAGGTCACAATCTGTGTCTCGAAAGCCTGCATTTGTCCATGAGAGAGAGCTCCGTTCGAAGAGGGTACCGCGGTTCGCTCACAGTCGACCGAAAACAAGAACGCGTCGACGATCCAGAGCCGTGTTTGGAGCTATTTTGGCGTAATAAAAAGGACTTTTTCATGCGGTATATGAAAATTAATGAAACATGGATCCATCACTCCAGAGTTAAATTAGCAGTCAGTTGAGTGAACAACAACCGGCGAAAGCCACTCGAAGTGACTAAAAGCTCAAATGTCAGCTGGTAAGGTTTTTGCCACCGTATTTTGGGATGCATCAGGTATTTTATTCATTGATTACCTTGAGAATTTTATGTGTCGTAATTGGTGCGTTTGAAGGAAGAAATTGCGAAAAAACTACTCCAAATGAAAAAATGAAAAGTGTTCTTTCACCAAGACAACGCACAGTGTCACAGGTCGATCGCAACAATGGCGAAATTGTACGAATTGCACTTTGAATTGTTTCACCATCCACCATTCTCTTTGGATCTGGCTCCCAGTAACTGCTACCTGTTTGCAGACCTAAAATAAATGCTCCGGGTGAAGAGATTTTGACTCCAGTAAGGAAGTCATTGCTGAGACTGAAGCCTATTTTGAGGCCAATGATAAAATCATTCTATTAAAAACGAATTGAAATATTAGAGAAGCGTTGTAATAAATATATCAGTCTTGATGAAAACTTGATGAATAAGATCGAATTTTGCCTAAAAGTTTTTGTTTTATTAATTAGTGATTCTACGAACTTGTTGAGTGATGTGTTAATTTATATTTCTTATGTCATAGAACAAGGTAACCTTAAATGAGACCCTACTTCGTTAGAAGCAGAAATGGCGGATACAAGACCTTCAATTCTGGAAAACCTGTTTTGAAATTGCACCGGCTATTTATTGATGCCAATTTTGCTTCTAACGTGGACGGGTGTCATTTCTGGTTGTCTTATCGTATTGTATGAGATGGAAAATACAGGAAATAGTTTTCCAAATTTAGAAGAACGTAGAGTACTATTAAACGATGTGCAGGGAAATTTCTTAAATAATAACATGGAAATGATTTAGAATATAAAGTACTAGGGTCGTTCAGAAAGTAAAGAACGATTGCGCATTGCGTGCGCAGCAGTTAGCTACCAGCATGCATGATGAAGACCGGAGTGAGAGACCATCTTTGGTCATCCTGCTTACAGCTCTGACTTGGCACCAAGTGATTTTCACTTATTCCCGAAGCTTAAGGAATTTGTGGGTGGAAAACAGTTCGCAGACGATGAGGAACTCAAGTAAACAGTGACAGTCTGGTTCAAATCTTTGGTAGCTGATGAGTGGCTGCCACTCTTTGCCAGCCGCGACATTGACAATTGAAAAACAGGTTCCGCGTTATAACAAGTGTCTTGACAACTATTGCGATTACATAAAATAGTAAAATAATATCCTGTGGCTTTGTAAATAAAGTTTTGTACTGCTTTCTTTTGCTTTTATTTAACTATGCCAAAACAATCTTCAGTTTCTGAACGATCCTCGTAGTTTCGATTACAATTCAGTTAATAATTTCAGTATCAAATTACAGTTCATTATTAATCCTTACATATGTACTTGTATTTTATCATTTAATAGTGCTTAATTTGCTAATAAGAGTGCATTTTCATTTCTTTGCTTAATTTTCACTGAAATGTTAATTGCTACTATTATATTTATTAATGTTCACCCTTAACTTTTAGTAATTAGTAATTTTTAGTAATCACACTAAAATTTTTAGTAATGTGATTGGACAACCCTACACAAAAGTTATGGCTGTTTTTTTTTCGATATAAATCGTGGATAGCATAGTCTACTGTATGTGTTTCTAAAAATGCGGAAATTAACATCACGCCTTAGTCAAGCCCTTACGTTAATCAAACGTGAAAATGTGTTTGAAAACCGCCAATTCTCTCTTTCTCTTAACAAACCTCGCGTAGAAGCATTTTTTACTGATTTGGCCCAGTGTTCGTAGTTTGAGGGAAATTTCTGTAATCCAGGAAACTTTCATAGGTTAATTTAACAAAAAAAAGGGGAAAAGAGAATTTTTCGATAAAACGTGAAAATCCAGGGACATTTACGCACTGACTGATTAATTAATATAGGCCTAAATGCTTGAATTTGTCTTCGTTCTTCAGAAAAAAAAACAATACAATGGCAATAGACTGTGTGTGTCTATTTGTTCAAAATAGCATAATTTACACCCATTGTTAGCTAGACGTATTTGTATTTTACTTTTTAAATAATTAATATTTTTCTGACCAAAGTACGTACTTCTTTATTAAAATTGAATTAATTCGTAACAGTTTCCATAACGTAACGTTATCTTCCTCAGACGTTAATTGGTATACGTATGTTCATATTAATGTAGGTAATAGAGACATCATAGAAGATCTTTTTGACTTTCTCGAAAACGACACATGATAATTTACCCTGAAATTTTACTAAATTATTGATATAAAATTTTAATTGTTGCTTTTTATATAATTTTAATTTTCAACATGTAACAAGATATTGTTATAATTTACTATTTCATTTTAAAATTTTATATTATACTTGTTTTTATTAATATATATATATATATATATATATATATATATATATATATATATATATATATATATATATATATATATATATATATATATATCCAGTGGCGGCGTAAGGGCGGGGCGAGCGGTGCCATAGGTTTTTTAAAACAATTTTCATTTCATGTATAAATTTTAAAAGAAATAATTCGGTTTCAAATGTTACTTTCACGCAAAAAAAAAAGAAAAAGAAAAAAAAAAGAAAAATATACTATGGCAAATTAAAGTGAGATTACAGCGTTACAGTAGGGGAGACCGGGTATGGTTGTAACACGTTTTGGTTGTAACAAAGCGAGTAATTTCTATGCTAATCACTAGATGTGGTTCATGTTCCGGTCAAAACACAAGCCCTTCATGCACGTTCAGTCACTGTTTTTATGTGAGGTAACGCGCGTTCGTCTTGAAGTTATCGCGGTTTTGGTGTTTTTTGGGCAGGTAAGTAAATTTTCTATATCCCTGAAAATATGTAATATTACAATATGTGTGCGAAACATTTAGATAATTTGAGTAAAATATTAAAAAGGATACTAATGAGTATTTGTTTACGTACTGAAACCAAACACAGAATCAACACAATTTTGCAAGTACTCTGGCAAAGATGGCTACCGCAGTATGAGGTTGGTTGTAACAAAAAACATGGGTCTGGTTGTAACGCTGTTACAACCAGCCCCCACAGAGTAAAACAATGCATATGTAATTAAGTTTGTATTATTTACTTGAAAATTGTTTACCTAAGTAGTGATTCTGTTACATGAACATTGTTTTCCTTCTCTCTCTCTTTCGTTCTTTGAAAAGTATTTTAATTCTCTTATAAAAGTTATGTAGCAACTTAACGACACACAGCGTAATGTTTACTAGGTATCCGCTGCTATAAAGGATACTGGTTTTACCTTTCTATTGAAGCAAATGTAATTTTAATCTGTAATAGTGAAATATATGATTCATCTTGTCATCTGACGAAGACAGTGATAACGCAATTTGTCTAGTTTGTTGTGAATTACTTTCCAAAATTGCGCCAAGAGAGAAATGGATTCAATGTAATTTTTGTCATGGATGGGCTCATGTTGTCTGCTTCACGGTGACGGTGAATACAAATGTCACAACTGTGATTCAAATGGTTCAATGTAGGTAAAAGCAAAAGTAGACTAGGTAACTGAAAGTGTAAATTTGAGTGTCGAAGTGCATAGGGTACTAGAGCAGATGTAGATGTCAAAATGTAGATGTGCATAGGGTCTAGTACTATTTCATATTATGGTTATTATAACAAATGATCTGTTGACATTTTTTAGTTGAAAGAAATATGTTAAGGTTAGTTCGGGTTACATTTCTTTAGGTAAATCTGATATGTAAAAGGCAAAGTAAACCTAAATATATCATACAATTCTGTTCATTCATCAAACTATTAGCTATTTTATTGTATGTATACTGTAAACTGTAGACCTAGCTATCCATTTTCTGCTAAGATATATTTCCAATGTGAAGAGAGAGTTTTATATATACCTGTAAAAAAGCACAGTGCATACAGTTCTCTAACGTATTCTATGTCACTCTCTGAACCTGTAACAGAGGAACATATTAAATATCGATCTTATAATCTAATTTTGTGTTAATATTGTAATATATGTAATAGCAATGTATCCACTTACCAAAGATACAGTGCGTTACAACGAACCCCAATCACTGTTACAACCAACCTCAACGTCGGGGTTGGTTGTAACATTTGGATAGTCTTGGTTTTTCCACTATATCTCAGCAAATACTTTACATTATCTGATAATTGCTAGGTATTTTGAGAAAAGGATGTCCAAACTTCCGATCACGTGCAAAAATTCGTATTTTTCTTCAATTGGAATCTAGTTATGGATAAAAATTCAAAAAGTGTTACAACCATACCCGATCTCCCCTACATAAAAACTATTTTTTGTTATATGATACTATGTACATTGTAAGATCAAACCACAAGTTCTCTAAACGTACACATTCCATTTTAAAAAGTAGTTCAAATAAGATGCTAACGAAATTTTGCGGACAACTCTCGAAACTTATCTAAGAAACAACTTTAAAAAATTGACAAAAGTTATAGATATACTTCATGAGTGAGTAAAGGAAGAATACAAATATAGATTAAAAAGAGATCTTTTTAAAAAAATCTGCAGGAATATATTAAACAAATCTAAAAGATTCTATAAAATAGATTGAAACAAATCTTCAATCAGATCAATTGCTTTCCTAAATTTTCTTTGTATCACCTTTTATATAAATATTAAAAATATATAAAAACAATAATTTTAGGAATAATAAAAAAAGTGATCAAAAGATAGCGATCTTGGCTAAGAATTTTAAAAATGATCCAAAAAGTGCATAAAAAGATTTCGGTTTTGCCAAATAATTAGTTTTTGGATCAGGGGCCACAAAAGTTAGCAACGGCTCCTAAATCGAGTTTTCATATTTTTTACAGAATAAGCACATCATGCGGACTAAATTGTTACTTTTGGTTTGGCTATACTATATGTAGATCTCAAAAAATGGGGCGTACAAGAAAATGTTTGAATGGATGAAATATATATTGAATTTTTTGGATCAGGGCCCACAAATTTTTTGAATGGCAGGTAAATCGGGTTTTTGTATTTTTTACGGAATAAGCACATCATACTGAGTTAAGTCATAGTTTGAATAGGCTATATGTAGTTCTCGAGATATAAGGCCTACAAGAAAATTTTGTCTGAAATATATTGGATCTTTTGGTCCAATAAATGTATACAATATATATTGGTGTTGTTGTCCATTATTATATTTGATCTAAATCTATAGTTGACTGGTAATAGGTACTATTTTGAGCACTATTCGTTGTTACAAACCATACACTTTATTTTAAATTGAAATATAATAAATAAAATACAAATAATTTTCTTAGCAAGATACGTCACTATAAAAGTAGCTTTTCTTTTACCAGTATAGAAGTTTATTATAAATACCTCATATATAGATAGAGTGGGCACTGGAGTCAAGAAAGGTATATCTCTTCATGTTTTGAAAAATGTAATAATAATAATAATAATAATAATAATAATAATAATAATAATAATAATAATAATAATAATAATAAAGTGACATTCGCTTCCGTATACATTAAAAGTATCTTTATTCAATAGAGACAGTTCGCTTCTAATTGCTTATAATTAGACCAATCCCTGTCCATAAGACCCGTAGGAATTTTGAGGTGGACTAAGTTTCTCTTAAGATCCAAGTAAGACACGTCTCAGTGATGGAAAAAATCTTGGGTGATCATCTGGCAACCCGGGCATAAGTTGGCAAATTGGAAATTCAATATGGCGGCCATGCGAAAATGCCATATTTACCTAAAACACGAATATCTCATCATTAAATGAAGCTAGAAACTTCATTCTTGTACCGAATTCAAGATAATGAACACTGTAATCAAGAAACATTCGTAACGTCGAAACATAGTGCCGCAATTTTTAAATATGGCGGCAGGTTTTTCGAAATTTCGATTTTTTTCGTACACTATTATCATTTATTCGAAGATAACTACGAAACTATAATAGATACCATAAACATACCTGAAATAAACGGGATAGAGCATAATGAGAGCTTTCCAACGGTACCAATATCTTTTCTCTATCTTTAAATTTGACGGAGTTATTGAAATTTTAGTAGCTCAAGGTGTTTGGCTTCAGATTAAGTTAAGAAAGGTTAAGCGCTAAAGCAAAACTATCCATGATTTTTCTGCACAAGTTTTAATGCTGATAAATTACTCTAAGATCTTACAGTGAGATTTCTAGGTAAGAGTGCAAATGGTTAATAATAATAATAATAATAATAATAATAATAATAATAATAATAATAATAATAATAATAATAATAATAATAATAATAATAATAATAATAATAATAATAAATCGTGGTTGCTAAAATAATAATTCAACAATTTCAGTAGAAAAAAGCAATATAATTAAAAGTGATATAAAGTTAGTACACTAATAGAAATAATAATAAAAGCACCATATTTATAATATAACAAAGCTTTATGAAATTACTTGGTTTTGGTTTTCTTACAATCCTGTGATGAAATATTTTGATCGGTCTTGTTGAGGGCAACTAATTAAATGTTATTAATAAGTTCGTTGCATATTTTGTCTACATGGATTGAGTTACAGTTCGTAACGATGTCTTAGATCTTGAGCCTGATTTTACAAACCTGACCAAATATTCTTCAGCAAGTTCCAAGCACTCAGCACTTGGAGGAAGACTTCGTCCAAATTTGCACAGATACTTTTCCGGTTCTGCCTTAAGAGCGGATATTTTGTTACCTATCTTACTGGTAACATCAGACCCTGTAAGAAAGTGTGCTGCAAGAAGGGCATCTGTTGCTGCACCTATTTCGTCGACAAGTGTGTGAATTGGTATAATATCGGATCTCGATTTTCGCATCCATAATTCTGAAAGTCCATTTTCATGTAGGATCTTTTAAAAATGAATCAGTAAAACAAACACATCTGTGTCATTGGAGAGCACTACAACGCGTTGCATCCCATGCTTAACCGCATGGAAAACGTGAGGGATAATGCGTATGTCAGCCTCCTCAACAGCTACTTTGAGAGTTCCTGATATTTCCGTGAACCTCTTACCTTTGATTGATACAGCTGGAGTAGTACCACCGTCAAGCAAGACGCCACTGAGAATAGTATCTCAATCTCGATTTATTGTAACTGTCTTCAAAAATTCAGCCAGAGCAGCCTCAATCAAAACTTTGTTCTCAGATGATGCCCAAAATCTGTCCATCTGTAGAGGAAGTGTTGTGGTAGTGCTTATTGATGTCAATGGTAGTGGCTGTACAGAAGATCTTCTTTCCCTCTCAGCACTTTTGATTGATGTTGGAAGATAGCTATCAAACACATAGTCGACACAGCTGAATTTGCAGGCATTATTTACAATGGTATCAAGTGATGTGAACAAGTCTTTAAATGTGACATTTCCTTTAACATTCAGTCTTCGAAACTGGTTCATTACATCAACTACAACACAGGTTTCGAGAGGATCATTTTTCTGGAAATTTATGGCCGTGGTATCTAATCTTTTTATCAAAATATTCATAAGCTAAGACTTTGAGGGTTTCGTAGTGGCGCCGTTCTCATCTAGTAAGGGTGAAGGTGAAATATCATAACTAAGAATTTCTGCCATCGATAATCCTCTCTCTTTGGCAATTTCTACTTTTCTTTGAACCAGTAATTGATCCTTAATAACGCTTCTCACAGTTTTCTTTTTCATCTGCATACTAGGTTGTGTTATACTTCGAAATGTGGGAAGATTTTGTCTGTGAATGGGTGCCATCAGTGATTTTGAGCGAGATATAAACCTTTCCTGTCGGAATGTGGTAAAAGCTTCTTCGGCAGTCATCAAAAATTGTAAAAGTTTCTTAGCACTCGATTCCGGGACACACTCATTGGTTAGAAGGTTGTGAAGCTTCACTTCGCCATTTACAATATATGGTAAAATATATGGATATTTTCTGCTCTCAATGTACTGGAACATGTTTTGGATGCTTTCTTCCATTTTATTTCTGAGCCTTCCCGTTAATTCATGATGCATTTTTAACTCATAATCACACGGTATAACATTAAGAACAGACTGAAATGTTTTTTGTAAGAGTAGTACTTCATGGTAAGCAAGCTTCCATTATGCAATATATTCCTTCCTTTTTGTTTGGCCAATAATCCCTCCAGCTGATTTTTGAGAACGATTTATTGTCTGTTCGAGAGCCATGTCAATATCCACAGCGTTAAATTTTCCACTTGTCCTTCGTGCAACAAAATGTCCTTGTTTGAACGTGTTATATATTTCAGGATGGCGTGTTTCAAGATTCAGCATTTGCTCAAAGAATAGTGAACCTCATCTCAAATAGTTTATTCTGTCAAATACCTCAAAAACTGGAAGGATATCTTTTAGTGTTTGAAGATAGAGACTCCAATTACCTTCTCTGTCAGCTCTTATGAGGTTCTTTAAGAGACTTATTAGATGCAAGAACCCCTCAACGAATTGACACTGCTCAGACATCCTCATCTGCTCTTCAGTGAAAACATTTAAGGCTTCCAAAACTTCCTGTGATGCTGCAATCAGCTCTTTAAACTTTGCTTGCGCATCTTCTGTTGTTGAGTGATTCATAGCAGTAAGAACTTCTGCAACTCTTGTAGATAACTGATAATCATCGTCAGAAGTATGCAAACATGCTTTCCACTTTAATCTCTCCACAACTTCTGCTAACATTAACATTCCTTTGAGTGACCTTACATAATTACTCCCTTGAAGGGCACTTTCAGCAACTTTAACACCAAACACGTGATTTTCGATGAGAACATTTTCTAATCCACTCCCATTTATGTACTTACCAATACAAGAAAGTAAAATTTTGGTCATATGGAAAGATCCCAAGAGCATCACTAGGTTGGAAATTCATTTGAAACTAACTGAATTTCTGCTGCAATATGAAAAACGCCTTCATCACATGAAATTGGCAGAGCTGGTTGATCGAGAACTGAAAGCAAGCTTTAAGAGTTTTTCATACATGAATATACAGTATCATAAGATGTTACTGGATAAGGCAAAATAGGGAGAAAACCAACTTGTTGTAGTGGAACATCAGCTTCTGAAATAACAGCATGAATTCCAAACCATGTCAATGTTTTTTTGTTTGTCAATGCTCCAACATACTTATCACTACCTCTTCTTTCTTGATCTCATCACACGGCAAAGTGTAAGCATCTTCAATGATTGATAAAGGTAATCAGGTGGATGTAATCTATACTGACTTTTCTAAAGCCTTCGACCTAGTGGATCATGACATTTTACTAGCCAAACTAAACTCTTTCCACTTTTCTCAAGAGTACAAACAGTTAATATCTTCCTAGTTAAGTAGCCGTAGGCAATGAGTTGTTTATAAAGGGCGCATCTCTTAAAAGTTCAATGCTTTGTCAGGAGTTCCCCAGGGCTCAAATCTCGGACCGCTTTTGTTTCTCTTAGCAGTGAATGATTTGCCGACTAGAATTAAACATGCTAACTGTCTTCTACTTGCAGACGACCTCAAAATATATATATTAAGGTAGATTCACTTGATGATTGCGAGAAAGTACAAGACTTAACTAACATTATGGAATGGTGTAATAAAAATAAATTTAAAATGAATGTAAATAAATGTAACTTCCTACGTTTTACACGTAAGAATAGTTATGTAGACTATACTTATTCGATTGATGGGACAAAATTAAACTCTCCCAAGTATATCAAAAATCTTGGAATTTTCTTTGATCAAAATTTAACATTTAAGCATCATATGGAAACAGTAACGAGCGAGGCTTATAGAAACCTTGGTTTTATCATGAGGCTAGGTAAAGAGTTTCGTAATGATTTAACTTTAATGAAATTGTACTTCACTTACGTTCGGTCAAAATTAGAATATTCTACTGTTGTGTGGACACCAAATATGCAAAAATACTGTGATATGATTGAGGGAATACAGAAAAAATTCCTAAGACTTCTAACGTACAGGAAAACTGGGCTTTTCCCGAAATATGAATCTTACAGAGAGTTACTGGAAAATTACCCACTTTATACGAAAGAAGAAGATATAATGATCTAATATTTTTATATAAATTACTACATGATAAGATTGACTCTATTGAGCTGCGTTCGTTGCTTTGTTTCCAAGTCCCATCAACCAGAACGAGGATAGGAAACACATCTACGTTTTATCAAAGAAAGGCAAGAACAAATATCCTTTGTAAATCTCCTATATGGAGGATAAGCACTTTCCACAATGAGGTCGAAAAAGACTTCAATATTGATATATTTAGCATGTCGGAAAGTGTGTACAAAAGAACAATTAAACAGGCATGTTTTGGAAACGGCATATAAAGAGCACATATGCTAAAGACAATATCAATGTGTATTTTTAAATTGTCTATTTTGTAATGTGTATTTCTTTTAATTATTTGTAAATTTCATTGTTCTGTATTAATATGTATTTCGTTGTTAAAGACAACACAGTAATTGGGCCTAGAGCCTGTTGTGTTGTGCTTGAACTAAAATAAATAAACAAATGAGTAGCAGGAGTAAAAAAAAAAAAAAAAAAAAAAAAAAAAAAAAAAAAAAATCATAGGTAAATTTAGCAAAAAGGGAAAAAGGAAATTTTCTATAAAACGTGAAAAATGCAGGGAAATTTACTAGCTGACTGATTGTTTAATTTTTTTTTTAATCTTCAGAAATAAACCATTACAGCAGCAATATTTTGTGCTGCCGAAAGTAGCATAATTTGCATTAATTGTTGGCACGGTGGCTCAGTGGTAGATCGCTTACTTCTGCTGTGTGGGGTCCGTGGTTTGATCCCCGATCAAGTAAGCTTGTGGTAAACAACATCGTGTCAGTGGATTTTCTCGAGCTACTCCCGTTTCCCCCACTTTCTCATTCTTCCATCATCGTCTCCCTTAGCCTAAATGCATAGTCGAGGGACGTTAAACTGATTGGGTGCATAAAAAGAGTTCATTTCATTTTGTTGGCTGGGTGTCTTGTGTGTATACTTTTGTTTTTAAAAAGGTGAATGAAAAATAAACTATAAAAAAAAGAAATAAAAATGTTGCAAAAAGCAAATGAATAAAATAAATATGGTTGGTAGTTTCTTTAATATAGAAGATTAATCTTGTCACATAACTTCTGTCAAAGGTGTTTGGCACTTAACAAACTAGGGAAAATTTTATATTTAGGGAAAAATTTTGTGTCAGTCGAGGGAACTTTTATTAAAGAAACCAACGAACACTGCTTCCAGGATAAAATCCATGAATATTTAAGCGAATGTATTGTGTACGACAGTAAAACCACATGAGTTGTCAGGTGTAATATGGGACTTATACAGGGTGGCCACAAGGTCCCGTTACCCCTGAAAATAAGTAACATAAACCACTAAACATACGTAAAAACTAACGGAAAGAACTGAATGACATGAACAACAATGCTTTCGAGAAATTTTTAATGCGATAGGAAACATGAAGTGTCCAAAGGATCAGTCTGTCTACCGTTATTCTTATGACAAAAAATAATACGCCGCCAGGTTCTGTGTGACATTTTGCGGAGCATTGCAGGTATAACTTGAGTCAAAGCCTATTTCACAGCTTCTCTCACTTCTGCAAGTGGTATCGTAACGGTTTTGTGCAACGATGTATAAAGGGGTAACGGGAAAACTTACATTAGCATATATCAAAGGGTAACGTGACTTTGTGGGCATCCTGTATTATAAGCCTAACCGTTCTTGCAGAGCAAATGTAATAAATTTAATCATGTGATGTGTAGATATAAATAATGGGCACAGAAGAAATTTAATGAACCATTAAGAATAACAGAATAGTAATGTATTTCACTAATTAGATGTAGTCATTCACTACAGCAATGTTAATATAAATGTGAAAGGTTATCCAATTTGCCTGAATATCATAATTAAATGGATGCTGGTTTACTTTAGGCACATCCCATTTTGAATAATTTACACGTAAAATCCAATACTTTGCATGATTTATAAAGAGCAAATTTGTGCAGGCGATAGAATTAAATAGAAAGTAATACAGTTTTATTTTAAGTTTTTAAGTGCAGGGTTACTAGTATAAAATCATTATAAGTACTTTATGATGTATAAAATCAGTGAGTGCATATCTGTAAAGATATCTGTATTAGATACTAAGTTCAACCGGTGGCGTATTTCTGCACAGTGTACAGAAACTGTCTTTTATGTCTACAAGTGGAGCACTACTAGTATGAAACCACTTGACAAGTGCTATTGAAACTCGCATCATTGCCACTTGTTTTCACTAACCTCGCTTACGCTAATACTCACCGTTGCTGACGCGCCTTCTGCCTTTGAACGCACGCACTCCTACTACCGCTAGGCCCATCCTGCCCCGACTTTGTTAGATAGCTTTCTTTTTTTTACTGGCTACATAGGACAGGTTGATTTGTGATTTTTGCACTGTAGTTTTCATGCCGTACATCCGGACGCCGTATTTAGAAGCAAATCGTGGCCCCTTTGAATTTTATCTATGTCAAGTGTGATATTTTCATGTCACCCAGTGCAAATCATTTAGAAGACAACAAGAAAGAAATTAGTGGAAGAATGATAATTTTTCAACAATTATTTCGAGTGGTGTGCCAAAAGCACACTCGCACGAGTTTATGAATAGGCCTACTCAAAGGAATGTATTGTGTACAACAGTAATTCTGCATAGGTTGTGAAAGGTAATACACGACTAATATTATAAGCCTAATCGTTCTTGTAGAACAACTATAATGTATTTAATAATGTGATTATATAAATAATGTGCAGAGAAGAAGTTTAATGAAGCATTAAGAATAACCGAATAGTACTATAAGCCTACTTCACTAACTAGGTGAAGTCGGGAGCAGGAAAATTCGGTGTAGTAAATTTCGGTGTAGGAAAATTCGGTGTAAGAAAACTCGGTGTAGGAAAATTCGGTGTACAGAAAATTCGGTGTACGGAAAACTCGGTGTGGGGAATGTTCGGTGTAAAGAAAGATTCGTTGTAGTAGACCGTAGGATTTATTAAAAACTCAACTTTGAGGATAAATGAGCGTATTAGTTTTAAGTTCAAACTTTGTGTAGAACGTACTTTTACTGTCTACTATACCAAATTTTGAAAAATTGTGATAGTGAAATAATTTGAATTCTAGATTTCGACGGATTTTAACATTTCATGGCCCTTACATGACGAGATTTTTTTTTTTTTTTTTTTTTTTGTCCGTTCTTGTGACAGCGAAGCGACCATCGATACCTATTGACATTTTATTTAAAACTTAAGTTTTTATGCTGTTTTGGAAGATGTCTCCTAGAATTTTCTACTTCCAAAAAAAAAAAAAAAAAAAAAAAAATGTAGGTTACTAGACGGGTAAAGTTGAAAATTGTAGATTTTTCAGAAATATTCTGACGATTTTATGTCTATTTTATAAATAAATATTTAAATCTAAATTCTTCAAAAACGACATAGTTTATTTATGTTACTCAAAGGTGTAAAAATAAATGCCTCAACTAAAGTATCTACGCCTGATTGAAGAAGAAGTCAATAAGGAGTTAATAGGGTTGCAGTACTTGTTTACCTTAACTTAAGGCAAACAAACTAAAGTGTCTGATTGGAGGAGAATTCAACTATTTGTACAACTATTATCTGATAAAACCATCCTGCTTTATATTGCCCTTTCCACTAAGACTTTTTTGATCAATATATTTTTTGCATCTTACATATGTATATGCAGATGTTTTCAAAACTCACGGATTCATTTGGCTCTAGAATTTCTAACTGAAGTCCGGTTTTCATGCGGTTTGTTGGAAATCATCAAGGGAGGGTGGGAGATTTATGGAACTATGTTTACTGGTTTAAATTCATCCGGGGTAATATCGAGCAGGCCGTAAGAAAAACAGCAAATATTCGCCATTGTACGTTACAGTTCGAATGAGATATTGGATGCGAAATTGAAGAATACAAATTAAGTGTTAGTTAAATGAAATGAAATCTTTAAGTTTTACGTCCCACGGATATGCCGGTTAGGCTAAAGGAGACGGTGATGATGAGAATTGAGTGAAATGGTGGAATGAAGGAAGTGGGAGGAAACGGGAGAACTCCGAGAAAACCCAAGAACACGGTGTGTGTCCACCACAAAGTCCACACGGCGCGAACTGGGATCGAACCAGGGACCCCAAGCATCGGAGGTGAACGCTCTACCATTGAGCCATCACGCCTCCCAAAATTAAGTGTTAGTGGTAACACACATAAATCACATGTTGAATAGCCGGTTTCTCGCTACAAACGACAGAGGGATTTCTTGGGTGACTTAAAAGAGTCGGTAACTGACATCTTTCACAACATCCGCCAGCGGGGTCCGATGCTTCCCTGCCTTACTCAGAAGCGATCCTGTTTCCTGCAATTTATTCACTAGCGACTAAATTTAGCAATTTATTTATATTATATTCCTGTTTGGGGCAGAACGTGAGGCAAAGTTGCGTGTGACTGCCCTTTGCGTAGCAACAACAGATCCCGGTCTCCAAAATCTTTTTAACGATAAAATCACGTTGTTCCAAAGAGTACATTATTGTAACTGTGTCCTGATCATATTGGTACAGTAGCACAGCATAATTCTCAATACAACGGCCCAGTTTCTTGTTTCTTATTGACCGTCGCGAGGTTGCCATCTAACGAAGAAACTCAAATCTCCACACCGCACCTCATCTAATTCCAATTCGGTACAGTGGCGAATATTTGCTGCTTTTCTAGAGGCGTGGCCGATATTACCCCAAATGAATTTAAATTTAAACCAGTAAGCGTAGTTCCATAAATCTTCCAACATTCCTTGATCATTTGCCATAAACCTCATGAAAATCGGACTTCAGTTAGAAATTCTAGACCCAAATGAAATCCATGAGTTTTAAAAGAATCACCTTGTATATGTTCTATGATGTACTATATAGGAAAGGTGTTTTTAGTTGTTCCTATAACTATTCTCTGAACTTGTAATTGTTTTATTTCTGACAAAAATGTCAGCTTCATTGTGATGAAAAGTAGTTTATAGTAATATCCAGCAAAAGACATGAAAGAGGTATTGGACTCAAAGCAGAAAAATAAATTTGCTTTTCTTGAAATAGGTAATAACATTTTATTCGTTACATTATATGGTTTTCGTTTTCACAATATGAAATGTCGTAAATTATCGTAAGTGGTAATATTCAATATGTATTACACCGAATCTACCGTACACCAAAATTTCCCCACACCGAGTTTTCCGTACACCGAATTTTCTGTACACCGAATTTTCTGTACACCGAATTTTCCTACACCGAGTTTTCTTACACCGAATTTTCTTACACCGAATTTTCCTACACCCAGGTGCAGTCATCCACTGCTCCAACGTCAATATAACCTTGAAGGGTTCTTCAATTTGCTTGAGTTTCATAATAAAATTATCTAAAGATGTTGAAATATGGTTTTATTTAAGTATTCGAATATTAAACAAATAACATCGATTATTGCCAGTTGTTGCTTCAACATCTCTCTTCTCATGTATATCAAATATTTATCAGCTCAATACCATCTCTTTACTTGTGTCTCTGATCAGATGCCTTATTCTACTGTATCGTAGCTGCAGATGCATAGCAGTGTGACGAGACTTCGAGGGACGACTGATGGTAGATTTTCTCATGACAGTGGTACACATTCTTGATTACTCCTTTTCCAACCTCTACGCTATTGGTTTTCCTTGATTCAGGTTTTGGCGTGGGAGATCCGGGTTCGATTTGGGTCAGAAGCTCACGTGGTTCGGATCCCACATTAAGCTGTAGGTCCATTATCATATAAACTAGCTGCTTAAATGAATCGTAAACTCAAAATCCAATGCAATCAAATCTTAGATTCAAGCGCAACTTCACTCTGTCCTGTGTACAGTTTGTGAATGACTCGTTGGTTCCTTAAAATGACTCACGATTTCTCTAGAAATTTGGCCCGATTGACCCGGTCAAAAGCACAAAAACAACTCTTCCCTTTCGTCGAGAACTCGTTCTGAAATAATTCTCATCAACACAATAGTATATCTGGTGCCTTTTTCTTTCCGGAAACCAAATTTATCTTCCTCCAAAATCTCTTCTATTTTATTTTCCAAACGCCTGTTCACTATGAGGGCTGTAACCTTTCCAAGGTAGGAAATAAAGCTAATCATCAGTAGCGAATCTAGAAGGAGGCATTTCAAAGAGATGAGCTGACATTTGAGAAAAAAAATATAACTTTATACTGGGATGGCAACACTGTTCACTAGGTGGTATTATTTAATACGTGAAACGATGTCCCCCTCCTTATAGTTGCTTCGTGGCAAGTTTCGCCTTTCTTCCTCTTTTGGTGTCTGTTATCACGGATGTTCCAGATGAATTGTCCACCCTGTAAATTATATACCTTTTAGGTCCTCGTCTGGAGATGCGAATTGCACTATATGGCAACGTCGCAGATAGAGAACTAGAGACTAAATCTACCAGTCTACCAAATAGTTGCATCGATTATTTTCAAACAGAAGTTTAAGTCGATATTCGTTGACAGTAGCACCACTTATTAGAATCATAATCGATGTAATTGCTTGACGGATTCGTAGGGTAATGTAAGGGTTAGAAGTTAATCTGCAACGTAGGTACACTCATGTCCAAAATGATTGTCGCATATCTATAACTGTCTTCTTGTAAGAATTAATTTGATAATGATTTTGCAGGGTATTTTTAATACTGATACTATGTGTATAATCGGGAAATGTATATTTGTGGTAAATTTAATAGGAAAAGAATTACAAATCGAAAATTAGAATGACTAAAACAAAATGTTGCTAAATGGGCAAGAAAGTTTTATTTTCGTTTTATTGTTCTTATTTACTGCTCTTTTGACATGATATTTGCCACATACAGGGTGCGGCACGTAAAACCGGCCCGTAAAGTGAACACATAAAATGAAATGTAATGTATTGAATATGATTAACTACAACACATAAATGAAATGTAATGTATTGAATATGACTACTCACCTTCACAGCAGCCTTCACAGCAGGTGCTGAAAGTGTCCTCCGCCCACTTCAACACACATGTGAGCACGATTGAGGAGATTCACATATACCTTTGTCAGTTCTTGTGTTGTAATGCTATTGGTGACATCCTGGATCCTGATCTTGATTTCTTCAATTGTGTGTGGATTTGTTTCGTATACTCTTCCCTTTAACAGTCCCCATAAGTAAAAGTCACACGTGTACAAGTCTGGTGACCGAGGAGGCCACAAGCCTTTGCTGATTGTCCTCTCTGGTGTAAACATCTCATGCACAAGGGACAATGATGCAGCTGATGTGTGGCATGTTGCACCGTCCTGCTGAAAGTAACATAACTGACGCTCCTCTTCGGTCAAGTGTGTATAAAACTCCTCCAGGATTCCCATATACACGTCACTGTTTACTGTCGTCTCATAGAATATGGGCCCAATAACGCGTGCGACGGAAATGGCACACCAAACACCAATATTCTCATCATGCAAGGGTACCTGGTGGATTGCGTGTGGATTTTCTGTCGGCCAATACCGCTTGTTTTGGGAATTTACGTACCCAGACAGGTGGAACCACGCCTCGTCACTCATGATGAGCATTAGTGGATCCAAGAAACCACTGGCAATATTGCTCAACAGCCATGAACAGAAATGCACCCTCTTCTGCAGGTCAGGCTCCTTCAGTTCTTGCACAACACTTATCTTGTACGGTTTTAACTTCAGTCCCCTTAAAACACGTCTGCAACTTCTCTCACTCGCATGAACCTGTTGACTCAATCTACTGGTTGACTTTCGAGGACTTCTTGTCATTATCTCCTCCACCTGCATCTTTAATTCAGGTGTGCAGACAGATGGTCGTCTGTTCCTGTGAGCATTTTGAACCGATCCTGTACGCCGCCATTTTTCAATCAATTCCTTAATGGTGCTTTTTGCTGGCACAGAACGTCCTGGAAATTTCTCCCGAAACAAATTCTTTGTTTTCACAAAAGATCCAGTGAGAATGAACCCTTCAACAATGGCAACACGCTCGGGTATCGAATACGGCATTATCACACACTGACACTCACCCGGCTTAACACAACGAGGCCTTTTTCTCAACTGGTTTCGACAAGTTTCACTGGCTGCGGCTGCACGTGATTGCTGCAGGTCACGTAAGTCGACCCGACCTCGACACGCCATCTCTTGGTAGAAAGGTAGATTATTTAAGTGTTGCCAAAAACACAGTATACCAGAATATTACGACGGGCCGGTTTTACGTGCCGCACCCTGTACATGTCTTTGCCGATAATACACATACTAACATTTAAGAAATAACAGGGCGAATTCGTTCTCAAATTATATTCCTACAATGACATATTTGTAGACATGCGACAATAGTTTTGGACATGAGTGTACATAGTGAAATTTTGATTCCCGTTAGAGGTTAAAGGAGGCTCCAGAGGATATACGATTATATAGCATTTTCGTTTTATTTTGACTTGAAGAATAGCATTCTGTTGTCCGTGGGACCCTTCCTAAATGATAGAATGTTTCTCTTTTGACCTCAAACAAATGTGATAAATCCCCCTTTGAAAACTCGATTTGTCTTTAGCTACCTCTTTGCTTCTCAATAATGCAACACATCCACTATGGACTAGACGCCATACTACTGAAAAGCTGACCGTACAATTGACGACAAAAAAGTCATATGTACTTCGACATTTTACAGCATTTGGACTTTCAGTTCAATATTCGGAAATTATATAACTAGTGAAAACACGGGAGTAGATCACCACTCCGTTTTCTGTCTCTTTATTGATTCAAGTTTTCTGGTAAAAAGTTCATAAATGTCAGCTGATGTCTCATCCTTTCCTTTTATGGCGAAGACTTACGTTAGATCTTTCTCGTCTGCGATCTTGGAACATCTTCCATATTTTTCATTATCGATATATACATAACTATACTCAAACATGGAATCTGCAGTATCTAACAGAATATGCACAATCAATGAAACAAATAAATGTTCTATAAATTAAAGTTTAGATGCGATATTTTATAAGTGAAGTATTAGAAACTGGAAGCATGGATACGACGAGTTCGTTCACGAATAGTGCTTCTAATTCAGTATAAGAATGCTTTACCTGACACTAATATAATGCCAATAAAAACTTATAGCGCTTTGGTTTTATTGTCATTCCTCATCCTGCATATAGTTCAGGTGTGGCTCCATCAGATTTTCATCTTTGTCTGAAGCTTAAGAATACCTAAGAAGACTTCATTTTGATGTTGACGATACAGTGAAGCAAGAAGTCAGGCTATGCTTTCGTAATCAAAATTAATAATTTTACAATGAGTTAATGAAACTGGTTGGAAGTTGGCATATATATGTTGATTGCCAAGGTGGTGATGTAGAAAAATAATGACTGAGCTCTGTAGATTAAAGTAGATGTGCTACTAGTGTATATGCATTGTTTTACACGGATACCTGTAACTGTTTTCACATTATTTTTTAGCATGCGCTGGTACTGATACAAACTTAACGTAATCATAAATAGCCAAGTAAAAACTGTTAGAACTCATGTTAGGTGGAGGTAATATAGCGTATGATGGTTTGTAATCACAATATTTCAGCTTCTTTTATTTGTTTATTTTAGATGTGGTGGGGTAAAAATGAAAATAGGTTAACATTTGTGTTTTTGCATATGGCGCTTAAGACTACAATTGAGATACTTAACCTCCTGCAGCTAATCAAATTTATCACTGTGTTTGTCACCTTTACTACAGAGTTGAAACTGCCAATATCCACAGTCATGGATAATCCATATTAGGATAGTACACGTGCTGTAAGGACTCCACTGGCCAACATATATATGCACACTTGACTGCAATAATCCGGTACGGAATCAAAAGAGTCATTGTGAAAGAAACGAGATTGTATTCATGCTGCATGTCTCGGACATTGCGTAGGAATCTAGGAGTCTGGATCTAGAAACGCCGTAAAGGGCACTTCCCAACTCTGTAGCTACGCCGGAACAGGGTTATGAACTCATATTTTAGTTCATAGATGATTCATACCACGGACGGAAATATATTTACCATTGAGGAATTCTTGAACGTCCAAAATGACCCATTGTATATACGATATTATCTAAAGAAGCCGCTATGGTAGTTCTTAAAGTGCATCCCGGCATGGTGTTCTTGAAGATGTCATATCATGGAATGATGAACCTCAACTTCTGCAAAACTGGAGTGAAAATGCATCCTGTGAAGCATCAGTCTGATGTTCTGATACCTGTTGTTTAACTCTCGTCACACCTCCTTTGCCAAATCCACTGAGTCTTACAATAGGATTCATCTCCATTTCCTAAGTAGATCCATGTCTCAATCTCTTGCACTATGATCCGTGATCAAAATTGGAGGCCAAGATGTGCTCGAGGTAACACATGATATTCCGTCCCTGAAACGCTCCCTTGTGCAGCAGGAGCACCGTATCCTTTAGAAGCGTAACTGGTGCCATTAATAGCTGGAGTACGTGTTTAGGAGTCTGTGTGAAGCTCTCACACTGTGAGCACTTGCGGCGCACTGTATCTGTCGATTGTGCTCCATACTGTAGCCAATGAATCTCTGTAAAGAACACACCTCTTCTTGTGTATACCACTCACCGACATGTACAGTCAGTTTCCGAGATATATCAATTCGATATATGCAAATTGAGTTACGGAAGAAGTTGCCAATATAAGTAAAGCTTACGAATGGCACTTACATCTGAAAAAAGAAATAGAATTACATTTCTAAATTCTATCTCGTGAGCCATCTAGTGAGTGAGACAGGAACAACTGCTAATTTGGCGTAATTTGTCGATTTTTCATACTTGTTTACGAAAATGGTTATGATAAAAGAAATTAGATTACGTAAATTTCGAATTGCGCAAAGCCCTTGTGAACTATCTATTTAAGTGAGGGCTGGCTGCATATCAAAACCTTTGTCCGCCATTCGTCATTAAAAGTTTTAATCAAATTTTACTGACATCTTGTTGACATTGTAAACACAGATTGAAATGAAATCTTTGAATATTACGTTCCACGGGTATGCCGGCTAGGCTAAAGGCGATGATGAGAAATTAATGAAATGGTGGAATGAAGAAAGTCGGAGGAAACGGTAGAATTCCGAAGAAACCCACGCACACGGTGTTTTTCCACCTCAAAGTCCACTTGGCATGAATTGGGATCGAACCAAGGACCCCATGCACCAGAGGTGAACGCTATACTACTGAGCCTCCGCTGGCCCTAAACAAAGATTGAGAACCCTCGTTTGGGAACCCTCGTTTTATTGTTTGGTAAAATATTTCATAATTTCAAAAGCATTATGAATAATAAGTCAAGTTAATGCAACGTATGGTTTTTTAATACTTTTTAAAATCCAAAATAAAAATGACAAATTTATCGAAGATTATTCCATCTAATATGGTTGCAGTTACGGAAAACAATTATTAATTTGTTGTCTTCGTTTTTCGTTTGAGCATTTATCTAAACATGCGAAAGAAAATATAAGTTACTTCAATTGTTTCTCAGCATGCTTTTCCAGTTTCATTCTTTTCAACGCTTTTACGATTCGAGTATTTTCAACAAGTTCTCATCCTATTCTTGGTCCTCTTTCAGATCCTTTTTCGAAATTCCGTTTTCTTTTCCAAAATTAAATTACTTTCTTCATTTCCTGGGCATCCACATGTGTTTACAATTCATTTGAATAATCTGGATATGAATTTACAAAGTCTTTCTTAAATACATCAAACAATGACAGAAGTTGTAACACTTCTTTACACAACAATATTATACAAGAAAACTGCTATACAATAACACATATTATGGTCCACTTGTGGTAGCCTCATTAGTAAAGAAAGTAGTATTTCATATTAAGAATCGAATATTCGGTTGGTTCAATAATTTCTAACAGAACTGTTGATTCCATTCTCAAGTTAACTTCCCAGTCAAATTCTTATACATACTGAGCTGCATTATTGTTGTACAAGTAGCCGAAAAGTTTTGTAAATATTTTCCATTTGTCCTAAAGTCCATTATGTGAGCCAAGGCACGGCAGCTATATTGATAATTTTCTCCTTTTTTTTCATCTTCCAAAATGGTTAACAGTGCAATCTGATCTTTGGTATAGGGGTTCTATTATTACTGCTGTCGGCGTAGTTAACATTTGCCGAAGATTCTCCCCTATTGGAGGCGTCTCTAGTTCTTCTGGACGGCTCTCATCGTATAACAAGCGTTTCCTTAACGACAACCACCACTACAGCAACACAGCAGTCTTTTCCACCATGGTCTCCTCTGTCTTTTCTTCTGGCTTGAACTTAAGCTTTCTGTGCTGGAGTTGAAGATTATTCCATCGAATTCAGATTCCGGGATCTCGCTCAAATCATCTTCTGATAGTTGGTTAATATCATCATCTGATCCAATGGTAGTAAGGGAATTGTGTGTATGAATCCCTGCAAACACAAGCTTCGCAAACTGAAAAATGTCGAATTTCTGTTCTTCTCCTTGATCATTTTCTATTTTTAAATACCAAGTGGAGCCACTCTGTGTGTCGCTCAATGAGCTGGAAGACAGATCGGAATCTATTCTCTGCATTGAGGGATCTTTATGTAGCTCACGAAATGTACGTAGATCAGTTCTCACACTAACGTACGGAAGGATTCCTTTAAACTTCATGTCTTCAAGGGAGAACCAGAAAACAGCAAAACCAGTCAGAGTATATATGAACGATGGTCTTACAACTTCTTCATCAAAGCGATACGTATATATCAAGTTGCCGTTGCTGTCGTAACTTTGGTATTCTCGACATCTTCGCTCGCAGCTGATAGTTAAGGGTGCGTCGTCAATATAAGGAAATGCTTGCTCGAATTTTGCAAGAAAAGAAGTTTTCTTCCAATCAGTCATCGCTTTCTTTTTCGAGACAAGTGTCAACGTACGTCTGCTACAAAGATCAATATCACTGCACTGAATTTTCAGGCTCTTAGTAACGATAACACTGAGCACAAGAATTGAAACTATCAACAATGCTTTACAATATCCTTTATTAGCCATAACAGAAAGAATAAACTAACAATATTTACATATTGAAGACAGGTCAATACAACATTATGAATGTATACATATGTTTGTGTATGAGTGTTCTGCTTGAGGGAAAATTTTATAACTATTGCCGAGCGGGGTTAGGCGGAGTATTAGAGAAATACAGAATGGCTAACATAGTCAGTTTGTTTCTTAGTAATTTGATTCTACCAGAAAGTAGAAGTTAGTAATTTCATGTCATGGAATAGCTTACAAATTAGGATCAGTGATTCCACGTATATAGAAACTGAGAAATAATGAGTATTTTACTTTTTATATAAAAGAATGTGTATGCGGAGGGGAGAAGGGCATGGTGGCACAGTGGTAGAAGGCTTACCTTTAATGCAATGGGTCCCTGTTTCGATCTCGACGACACGAGATCTCCGGGTTCTTCCGTTTCCTCGACATTGGAATTCCATCAGTTATACCTTCATTCACTTCCCTTAATCACCCATCTCCTTTAGCCTAAGGGGCATAAACGTGGGACACAAAGCTGGAATGCTCATTTAACTCCATTCGAGTTTCTATGTATGCATCGTTATGAAACACCGGGATTCTGAAGGACAGGACCCACTATTACCATGAACTCAGAACCACGACTTGGGGTTGAATCCGGTCCATCATCTAAGATCAACGCTTACTATATAGACCATTCTCCATCACACTATATTTCCTTCAAGGAAATCCGGTCCATCATCTAAGATCAACGCTTACTATATAGACCATTCCCCATCACACTATATTTCCTTCAAGGGAATCCGGTCCATTATCTAAGATCAACGCTTACTATATATACACCATTTCCCATCACACTATATTTCCTTCAAGGAAATCCGGTCCATCATCTAAGATCAACGCTTTGTATATAGGCCATTCCTCATTGCATTATATTTTGTCTAAGGTAGCTGGATTATAGGACCATGCCACCAGCCGTTGTCTGTTTTATCAGATATTCATTTGAGCATATTAATTCCTCACTCCTGTGACACAAGGTACCTTGTAGCAAGAAGCCAAACTCTTAAGTTTGGCTTCTTGCTACAGTTATAAAAACAACGTAAGTCACTAAAGTATTGATGACAACCAATAAGGATTCGCATATATGAAATGAAGAAACTTAAGTATTCTACAGAGTAAGCATTTTTAGACATTTAGCAACTGCTTAAAACCACTCCTAGTTCTAGGGCAAAGTATAATTACTTGGTAGAACTAAGGTATTAATAAGCTTTATATTATTAATTAAAAACGTAAAGCCTTGTATTATTCATGCAACAATCTTTTAACTGGCTCATCACATGCGTATGTTGTGAGCAGAGAGGGCGTGGGTTAAATAAAACTTGACACATGATCTACTGACCTACCATCCACCGTAACCCAAGACCCACCATGATCCATTCTGACCGACCACCCACCAAAACCCATCATCAACTCCGGCTCATGATCCACACCCTCCTGTCCACTGATTAAGGACTTTACACTTGTAATAAAAGAAGGCTCCGAAATATACTAAACTTCAGCTTCTTAAGTTGAACGGCTCCTGAGGTACTCAATTTTTCGAAAAAAATCGGCCCCCCACTCTCTTAGGATATGTATTATAATGAAAGCAATATGGTAACATCCCAATTAGGATTGGGGCCTACCTATGCCAAAAGTCATTTCATTTGTCTTTGGCAGTAATGATCATGCACACATAGTTATAGTATTTTTTTTAAATATAATAATTCATATGTTACAGGTGATTCAAAAAATATTTTTTCCAGTAGTCAGCTCCTCTAAAAACGCATAGTCTACTTCTGGAAAGCCTGCTTCTGGTAAGTCCTATTGCTAGAACTATTATTGCAATTACAAATATCAATATCCAGAAGTGGTTCAAGTTCTTTTTCACTTAGATATACTCATCTCATGTAAGTAAATAAAAACAAATGAAAAGGGAAGAAAAATGGAGGCCTTGAAAGTAAAACGTAAACAAATTGACCAGTATGAGAAGATGCTGTCTACAATGCACCGAGCAGAGTGGGTCGGTGGATCGTAATAGGTCAGAATAGGTAAGTGGGTCAGTGAGTCATGGTGGGCCGCATGGGTCACGAATGGCGACGACCCACTGACCCATTCACAAATCTTGACCCATTTCATTTCTGGTTGTGAGGAGAGTCTTTTATAAGAAATTTTCAAACTACTTGAGCGTTAGTTATCTGTAGAAACGAGGCGCTCAATCCTAGAAAGCTTATTACGGAAGTACTCCTGGAAAACTGTACACTAAAATAATGCAGTTTTCTTGTCATACACATAAATCTAATAGAAGGCAGGGCAGTGGCGGCGATAATTGATCCACAGACCCAACGTGGCGCCAGGGTGGAGAGGAGGACATTTTCACGGGCTCCCTCAAGTGATTGGCTCGTACACTGTTAAAAATGGTTTCTTAAATTCGAGAAAAAATTCCTCGTATTTGAGAACATCCGTTTCTTACCTATGCACCAAGTAATACATTGTTAAAAGTGAGATTTCGATTTTCTCCAATCATTTTGAGAAATAATGACTCAAATGCGCGGAATTACCTCATTCCCGAGGCTGCAAATGCTTTCTCAAGTTTGAGAAAAAAATGTATTTTTTCTTAAAATTGAGAAAGTAACACTTGAGGAAATGAGACGTATAACCCCAACTTTATGGAACACATTTCTCAAAAAGATTTGAGAAATATCTTCCTCAAAAGCGAGAAACGGTGCACAGAAACGGGGTTCTCAAATACGAGAAGACAGAAATAAACAAAATATAAACATGCAAAAAAAAAAAAAAAAAAAAAAAATCAAACTATAAGTACACCCAGAATTTATATTAAATAAACACCTACAGTTATAGATATTGTTTATAACATAAAACATTTAAATTTTCACTTGAACTCAAGAAAAATCCACGAATACCACGATGACTTCATTAGACAGTTGAACATTTTCCTTTTTGTCACTGTCCACTTTCTCAAGACTTTTCTTTTTCATCGACGTGGTTTACTCAAGATTCTCCCGTTTCTCCAACATTATACCAACTTCTTGATAATTCAGATTCAAGAATTACTCGTCTACTTCAGAATAACGACAACAATTTCTGCTGGAGTGTTACGTCCCACGATTATGCTACGAAGCTCAGAGAGACGTTATGATGATAATGAGCGAAAATGCTGTAATGAAGAAAGTGAGCGAATCTCGAGAAAACACACATAAGATGTTTACTCACACTGACCACTTGACGGAGGTCGAATCAAACTAGGGACCCCATGCATCGGAGGCTAGTTCTATCACTGAGTCATCGCAGTCCAATATGCCTACTTCTCTAACATAAAAAAAAGTTGCCTACATGAGAAAACACCGTGTTTGTGGGCTTTTCCAGGATTCTCCAGTTTCCTCCTACAAGAAATGCACGCAGGAATTTATTTCAGAGGGGCTCCAAGTTCAATACGAGGACAAATTGTATTAAAATATATAAAATTGCCCCTAAAATTAGATAAAATTTACATAAAAGTAGCGATTTCGGGGAAGGTCCGGAGTTCCAGGACTCACCCCTTACCTTCCACCTTCTTCATTACTGAAGGAGCATGCGACAGTTTCTTCTCCTCATAAATGTGCTGAAACTCCACTGCTAAGGATTCAATTCAGACTGGAAACAAGGTCACAAACCCATGCAAAAACTGCCAAGAAACGTACGTCCACATTTTGATTACACCATAATCCATCTCTATCACTGTTTCTCTTAGCCTTGGAGCACAATCGTAGGACGTTGGATTAAAAAATAAATGAAATCTTTGAATTTTACTTCCCACAGTTGTGTTGGGTAGGCTAAAGGAGACGACGATGAGAATGAAAGAGATAGTGAAATGAAAAAAGTGGGAAGAAATAGGAGAACCCCGAGAAAACCTATGCACACTGTGTTTAGCCACCAGAAAGCCCACTTGCCGCGAGCTGAGAATCCTGGGATCAAAGCAAGGGCCTCATCGCACCAGAGGTGAACGCTCTAGCACTGAGCTACCGCAGCCTCTATGTTAAATTAAGAGCAAATTCGTACAGTACTATGCCACAAGTAACCTGCAAACGTGTGTCATTAAAACGATTACTGGTGGTGAAAAAAATGAGGCGTGATCAGTACAAAGTACCTTTGTATTACAATTCCATAATAATAAATCGCACGTTGTTTTGTAACGCTGTTTCTAACTAGACACAGACGACTTATGTATTCTTTGTTTTCGTACATAAGCTATTTTACACATTATAACGAATAGCGAAGGGTGTAAAACATAGACATGCCTTCCTGTTCTATTGTAATATAAAAAACAACGTGCCCTACGGGGCTCTAACTCACCTTCACTTGTCATTGCTGCAGTCATTATTATGTGAATTGAGTACTGAGCTTGATACAAAAGGAGCCAACCTGACTGCTATAGCCTATATAACCTGTATGAGGGGGGTCAGCGTTCTATACCCTATTCCATTCTCATTTTTAAGAAGCGAGAAAATCTCATAAATGGGAACCTGAAAATTTGCCTTGAGCTCACAAATGAAAACACATTTGGAAATAATGAGACATTTTTCCTCAAATATGAGTAAACATTACTTATTTTGTTTTGAACATGCATTTTTCTCATCTCTGAGCAAGGAAATTTTTAAGAGTGTACTACGCTCATTGGAGAATCTTTATACACCTATTGAAAGACAGACCAAGGGGTGCGCCGGGACGACAAACAAACAAAATTCAAGTAACTCAGATTCTTCTGTCATCTTTGGGGAGCGCGGTGGCTCAGTGGTAGAGCGTTCACCTCTGGTGCCTAGGGTCCCGGGTTCGATCCCAGTCTCCGCCAAGTGAACTTTGTGGTGTACAAACACCGTGCTCGTGGGTTTTCTTGGGGTTCTCCCGTTTCCTCCCGCTTTCTTCATTTCACTCATCTCTCATCATCACTAGTGTTGCCACGAGACGAGACGAGACTTCAGGCTGTCTCGTCTGGTCTCGTGCAAAGCATGTCTCGTCTCGAAAAAATGTGCTCGTCCCGTCTCGTGTCTCGTCTCGAGACGTTCTGTCCCGTCTCGTCTCGTCTCGTTTTGTCTCGTCTTATCTCGTAAAAAATATAGCAGCATACCATGGGAACCAAAGTAAAATGTAGCAGACTGCACCACACTAATCAAGATACAACTAAGTTATTACCCAGAACACACAAGACAAGAAATGTCACGGTAGCATTCATTTCTAGTGTATGTGATAGTCGGTTCGATTTCGGTTGGTGCCATGTGAGCTTTGTGATGGACAAACATTGAATGTGTGTGGGGACCGCGGTGGCTCAGTGGTAGAGCGTTCACCTCTGGTGCTTGGAGTCTTGGGTCCGATCTCCTCCAAATGAACTTTGTGGTGGACAAACACCGTGTGTGTGGGTTTTCTCAAGGTTCTCCCGTTTCCTCCCACTTTCTTCATTCCACCATTTCATTCATTACTCATCATCACTGTCTCCTTTAGCCTAACAGGCGTGGGACGTAAAACTCAAAGATTTCATTTCATTTCATTTCATTTTTCAAATGTGTGTGTTTTCTCGAAGTTGTCTAGTATCCTACCACTTTTTTCATTCCACTAATTTTCCCATCATCATCCATTCGGCCAAAGTTGCCTAAAGGTCTTAAAAATAAATTCAAATAAGCTCACGAGGCAAGGACAAATAGTTTACAAGATAATATATCTCTGCTGTTAGTTGTCTGAAGCTTCTCGACCCTGGTTTTTTTTTCTTTTTTTTACATTCTGAAACATTGAAATTTGTTTCACCAGTTTCAATACACGAATATACAGCAAATTGCTCATAGGTACGTCGAAGATGAAGACACTAATGTCAAATAATGTTTACACGACAAGCAAAGTTCGATGTAAAGGTGTCACCATCCCCGACACTATCGTACACTATCAGCCCACTTGCTTTATAGTGTCTGCATATATATATATATATATATATATATATATATATATAGTGTCCTAAAAATGACCCCCACGGACAGCAGAGCGCTAAGCGCTATTCTTCAGGTCAAAATAAAGCAAAAATGCTATATAGTGGAATATCCTCCGGGTCCTCCTTCCTCTCTCTCTCTCTCTCTCTCTCTCTCTCTGTATATATACATATATATATATATATATATATATATATATATATATATATATATATATATATATATATATATATATATATATATATATATAGAGAGAGAGAGAGAGAGAGATGGAAAGATATATAGATAAATAGAGAGATAGATATGTGTGTACACTTTGATTTCATATATTCCAGCCTTTAGGTTTCACAGTGTTAACCCACAACAATCCAAAATCTACTTTCCATTTTAGCATGTTTAGATTTGTTGCAATTATTTTTTTTTAAAAAAGCTCGGAACCAAATAATTTTATTGAGTAATGGAAAGTATTTGATTGAAATTTTATATGTTAGTGCACAGTAAGCTCTACTTAAAGTGCCATGATAATGGGAGCTGAACGACACATCGGACGAAAGAATGCTTGGGGCCAGTCTTCACCTCCGTGGTTCAAAACTGTTCCCATAACCGCGGGGTGTGTGCCACTATGTGGTGGTTGCCCCGTTTGTATAACAAACTCATGACAGTATACCCAGATTAGCTAGTGGCTAAAAAAAAGTTGATTTTTGGGTGGCCATTTTGGATTAAAGTTTCTTATATTGTCGTGATCTATTCGCCATCATACAACATACATCTTTATACCAAACCGAGCGATCTGCGGCGATAGACCATGACTTGAAGGCCCCGGGTTGAGTCCCGGAAGGGTCATGTGTATGGATTTTAACAGCATTTGTTTTTTCGTATTGTGTCAGGGGGCGAAATCGTACGGGATAAAAGGATTTCAGTCTGAAAAAATTGGAGAGAATATCCTCCCTAGGATACTTTCATGGGAGTAAGGAATTAGTAAAAATATAGGATATACATTTTATAGCAGGTTTAAAAATATGGTTTGGGTATCCTATTTCTTTTCTGTTAATTATGTTCTTCAATGTTCGAATTTTGATCATTCTCATGATATTTTCTGCTTTCAACGAGTTCCATGAATATTATATCAAATGTTCTTTAAACTTATGAAGTTCGAGAGGTTTTATATGCCTGTAAGAAACAATTTCTGAAGATAATTCAGGTCCTAATGAATATTATTCACTAGGAAAGGGAAGTATTCCCCTCCTCTCAACATGGAAGCAGAGGGCAATTTCGCACTCTGGTCAGATCAAACATTTCCGCGTAACAAAACGAAGGTTCCCCTGTAAAACCTCTTCACCTAAAGTGTTATTGTTAGTATCATAAATTTGCTCAAAGCAAACAATTTGAAGGGTTTGTCGATAATATCTTTGCTTTCTTTGTCCTTCGTCCGCCTTCCAAACGAAGAGGTGAATTTTACAACATGACTGCTGTATAATAAGCGAGCGATTGGTAAAATGGTAAAAGTATGTTTTTATGTGTATGTGTGTGTGTGTGTGTGTGTGTGTGTGTGTGAGAGAGAGAGAGAGAGAGAGAGAGAGAGAGAGATAAGACAAAATTTTAGTTGCAAGATGACATACTTTAATTGCCGTTTTCGGTTCATATAGCAAAAAGAATACCGCCACCAGAGAATAAAGACAAGTGTAGTCTGTTCTGTTCTCTTCCGCCATCTCAGCCAGAACTTTCAACTACAGCCTGTAATGAGTGTAGACATTACCCAGTTTTCAAATTGAATAAATGGTGGTGGTAGTTCGGTTTCTTGACCTTGTAAAAATCTTCCCTGTCTTTGATTTTGTTTATCAACATTCCAGCCAGAAATAAGAAAATGAGAATTCCTCAGTTTACAGCAAGGGGAATTGGGGACAAGACATTAAGGATGATATTCCTGGAAGCTCATGTATCACGATTGTTTCATTCAATAGACAGAGGACACTTTTCTATTAAGGCTTTTCAACATGTTTTCTCAGAAAGGGGATTTTCCTTTTGCAATCTATATGACCACTGGCAATCTCAATCTTGGCCATTCCTGCCAGAGTTTTCATTTTCGAGACACGAGACAAGACGAGATATTTCACGAGACGTCCCGTCTCGTCTCGTGTCTCGTCTAAAAGGGTTCTGTCCCGTCCCGTGTCTCGTCTCGTTTACGAGACGCTACGAGACGAGACACGAGAAAGTCTCGTCTCGTGACAACACTAATCATCACCGTCTCCTCTAGCCTAACCGGCATATCCGTGGGACGTAAAACTTAAAGATTTCATTTCATTTTCTTCTGTCATATTAGTAAATGATTTTTTAAAATTTAATGTTAATTCAGATATTTATTAATGATCAGAACACGGCTAAGTAAATTTACCAGTATTGTAAAACATCAACTAGGATTATTCAACGGGAACTCTCTCCAGCCATCTGTAAGGAGAGTTTTTATTTTGGAAAAGTGACCGAGATCTGCTACTACTTACTCCTTATCCGTAATACAGTTTGGTACAAACTGGAGATACTTCAGTAGAATTCAATAACATTTCTTTAATACTATTCCATCCAAAAAATACTCAGCTAATGGCATGGGTAAAAGTGAGGGGGAACGCGAAGGAACGTCGTGTCCCTATAGCACAGTATATCTTTGGCGTCCTCCCACTTTCTAAAAAATTACAATGGGCAAAGATAGGCAAGGGGAACCCACGTCCCCCTACCTTTTCAGATCCACTTTTACCCGTGAGTAATAGACATATTTACGGTCAACAATGGCCCAGAAAAGACTTAATTCATTGGCCATAGCCTACTAGCTATTAAAAATGATGAACCCATAAAGTTAGATTTCAAGATGTCCCCATTTTCTCATAGAAAAGTCAGGAGAATGCCATTTAGTATTTGAATAAAGTATGTGTATGTCATTATGCAGTTAATTTTGCTTACTTCTATTGTAATTTATTAGTATTTTTAATTATTATTATTGTATATGGTCTTTACACTACATGTTTTAGAACAACGAATCGTTAACATCGTCTTGCAGAATAAATATTAACGAACCGTACATTTTGATCTTAAACGGAAGTTATAATTGTAGGATTGAATTGAAGCAAATACTCACAAATAATTACAAATGTCACCTGAAAAAGTTACTTTAGTTTCCCAACGCTACGAGTATGATAACTAAAAAATGTGTGTTAATCGCAAGGGAAGAAAAGTTTATTTTGTTGAATTTTAGCGAAAGTCAGAAAACTACGAAGTTTTTGGTATCACTTACATATTGGGCTTTAATATTTGTATCGTTATTTGTATATTCTATGCTATTACTATGTTAATGTGTATCAAATTCAAAATAAGAAAGAATAGCATTCGATTTCAATAATTCAAAAACCAGGTTTTCATTAACTTTTATGTTTTAAATACAAAAGCGATTCACTTTAAAAATTGACATCATACTAACTATATTTATCTTACATTATGATCTTTCCTTCTGTATTTAAATCTAAGAGTACAGGATAAACTCTGGTTGTTTTTCATTACACACTGGGAGAAGGGGGAGCCTGGGAATTCTCGCCCCGGGCGCTTACAACTCACGCGATGATCCTGGGTAAAGGACGGAAGGGAGTAAAATGGTAAATATGTTGGTTCAAACCTGGTGTCTAGAATGTCTGCCAACAATAAGAGGGTGGTTCAATAATTATTGTCCCTGACCTATAAAGAGTATTATTTTTCCAAAAAATCTCCTTTCATAGTAATGCACTTCTTCCATCTATTCTGTAAAGCTATTATGCCAGCTTCAAAGAAAGTCTCTGGCTGACCCGTGAGCCATTCCTTCACAGCTTCAATATCAGCTGCATTTGACTGAAACTTCTTCCCCTTGAGGTGGTCCTTCAACTTTGCGAACAAATGAAAGTCACTAGGGGCGAAGTTGTCTGGGTAGGGAGGATGTTGCAACACATCAAAGCCAGCAGCATGAATTGCGGCACCAGTAAGATGGCTTTTGTAAGCCGGAGCATTATCTTGATGCAACAGCACTGTTCGCTACAACATCCCGTGCAGTTTTTCCTGGATTACTTCGTGTAACTTAGGGATTAGGGCTCCATAATAGGCCCCCGTGATAGTGTGTCCAACCTCCAGATAGTAAATAAGGAGCATACCCTTCGCAACCCCAAAAATTCTGGCCATAACCTTGCGTGCTGATGCTTGTACCTTGAACATGCATGGGGAAGGCAAACTACTGTACCGCCACTCCATGCTCTGTCGCTTGGACTTGGGATCATAGTGGTGGAGCCACGTCTCATCTACTGTCACAAATCTATCACAGAACTGTTTCAGGTCTGCCCTCATAACCTCCAAACCAGCCCTTGAACATTGAACTCTGTCTTTCTGATGTTCACGAGATAACATTTTGGATACCCATCGCGCTGACACCTTTCTCAATCCCAAGTGTTCAAGCACAATGGTTTCCACTGAGCCTACAGAGATGTGAATGATGTCTGCTAACTGTTGCACCGTGATTCGTCCTATCTGCTATAATCGTATCATGCACAGCATCAATGTTTTCTGGGGTGCATACTGTTGTTGCAGGACCAGCACCAGAGGCCTGTTGACAGCTTTCCCTGCCGCAACGGAAGTCGTGGCACCAGTTCTTTACCACCTGGTAGGAAGGAGCCCCATCACCCAACACAATGATCATGTCCTCATGAATCTCCTTTGGGCTTAACCCCTTTTTCTGGAGGTACTTGTTGACAGCTTGTTGTTATGTTTTCTCCATATTTCAAGCTAGGTGCCACTTCTCACACCTGAAACGACAAAAAAGAATATTAATATAGCAGTTATGGTTCTGAAATTTAGCATATAGGCATCTAAGAAATTAGGCTACAATATCCTTCATCAGCCATCCCAGCTTAAGCATTTTCAATATGCCGGGGACAATAATTATTGAACCTTCCTCGTAGAGCTGATCAGAATAATCTATCCACAATTTAGTGGAGTTGTGTGCAACAATAGCTTGAGGTTTCATTTTTTTTTCTGATTTCTAGAAAATGAAGTCTCTCATGTCAACTAAGGATTCTGTTATTATCATCAGAACATCTTTGACATCTTTCCTTTTTAAAGCAATTACACCTTAGTTGTCTTCTTTTCCTGACATCTCTCCTTTTTTCAGGACAGCATATTTCACCTCTGAAGGTACTTCTATTCTATTGGACCGTAAAGTGTCAAGTAGATTTGTTTTTCGAGCCAGGAAAGAATGTGCTAACATTACAGAGTTGTAGAAATTATCAGCTACCACTGTGCGGCCACAGTCAAACAGAGGTTCAGAAAGGGACATTACTGCTCTCTCTGTCAGTCCTGTGTCGCCTACGTTGTCATCCTTTCCACAGTACACTCTCAGATTCCATGTGTATCCTGAAGATGAACACAACTTGAACAATTTTACACCGTACCTATGACGCTTACCTTTTATATATTGTTTGAAGCTTAGTTTACCACGGAAGGCAACCATATTGTCATCAATAACAATGTTCTTGCCTGGGGTGTACGTCAACTTAAAACGTTGCAACCACATACCCAAGAGCTCCTTCACCTTATGCAGTCTATTACCTCTAGTGGCCTTTGTGTTGTCAGAAAAATGAATGGTATACTCTGTTCACTATCCTCTTATACAGTTTAAGAAACTCTAAGGCATGGTCTCTTTCCCCCCCCCAAAAAAAAACCGCAAAACAGCACTCAAATAGCGTCAGCGGACAACTCTCCCGCTGACAAAACCGATCCATCAATGCTTGTACGACGTTACCTTATGTCATTTCAAATTGTCAAGAAAGGGATAGTCAGTGACTATTTTTCCTTCTTCCTCTTTTCCTTTTTTTTCGGTCTTTTTTAAAATTGAGAACACACTTTTCTTTTACTTTCCCGTAACTCAGATAAAGTAAACATTTTCCTGGAAACTAGAACAATGTAACACAATGAGCATAAACGTCTCCCTTGAACACTGATTAAATACTATAACAATAGAATATAAGCGTTATACAGGGTGCGGCACGTAAAACCGGCCCGTCGTAATATTCTGGTATATTGTGTTTTTGGCAACACTTAAATAATCTACCTTCCTACCAAGAGATGGCGTGTCGAGGTCGGGTCGACTTACGTGACCTGCAGCAGTCACGTGCAGCCGCAGCCAGTGAAACTTGTCGAAACCAGTTGAGAAAAAGGCCTCGTTGTGTTAAGCCGGGTGAGTGTCAGTGTGTGATAATGCCGTATTCGATACCCGAGCGTGTTGCCATTGTTGAAGGGTTCATTCTCACTAGATCTTTTGTGAAAACAAAGAATTTGTTTCGGGAGAAATTTCCAGGACGTTCTGTGCCAGCAAAAAGCACCATTCAGGAATTGATTGAAAAATGGCGGCGTACAGGATCGGTTCAAAATGCTCCCAGGAACAGACGACCATCTGTCTGCACACCTGAATTAAAGATGCAGGTGGAGGAGATAATGACAAGAAGTCCTCGAAAGTCAACCAGGAGATTGAGTCAACAGGTTCATGCGAGTGAGAGAAGTTGCAGACGTGTTTTAAGGTGACTGAAGTTAAAACCGTACCGGATAAGTGTTGTGCAAGAACTGAAGGAGCCTGACCTGCAGAAGACGGTGTATTTCTGTTCATGGCTGTTGAGCAATGTTGCCAGTGGTTTCTTGGATCCACTAATGCTCATCATGAGTAACGAGGCGTGGTTCCACCTGTCTGGGTACGTAAATTCCCAAAACAAGCGGTATTGTCGACAGAAAATCCACACGCAATCCACCAGGTACCCTTGCATGATGAGAAGATTGGTGTTTGGTGTGCCATTTCCGCCACACGCGTTATTTGGGCCCATATTCTTTGAGACGACAGTGAACAGTGACGTGTATATGGGAATCCTGGAGGAGTTTTATACACACTTGACCGAAGAGGAGCGTCAGTTATGTTACTTTCAGCAGGACGGTGTAACATGCCACACATCAGCTGCATCATTGTCCCTTGTGCATGAGATGTTTACACCAGAGAGGACAATCAGCAAAGGCTTGTGGCCTCCTCGGTCACCAGACTTGTCCACGTGTGACTTTTACTTATGGGGACTGTTAAAGGGAAGAGTATACGAAACAAATCCACACACAATTGAAGAACTCAAGACCAGGATCCAGGATGTCACCAATAGCATTACAACACAAGAACTGACAAAGGTATATGTGAATCTCCTCAATCGTGCTCACATGTGTGTTGAAGTGGGCGGAGGACACTTTCAGCACCTGCTGTGAAGGCTGCTGTGAAGGTGAGTAGTCATATTCAATACATTACATTTCATTTATGTGTTGTAGTTAATCATATTCAATATATTACATTTCATTTTATGTGTTCACTTTACGGGCCGGTTTTACGTGCCGCACCCTGTATAAATAGTAACTATTGACTGTAGCAAAACCTAAGGAACGTACTGTAATAGACGCACTCTCCAATTTTGATAAACACTGAAGCCTATTGTGTAACACAGTTCGAATATTATTACCAATATAATCAGAAATACGTCTGATATAGAGGTGTTCACGAGTCGACACGAGAAATAGGGTTTACTTATCTAAATTTTGTAAGTCACATCTCGTCTCTCTTCTCGAAGAATTTTTTTTCTCTAGTTTCGATTATCGAAAAAGATGTCCTCATCTCGTTTCATTTTGTAAATTCACATACAAAATTTAGGACCTGATTTTTTAGATTTTCAAATTATGCTATGCATAAGTGTCGGAAGTCTTACAGAACGGGTTTGTCTGTCTGTTCGTCTGTCGTCAGTTATCACAGACAAAACAATAGAAGATATCGAGATGCGGATTTTGCAATCGGTTCAACACCCCAGAAACAGGTCCTGTCTTCTCCATTAACCCTCGATTTAAACCGCAAGTAATTAAAAATAATCATTTCGGATTTCAATATTTATTGCCATAGAACAAAAATATTCGTAGGACACTCTATCGAAACCGGAAGTAGTTCAATCTATAGTACTTCTGGTTTCAATACTGATTTTCATAGAACAAGAGCTGGAAAAGATATTGAGAAGCACTTCTTTTGCAATCTATTCAGCGTCCCAAGAATAGATTCTATACCCTCCCTTAATCCTCTATTCAAACCGGAAATGGTCCAAATTAACGATTTTTGGTTTCAACATTTCGCCACTGAACAAAAACAGTAAGAAATAGCGAGAAATGTTTTATATTAATGGATTCAGGAACAGGTTCTTTCTTTGATATTATTCCTCTATTACATCCAATAGTTGTAGATGTAGCCGGCTACTTCAAAGTTTTAAGTATTGTATTCGGATGGTTATTGTGAGTATTACATTGTGAAACAATATTCACTTGTCTTAATTTCATCTAGAAGTTACCAGAATCCTTAAGCATAACGAGAGGTTCATGAAGGGTAGGGATACGCACGAGTCGAGTCGAGTCGAGATTTAAGCCTGTCTCGACTCGTCTCGAGAAAATATTGTCTCGACTCGACAGTCTCTGTCTCGACTCGACTCGAATTCGGGTAGAGACAAAATTTATGAGTTAAAATATACGCACACATCAGCCAGACCATTATGACTACCTACCTAATTGTCAGTATGTCGACCTTTGGCACGGATAACAACGGCGACGTGTCTTGGCATGCACACAATGATCCTTGGTAAGTCGATGGAGAGTGTTGACACCACATATGGACACACAGGTCACCTAATTCCCGTAAATTCCGGGGAGGGGGCGATGCACCCTCACGTTACGTTCAATCACATCCCAGATGTGTTCGATTGGGTTCAGATCCGGCGAGTTGGGGGGCCAGAACATCACTTGGAACTCGCTTCTGCGCTCCTCGAACCACTCCATCACACTCCTGGCCTTGTGACATGGTGCGTTATATTGTCGAAAAATGCTATTACCGTTGGGAAACATCGTCGTCATGAAGGAGTGTGCGTAGTCTGCAAGCAGTGTGCGATACGCCTCGGCCGTCATGGTGCCTTGTTCGAGCTCCACTAGACACATGGATGCTTACGTGAATGTTCCCCAGATAATAATTAATCCGCCGCCAGCTTGTCTCCGTCGCACAGCACAGGTGTCAAGGAGCTGTTCCCTTGGAATACGACGGATTCGCACCCTCCCATCGTCATGATGAAGAAGTTATCGGGATTCATCAGACAATGCAATGCTCTGCCACTATACCAAGGTCCAGTGGCGATGGTCCCGTATTCATTTCAGTCGTAGTTGCCGATATCGTGTTGTTAACATTCGCACATGAATGGGTCGTCGGCTGCGGAGGCCTATTGTTAGGAGTGTTCGGTGCACTATGTCTTCAGAGCAGTGCTGTGAAGGCCTGGGAAAATAGAAATTGTGGGTAGAAAACATGTTCTTTACGTTTTTCTCGAACTTGAAAAAAAAACAACGGAAAATTTGCATAAAATTTAAATTTTCAAATATTTTATTATATTATGCTTTCAAAATCAAATCTATTTTGTATTTACTAGAGTGGACGTCGAGCGAAAGACAGAAGGTCCCATATATATTTCTAGTCCATGAATACTGTTAACTGGCTTCAAGAATTAACAAAGATTCACAGCTCTTTCTCTGGAAAGAAAAAAGGAAACGAAAACAAAAAAACTCTGATTTTCTATAAACCTATACATTTACTATTTGGTATTTTTAAAGTTTCTTACACTGTAAAAAATGAGGAGTGGAAAAACACAAATGACTACCATTTCAGCGTGTTACTTGTGTGTTAATTCAGCACCAAGCATATCACCTTCCGAGCATATCAGAAGTAATTCGTTACTACCTGAGAGAATTTGCATTGGTATTTATCGTTTAATATGAGCAAAGCTTTGCGAAATATATTTGACACTTATGCCAAGTAAAGAGTAATGTTCTATGTTTTCTGTAATCGGCCAGAATAATGTAAACCTGTTAATCGTCTGACAACAGTTATATATGCAACAGTCCTGCCATCTTCTGTTCATACGTGCTAAGACACAAGAATAACAGATAAAGAAAATAGACGAAAGCACTGCTATCTGTATAACTGTTGTCAGATGATTCGCAAGGTTACAACAACATTATTGTAACCGATTACATAAAACAGAAGGTTATTAGTTACTTGCCACAAGTGTGAAATATATTTCTCAAAGCTTTGCTCATACCAAACAATAAAAAACAATGCAAATGCTCACAGAAAGTAACGAGGTATTTCTGACATGCTCTGAAGGCGATGTGCAGGGTGTTGAATTGACACCCAACTAACACGCTAAAGTGGTAGTCATTTTTTGTTCCTTCAATACCTCATTTTTTGCGGTATATCAACCCATTTTTAAGACAGAAAAGTAAATATTTCATCTCATCAAAAATGTGCCGGTACACTGTACCGTTCCGTACCGCCAGAATATCTCTTGCCTCCTCCAAGTTGGGGACTGAATTTTCATTTAAACGGCATCGGAAGTGTCATTGTTCATTTCAGCGACCCCGAAAATTGTGGATTCGGCACTAATATGTCATTTTCCCCTCTCCCCTTCCCTTAAGTTGCACCTTCAAAGTAAAATGATAAAAACCTTCCCAAACCTCATCTATGTTGAAAATTTTATCGAGGTCGGTCTGATGATTCAAGAGTTATTAACTTACAAACATAGTCCCTTTCATTTTGATTGTAATAGATAATCTGTCGCACTAGAAAACATGTGTTTGTTTACATACAGGATTTTGTACATAAAGTTTTTATAAGTGTCTATATTAAAATATTAAATAATAGTAATTATATGTTTTAATGCATGAGTATTAGTGAAATTTGCCTACTGTTCTTTCTCTTAAGAAGTAATTTGGTTAAAATTAACAAAACTTCACCAGACCAAAGAGCATATTGAGAACTAAGTTTTATTCAAGAGACCTATTTGTTGCAACAGAACACTTCATGTTGGTAGGCTTGTATGTAACTGTAATTAATGCATGTAACTGTATGTAACTGTAACTGTAACTTCTGTAATTAATGCACATCCACGAATAAAGGACATAACAGAAATAAGTGCAGACTATTAATTTTCAATTAGCTGAACCTGCGCTCTCTACACAGCGCATCATTCACATATGAGCATGAATTTCCTTGTCATTCCTCATATCTGTACATGTCCCTTTACAGATACAAGTGAAGAACGCGTTCATAAAAATCGGCAAGGGGTATCGTAAAGGGGATTTTTTTCGACTATTTCTTTCAATATCTCGCACCGTTTCAGGATTTGAGCCCATTTGTTGTTGGAATTTCTAATTCATATATGATCAGTGTTTTCTCTCTTTTTGCATGCATTGTGTAATAAGTAAATAAATTACACACACAATTTATTATGTCGGTTATATACGGAGTTTATTTAAAAGAAAACTCTCCAAACAATCAAGATTCATCTTAGACTGAATAAATGGTTATCCTTCGTTTTCTTATCATTTGGCCATGAAACAAACACCTGAGAGATATACTAAATAACATCTATATACAACTATGTGATGTTGGAATATATAACTCGTAGGGTATGAAGCTTTACTTAAAATAAATAAATAAATAAAATCAGTACTTCGAGTGTGCCCCTAAAAATTTAATAAAGAACTAATGGCCATGTTTTTTTTAAATACTCATTAGAACTGGACAATTTACACAAAATTTGGAATCGTCCAATAAAAACGGCAGGTTTCTAGCACTTGTGGGTTCAATATCTCATTGTCGAAATGACTGGAGACAAACATAAACTTTTGTGTGGGGACAAACATATACGTATAAATCTAGTATTTTAATACAGATAATAATTGGAATAGTTTTATTTTCGAGTGCTATATTTTAATATTCGCAATATTGAAATTTTTGAACTTACATTTTTCATGCGTTTGAAAAAAAAAAAGGAATATCATTACTAGTAAAATTAACCTAATACAAACATTTTTTATTTTTTCAATGTTTCCAATTTTTCCGGAAGGAAATCGAAAAAAAAACGGCTTTTTTACCAACAGGTTCAAAATTTCCGGAAATTTTAGTTTCTACCAGAAATTTTAGTACTAGTTCAGAGACACTTGTACTTGGCCCAGCATTAAACTCTGATGTTAGTTCAGATGCAGTTCGCTGCCGGTCCTGTTTTACCAGCCTGTTCAGCGTACAACGTCCGACATATGTAATGAGGTGGGGGCGCCCAACACCTCGACGTTTGGACGTCGTTTCCCCTTGGTTTCGCCACTTGTTGAAGACACTCACCACAGCACTCCTCTAACACCTGACAAGTCCTGCAGTTTCCGAAATTCTCGTGCCTATTGTTTCTGAATGAGTACTTTCTTCAAAATAATATTAAAAATTATAGAAAGATTTTCGAGATATAGGATATATGAATCTCGCAGATATAGGAATACAAAGTAGAAACTGGATCCAATTGGCTAAGGATAGAAGTCAGTGGAGAGCTTTTGTGAACGCGGCATTGAACCTCTGGGTTTCATAGGCTATAGAGTGAGTGAGTTAATATTCTAATTAAAACAATATTTCTTTAAATGTTTCCATCTGAATTATTTGTCCTAGCATTGTTGGTACTTCTTTCTTGCTTTCATGGATACAATTTTGAATCAGAGCATTGCTCTTTAAAATTCCAACCAGACGTAGGTGCATAGTGCTCTCGAGACGAAGGAAAACAATAAGGTGATTGAAGCCTATATTTTGAAACCGAAGCTGATTTGGAGTCCATGTAAGTGTATAAATATAATTTAATTGTTTGTATATAAATTATAAACTGTTATGAACACATTGTTTATAAGTTACATTTTTTCCTTAACTAATAGATAATACTGAGGACATGTAATCACAAGATTCAGTCATCAATATTTAATGTTTAAATATTTATAAAAATATTTAAAATTTAGTGTTTGTAATCAGTTGCCTGATTTTTTCCAAATTTAATTCTTCATCTACAGAAACCTGATAATATTTTGAAATATATAAAAAACTGAAAGAATATTTTGTTAAAAAACGTCCCTTAAGATTTTTCCCTTGCCTCTATTTCTTGATAAACAAAAAAGAAAAAGAAAGAAAAGGAAAGAAAAGAAAAGAAAAAGAAAGATTATCACTACTTATGCAGTTTAAGCTTTGTTCCAAAATTCCTCCTATACTTGGGGAAATTTCAGAGGTTATACTACATTTATTATTATTATTATTATTATTATTATTATTATTATTATTATTATTATTATTATTATTATTATTATTATTATTATTATTATTATTATTTCTCCATACCAGTTAAGAAAAGAACAACTTCAGAAACTTTATATTTTGTTGACTTTCTTTCAAGATTGAACTGACAATTGAAGCGCTTAGAGGATAATGGTGTTATGTAACATTTTTCGAAACACTGAATTCTGGCGGTTCATTCACGTGTTAAGCACATCAATTGGTTAGTCCTCGTCCCATTGAAGAGATTTGGGAACGATGAAGGTTGTATGTTAACAGATATAGTTGTGAAAGTCAATTTCCCCCAAAATGTAGGCCTACATTTTGTTACACAGGGCTAACACCTTTATTTCCTAAGCGCTTCAATGAATAAAATAGATCAAATGTAAACACACTAGGGAAGTGAAAATGGATTAAAAGAAAAGTAACTGTTCATTCATTTAGTTGACAAATTAGTATTGACTATTAATGAGGTTAGCTTTATTTGTATGATGCTTTACACAACGTGCTTGACAAGTTTGTCGTTCTTTGTTTACAAGTTATGACTTTTGATGTAATTGTTTATATATATCACATATTCTAGTGTCTTGTGTATAGTAAAAGTCTAGGTAGAAAATTTTCAATGCTATTATTTATTTCTTGCAAAAGTTGGAAAAAGAGTGAAAATTACAGCTTAAAGTTCAACATATAGTCTCAATGGTTCTTCATTGATTTTGAACAGTTTGCAGTCACTTGCTCAAAATGCAGCAAAATAAGAAATATTAATATTTTAGAACCTCTCAGCAGATCAACAGATAAAGTCTAGGATACATTATTCAATTCGGTGAAAATTATAAGGCCATTAAACTTAACAGTAGGCCTATACCCTTTAAGTTTGTATTTGTATTTGTATTTTAGTATTTACAAAATAATAAACAAGAATATCGAAACTTCAAAGAACATAGCGAGTTCTTCCGTAAATGGTTTATATAGCCACATTGTTGAATGGCTGTCGGTCTGGTGAAAATAATTTACTGATCCGATCAGTACATATTGTTAAAATTCTTCAAAATAGTTTCCTTGGTCGTCGGTATACTGCTGCTAATGCGAGTTCCACACTGCAAAGGCTCCCTGGAAGTTAGCTTTAGCTTCCATTTCAGAGACTTTTAAAATATCCTCTTTCAGAGTCTCCGTGACAGCACGTTGTGTAGCGGGAACATCGTCCAAACTGACCTTTCAGGTCTCTTCAGCTTTGGGAACAGATAAAAGTCTTTGTGGGCTCACATCAGAACTGTACGGTGGCTGCGGCAAGGTTGCAACCCTATCTGGGCGATAACAACAAAGGCAGTGTGTACTAGAATGTTGTCGTGGTGAAGCTTCCAGCTATCGGCAATCTTCGGTCGTTTCCGTTTAACAGCTCTGTGCAGGCGAGCAAGAAATTCTTTGTCGAAAATATCGTCGATGGTTCGTCCTGAAGTGACAAAAGCTTAAAAATACCTTTGACGTCACGCGTGATCATCCCTGCATCAGAGCTGGAATGCGGCTGCCAGCCAGTGCGTTGCTTAGCTTAGACCCCCACTGCTATCAAAGTAAGAAAGTGAGATAGTTTCTGATGAAGCCAAAGTGGATAGATGGCGAAACTTTTACATGCTAATATTTGTTGTTACAATAAAGATATGGTTTTCGGTCAAATAGTAGTTTTAATAACTTTTAAGTGTGTTAAAAGCAAAGCTTGCACAGTGGAAAATAAAATATCAAACAATAGATTAATGCGATTGAAATGTAAAACAGACGTGTAACACATTCAGAGGCCAAGAAAGTAAAAATTAAAATACCTAATTACTTGAAGTAATCTTAGTCTCCAGCCACCCCATTTGTACCATCGTTCAGGCAACGAAGGGTGTCTATAATGCGATCGACCTTAGCTGTATGTTGCACCATAGAAAAGCATGAAGAGGTTGTAGTCGATTAGATAGACGTCAGGATAATAAGGTGGATGAGAAAGGGCTTCATAATGCAACTAAAGAATGGTCTACCTTGGAACATGAAGACACCATGTTTACTGAGAGTAACTGGACTCTGGCGGACAAGTCTGTTGTGCATATCATGGAATTCAACATTGTAATGATTGCTCATTGTAACTCGAGTTCAGCATTGTCGAGAAAGATACGACGAATAGCACCTACCCTAATGGCTCGATGGCTTAGTAATAGAGCGCTCACCTCTAGTGCTAGAGGTCCCTCGTTCGATTCTAGGCCATTTGAATAAGTGCTATTTTATTGATGTACAAGAGTGAATCTGTTGATTTTCTCGAAGTTCTGAGTGTCATTCTACATTTTCATTCTACCAATTATTTCATAATTATTTCATATAAATTTATTAATAATCCGTCTCGTTTAGCCTAATGAGCATAACAGTAACACGGGTATTTAAGATTAATTTCTAACATTAGAACTAAGTATAATAGGCCATGGAGAGGAGAACCCTTGATATATTGGTCTGCCAGAAGTAGTTTCGGCCAACTAAATAAAAGAATTAATTGATGAGTGCTGAGCCTAATACGAAGGCATAATTCTAGAGACTTATTATTTTTTCTTTCTTTTGCGTACTTATTAATCACTGCTTTTGTTTGGGACTGACAGTTGTTGTCGTAACCATAATGGCGTCATAACTGAAAAATACTGCCAACATGATACAATTGGAAAGACTAGTATGTTCATGGGGTGGTACACTGAGAAAAAAATGTAGGTGGCGTACTTAAAAAGATAAGTTACATGCGTGATTCCTGAAGTTTTTGGACTTAACGTACAGCAGACGTATAACTGAAAACGCATGTTTTATAATACTTTCTGCATAGGTGTTCCATCTATACGTACTTTCCGTATGAAACAATGTATTCGGTCAGGAATTCATATACAAATGGACGTATATAACATATAGGTGACGAAGGTAACATAAGTATATGCATGTGATATACGGAAAACTGTTAGACGTCAGACATCCTGTAACTTCATGATGTAACATCTAAGGGCAGTGCCTATGTAGCATACGGATAAGGTATGCTCCGTACTGATTTCTATAGTAAGCAATAGGATACCGTATATTTGTACAATATACCGCTGTCCGGAGAACGGATTTTTCTTTGTGTAGAACAGACGCCATTATCGTTTATCATGACTGTCGAGAGATAATAAAGACAATGCTAATAAGTGCGTACGTGTGTGTTTACACCTTTTCTTACTTTTATTATTTTATTGGTTTTATCATTCCAATGATAATGTTCATACTTAAATGGATATACAGGGTGAACAACTTACAGTGATCCCTCCTTGTAACTTGTAAACTAATTGACAGAAATAGCTGACATTTTGTACGAAGCAAATATCAGAAGGGAGAAAAAGTTTCTCATGCTCGACAATATCATCAAATTAACAGCAGTTGTCATCTCACTATAACGTTTTATTTTTCAAACACCACTAAGTCAGATTGTAACGTATTTCAAATTTACATATGAAACGAAACATTAAAACAGAACACTTTTTATGCAGTGTTGCTAACTAAAAATGGTACAGTTTTACAAATATTCAAAGTTTGAAGGACTTAAGAATAATAATAAAGCAATTGAGATGAACGAGGCGGTGTATATCTAAAGTGATTTAGCATTGGATACTATGACTATGATATGATTTATTTCCGATTAATAGAAACAAAGTTACAATAAATTGAAAATTTATTATTTTTATACAGGCATTATTTCGAAAAAAATGCTAAGATAAGTAAGGCATCTAAGAAATTTCAATAGACAAAACAATCATACCGCCTTTTACAGTAAATTGGAGTCTCAAACAATTCCGAAGATATGATAAACTTTGATAGAGTTTGCAACACTGCTTAAAATGAGCAATTTGTACGGAATGTTTACAATTATCGTATTTCTTAATTACAGCGATAGAATTTAGTAGTTGTAATTACAATAACTTTAAGCAGTGTTGCAAACCTTAGCTGTGTTTATCATATTTCAGGAAAGGTTTGATATATCAAATTGCTGGAAATGGTATAATGACTATTATGTCTGTTGAAAACCATCTAGCTCCTTAGGTATGACAGTTACCTTAGCAGTTTTTTTAAAAAATAAAGTCTACATAAAAATAAATTTTCAATTTCTTGTGACTGATTTTACTTTCTAACGATAAAAGGAGAGAAGAGTGTATGGTAATCGAGAAAAAATCGATTTCGAATTTCAATGGATTTACACTTTTTATAGCCCATACATACCGAATACATTATTTTTTGATATTTGTCCGTCTGTTTGTCCTGATGTATATTCGTCTAGAAGCCTAGCTCAACATATCAAGACCAAATTTTAAATTTAAGATTTTTATGCAATTCTCCAGAGGGTTTGTTTTTTCGGATTTTCTTCCTATCTCTAAAATAAGGGCCGTAGCTCATTGGATATCAGTTCACCGTGTGTTTTCATGGTGAGTGGAGGTGATTTGAGAGCTCCGTGCTTACATCGCTTATGTTTTTAATTGTTTTTTCTTCAGTTTTGGTGGTAATGTAAGTAGGACTGTTTAGTGGTTATACACTGTAAATTGTGTTAAGTCGTACGACGTCATAAATACTATTCGACAAAACACGTTAAAATTTGAATTTGTTAAGAATTTCCGTCAATTACTACCATCTCCGGCGGAACTACACATTTGGTTAAGTGAACATTTTCCTGATCTTATGAATCAAGTAATTGCTATCCAATTACACAATGACGATTTCTGTGTCTATATTAAACTGGATACTGCTCTGCATTTTGAACATGATTTACGTACTTTGCCCGATTCTGTTCCTTTCCGTCATTCGACTGGTGTTTCCTCTTTGGTGCATATATTGGATGCTACAACCAATTATACTAAAGTTCGCATTTTTGAATTACCGTGCGAACTTAGTGATGATACTTTGCGCGAATATGGTGAGATTAAACAAATAACACATGAAAAAATGGGAAGTTCACTTAAAATATCCTGTGTTGAATGGTGTCCGCGCTGTTTATGTAAAATTGGGAAAACATATCCCATCTAAACTTTAATTCATGGGTTATAAGGCGTCTATTGTGTACCCTGGACAGCTTCATACATGTTTACGCTGCTTAAGTACTGGTCATCTAGTTTCCAACTGCAATGTCGCAGCTCGACAGTTACCCCGTCCTCAGCAAAAAACGGAGGAACTTCGTATGACACCTTTATCCAATGATACTCTCCCGAAAACCCCACAATACTCGTTAAACCATCGGTCCTTCCGGCCCGGTGTTCCTACAAGTGTTCCTGATATGTCTCCAGCTCCCTCTCCTCCGTGCCCTCCCCCGTGAATGATCATACTGAATTTCTATTTTAAGTTCAGAAGCCATAAATAATCCTGTATCAACTACTCCGGCTCTACAAGAAAGTGTGGGACCGCATCAACGGACCTCGACCAGCCCAGTGTTACATAGTTCCCCGCTAAATTTGGCAACGTCGCAAAATGATACTGTGCCCTTGTCCACCTCAAATGTTCTTATAACCAAGAACCCAATAACAACTACTGACAAATCATTTGTATCTTCTTCGCCCCTTACAGCGTTTGCACACGTCCCCGACAATGCCGGATCCGGTTCCGACAATGCCGACGATGGAATCGGCCGCAATGTAATCAAATAGTAGCTTGCATACGGCTTCCGACCCAGGAAAAAAGCCGGTGGAACTCCCGGCACCAGCAAATGCAGCCGGACTAGCCGCCGACATGTCGGTGTCGGCTCCGGCTCCGGTTTTGTCGGCAGCAATGTTTTCTTATGCGTGGATGCACACGCAGCCGGTAAAGACGGAGCCGGCTTACTGATAGGTTTCTTCAATCTAGCTACAGTGAGTGAGTGGCAAGGCGTTGTGTATTCTTGTTTCTTTTCCTGTATTTGGATTTTTTGTTTATTTCAGTTTTTTTATTAATTTATTTTTTCACATCATATGAATATATAATGAAGAATGAAATAATCAAAATGGTCAGGAAGATGGACTTCAGTTCTTTTGTATGTGGTCAGCACATTGGCTTCCATCATCTTTATTTCTGGAATTGTAGATAACTTCTCTTTCATTTAGATGTAAAATACTCATCTTTAGTTCTTAACAAATCCGAGATCATATTTCGAAATGTCACTATGGCACTACATGTCGTTATATAAAGGAATGAAAAATACATTTATACTTGAAAATGTCGAAGATAATATGACAAGTATTATGAACAATTCTATAATAGAATTAAGCAATGGTTTACAATAAAATAAACTGTAATGAAACGCAAGGTATTTGAAGTAAGAAAAATATTTGCCTTTACATGCTGAAATACAAGTTTCTTGAATAGATAGGGACACTTCACCTTGAAATATACACCTTGAATTTGATTCTCGATACAATCTGAAATATGTTAAGAACTTTAATCCCTGAAGAACGCAACACAACTTTTATGGCCCATAGTTATAATATTGTCGTTACAAACTGACTAACCTAACGATAAATCCAGGGAGCAGCTTACTGTGCCAGCTCCTGTTTTCCGACTTTTTATATAAATTAACGTGTCTAATGCCGGATGTTTGATCAAAAGATATTTTTTCTTTGCATATATCTCAGAGAGATCAGGTAACGTCATTTCTTTAAGCAAATGTAGCAAGTGATCAAATTGAATAATGCCAAAAATAGCCTACTTTGCTTGCTAGACCCTATTTTTGGTGAAAATTCCTACATCATTTGTTTAGGTGTTTGAATACTTTGGAAGGTTTTCGAGAATAGTTGATATTATACATATATGTTCGTCCTGTTTGGTACAAAAGACTAGTTTATTATGAAGAAAATGTTCTGCAGAGATCTTTCTAGAATGTCTGTTCTTAGTTGTAGTAGTTGATTTGATTTTAGCGTCCTATTCAGCAGAGAGACTATATGAAACATGGGCTTACAGCTTAACGTGGAATCCAAAACACATGAACTCAAGCCGAGAATCGAACTCTGTTTTTAGAAAAAAAGTATCTGACCACAGTCAATTCTTACCCGCTGGGGTTGCAATAGACCCTATTATTATACTAGTATTGGGAAGAAGTGATGAAACTTGTTAAGAATTTCGTGACTGAAAGCAGTCAGACTCGTGTCCCGGTATAACCGGAACAGACCTGGAGACGACGAAACGTCGTCATACACTCGGAGAATTTGTATGATGCTGTTAGTAAAACTTACATTCTTTCTGCTTGTTTAGTGGGTAGGGTGTGCCTTTTTGGTTCTTGTAGTCTCGGGTTCGATTCCCGTTAATGCTGAATTAAAAGTTTACTTTAACAAGAATTTATTTTCATTAATCATACGTCTCTTTTAGCCTAAAAGACTTAAACGTTGAGAAAAGTATATGGGAAAAGATGTTAATGACTATACATGCAAAAGTCAGGTGCCAGTGTTTTGTAAGCTATTGACAAAATAATAGAAAGACAGGAAAGAAAATCTCTTGAGAACTCAAACTGCACAATGTTTTAGCATTCATGTTTAACTTGCTACTTGCGTGACATATTAAATTCAATTTAATATGAATATTGCACATGATTAACTGTTTATTTATCCCAACCACTCGGTTATTTCTTCGCGTATCTGAAGTGTTTATTTGCGCCCTCTATTGGTGCTGACTGATTGCGGCTATATTAAAATTTGCTTCTCATTGTGTTTCATTACTAAACTTCACTTCAATCTCACAACGTCTCATCGTGTGTATTTACAGGTAAATTTTTCACTCAAACATATTTGATCATTCTCTAAATAGTGTCCAAATTCGCCAGCGGGCGCAGCTGACCATTTCTTACAAGCGGAAGGCAGATTTTGGTAAATGATCTTCGGGGTCATCCTTCGCGAGGTACTAGTGCACATTTAAAATGTTAATGTTACAAACTGGGAGGAGCAATAGGCAGAAACAGTGGAGAAAAAGAGTTTTAAAGATTCCGACTCGCGCATATATGATACGACAATTCGAGTTATCAAGTTACGGCGTGGCAGAGATAGGAGCATCTATAACCCCCGTGTAAAGGGTCCCAGGTTCGATTCCCGCTTGAGTCAACTTTTTTGGTTTAACTAATAAAATAGCAATTTATAAATACAGGTAAAATATATTTCCATACCAAAACAGAAGCCATCTCTGAATAATAATTCTTCTTTATCAGATGGAATTGAATATGATAATCACAACGAAAAACATCTGATTTTCGACTTTTGCAATTTACTACCCAAACTAAAATCATTGTACCTTTACTAAGAAGAGTCCCAAGAGGTGCTCGGTTATCTGTAGCTACCTTTCTCTATGATGTAATCCGTCGTATTGTAAACAGAAGCGACCTAGATTCATGGATAGATCTGTTATTAATTCCGTATGCAGTACTCAGTGTTCCGTTACAATCAGATCAAGTAAAAGAATGTAACAACCTGGGTTAAGCAAAGAGTTTGCGAATGGGATGATTGTTACCGAGATGCGTTACACCATGATTATTGAAAAAACACAAAAGCAAACCTAAACATTCTTTTGACCCACCATCCTTTAACACTAAAAGAGTCGAAAATAAACTCAACGACAGCGACGTAAGAGATGCAGTCAGATTACTAATTTTCGAAGATATCATCGCCACACCTAATGCCTCTGTGTTAGAAGCACTTAAGGAGAAGCAAACTTCATATTCAGACACCTTTTCATTACCAGACCTTCCTAAAGACCACCCGAATATACCAAGAGTTTCAGTTTCTGAATTACAATATGCTATAAAAATCCTTCCCATCCGGATCAGCTGAAGGTATTAACGGTCTGCGTCCTTAAATTCTTAAGGATCTACTTTTACATCATGAGTCAGATTCAAAAGAAAGATTAACTATGATGATTCTAGAAATACTTCATTTAATCCTTTCAGGTAATGCAAGTCAGGAAATAAGACCAATCTTGTTTGGAGCATCACTTATTGCACTTAATAAGAGCGGTGGAATTCGACCAATTGCAGTGGGAAACATTTGGAGAAGGATTTAAGCAAAAGTTACATGTTCCAGAATTAATGAATCCGCCGTAACTTTCCTTTATCTGCACCAATTGGGAGTATGCGTCCCCAATGGAGCCGAAGCTCGCATTTACGTTTCTACTCATCATACACAACAAAAGGCTTTTCTGAAATTAGATTTTCGAAACGCTTTCAATGAATGGAACCTAGGCGCAATACCACCCACAATTACAACTAATTTTTTCGTCGATTTATCACTATGTATATCAATGTTGTGCGCAACCAAGTAACCTATTTCTAGGTGATAAGATTATACTCTCGCAACGTGGAGTATAGCAAGGCGATCCTTTGGGTCCCGCTTTGTTCGCCATGAGAATTCAGTCCATAGTGACTAGGATTAACACTGAATTAAATATCTGGTACATAGATGATGGTACTATAGCAGGAGATGATGACACAGTGATAAGTGAGCTATACAATATTCATACTATGGCAAAAGACATCGGACTATAATCAAATTTTATGAAGTGTGAAGTAGGATTTTTAGGAATTTCGCAAGATCAAATGGGTCTTATATTCACAATTTAAAAATTCAGTACCGGGAATACAATTTATCACAAACTCTTGGTGCGGCCCTTACACCTGAGGCAACATGTAATTTGTGGGTCGAAAAGACTAACAAAAAATTACATTTTTTCTTCTCACGTCTGGCCCTAGTCTCATCACATTAGCTTTTTATCTCCTTCGTGCATCGTTATCCATGCCGAGACTATTTTCTACGTTCTTCTACTTCTTGGCGTAAAGTGGATTTACTAGAGAAGTTCGACACCATTCTGAAATATGGAATGGAATCGTTACCCAACTGTAACACAAATAACAACACATGGATACAGGCCTCCCTTCCAGTTGATTCTGGTGGTCTTGGTATTCTTCGAGCTGTCGATTTTGCGTATCCTTCATTTTTAGCGTCGTTCTATGGATCCCAGCATACCATTGAGATACTCCCCAACCAATTGAATGTGCCTCACATAGAATCTGATGTCCCAGACTGCATATTTGACTGATCTAACCTAGTTGGTTTAAGTCCTCCTGAAATAACGGGCAGAAGTTCGCAATCAGTTTGGGTGCCAATCATCAAATTACATTAATCAGTGTAACTAACGTTACAAGAAGCAGATAGTCAAGAGGATAAGGCCAGACTTCTCGCTTCCTCATCACCAATTTCAGGTGCTTGGCTATAGGCATTTCCTTTCACAACCCTAAGACTGCATCTTCCAAACGAAATCTTTCGTATTGCAGTTGTACTTCGCCTGGTGGTAGACGTCTATGAATCACACAACTGCTCTAAACGTGATGCATCAGTCAAGCAGAAGGGTCTACACGGTCTGTCTTGCATAAGTAACTCCGGAAGACATGTGAGGCATTCGAATGTGAATGGTATTGTCTGGAGAGCTCTAACATCGGCAGGAGTTCCATCTGTTCGTGAAACTGTGGGGAGTAACAGATATGATAACAAAAGACCAGATGATATGACGCTGGTACCATAGAAGAGGAGAAGGATTCTTCTCTTGGATTTCACCTGTTCTGACACGTACGCGTTATCTAACTTACTCTTTCTTCATCTCGAGAAGGAACTATTGCATCCTGCAGAGAATTGCGAGAAAAGAAGAAAAATAAAGATCTATTTGATAGATACATGTTCGTACCCGTAGCCATTGTATCGAGCAGCACTTATGGCCATGTAGGGCTAAATTTCAGCAAAGAGGTAGGCCAACGTATTGCATACGTTTCTGGTGACAAGCGACTACTATTTTTGTGATACAACGTACTAGCATAGCAGTTTAGCGACTCAATGTGGCTTTCATTTTAGGTACATTACCTCCTGGCAAATTATTAGAAATTGTTTTCCTTTTATAATTAACTTTCGTAACTAAGAGGTTTTCCTGTTTTCTCATGACATTTTATCTTTCTGTAAAATAAAATTGTCAAATATGTTCCAATTTATAGTTATTGTCCTTGACTAAACAATGACTTATAGAAAAAAATCCACATTGCTTATGTTTTGTTGAAGCCATTACAATGTACTATGTACGTTCACTGAATAATGATTATTGTATTTTCTTTAAAAACAATATATTTTTAACAAAAAAGTAAAATATTAATTCACCATATGCTTATAATACATAAAATAATAGAAATGTTCAAATGAATTGTAAAATCTTCTTTCTATGTCTGTGGACAGTGTGAGAAATGCAAGGCCGATGAGGAAGAAATTAGAGGGAGAGGGAGAGGAGGCTGGATGTGTGCTATAACCAGCGGCGTCATTTCAGACTTAGCTTGAGAGGGCAAGAGCACCACCGACATAAGACATGTTTTGTACTAGTATATTTTGTACTAGATTTGTATTAGTATATTAGTAGACGATCGATTAAAACATATTTTTTCTCAAACTCTTGGGGGAAATTGTCCCCTCCTGCTCTCCCTAAATGGCTTCCCTGGCTACAACTGTCATAGTTTCCCATGCTATTGTCGTCTGAAGTACAATCCAATCCATGCCCACTTGGAAAAGTCCAGTCAATTCGCACACTGTTCACAGATATAGACACGAAGCGTCAAAAACATTTTTACACAACGACTGTGCTAACCATAATATAACCCGTGGTACCAACATACAATGCGGAATAGGTTACATTTTGTTGCTAGTAACATGGAATATTGAAAGTTTTTACAGCTGATTTGAACATTTCTATTGTTTTGTGTATTATAAACATATGATGAATTAATATTTTACTTGCAGTTATAAATGACTACTTTACTGGTTAAAGTAAAAAAAAAGAGTCGAGCAGGAATCGAATCCAGGACCCTTTGCACGGGAGTCATGGATGCTCCTAACTCTACCACGCCGTCACTTGACAACTTTACGCGTCGTATCATACATGCGGTAAGATGGAATCTTTAAGACGCTTTCTCCCCACTATTTCTGGCTATTGTGCTCCCCGGTTTCTAATATTAACACTTTAAATGTGCACTAGTGCCTCGCGAAGGATGGCCCCTTAGTTCATTTGCCAAAGATTCCTCTCCCCTTGTTAGTTAACTCGGCCAGGCTTTTCTCATGTTACTTTCATACATGTTCTAAGCGAGGAAAGGAATATTAAACATATACTTCAGAAAATAGAGTTCCTGACGAATCTTTCATCATAATAAAATAAAACTCGGCGTATAAACTACTCATTACGATTGTGTGACCACGTGGTCATCGTTTTCGGAAATTCTAACTCTAGCAAAGGAAGCAAGGCAACTGCTACAATATCTTAATTTCCCAATTTGTATTCATAAACTGGTCAAAGTGAGTAAGCAGTTTAGCTGTTTAAAATAAATCTTGAAGATAGTTAGCAGTTGGATTCACTTGGATCTTTTTAATTTTACTTCGATTGGTATGCTATTCTATTGGGAAAGAGATTTGAATATTTCGCAATAATATTTCCATAAACTTATTCTTCTCGTTCGAGGAATAGGAATTTCAACTAGTTCCTGTCTGACCTTTAAAGATTGTTCCAGCCTATATTTTAAAGCGAGTTGTGTATTCTATTTTTTGATTTTTAGAATATATTTACGTTTCTTTTGAACCCGTATTAGAAACCTAGAAGCACAATTTTAGGAAGCTAAAAATCACAATAGTTCAGTGAACGATCAATTTTTATATGCAGATTTGTGACTTTAATCTATTTTGGGTTACGTAGAAATTGCTCCATGCATGGCTTGTAGATTAATAGAGATCTTTCACAGTTCACGAACCAATCATCTTTCCTGAAACTTATGAGTTCTAAAACTGATCAGTTGGATTATTGGGAGTTTAAAGTCCCTTTCATCACCGAGACTATATGAGACATGGTTCTACAACTTAACTTGGGATCCTAAACTAAGTGATCTCCCATCAGCATCAATCTCTTGACAAGGTTGATTCCATAAATTCTTTCCATTCTCACGTGAGGATTCCCAAATAGAATATGACCTTCCAGAATACATACTGTCTTTCCACTCGGTATGAACACCAGTTTATTAATCATATTCTTATTAAACAGTGAACAAGATTTGATTTTTCAACATCTAATAATAAAAACAAAACATACTAATATTATTTCTTTCCTTTTCTCTTTACATTTTCACAAAGACCAGTATTTCATTGATAACATTGTATTTTTGTTTTCAAAGTGTGTTCAGTTCACAGTTAAATCCATGTTTGCCAAATAAAGACAGTCAAAATAAGGGACAGGTTGACGAGTTTCAATAAGTATGGCGGAAAGGAGTTTGCTAAACATAATGTAGTGGTAAAAAATTAGCCAGCCATCAAATAAAGAGTGTAATTATATCAGACTGAAAGAAATACAAAAGTATGAACTAATACAAATGTTATTATAAGAAAAATTGGGTAAATCTTACTTTTAAAAACATTGGATTTATGTAACTTAAACTTTCTTCAAAAAATCTTACTTCACGCTTGACTGAACTTCACTTATAATATTTTTCAAGTTTGGATTTTTCTTCAGGCTGTCGAAAAACTTATTGTAGCTTAAAGTCGAAGAGTTGATTGCTATTATAAGTTCATCTTTCATGAACTGGGCATAACGCCTATTTCTTGTTTAGTCCATTTCAGATTCATGTGAGAAAATTCTTTCACACAAATGAATTTGGCGGTGGGATGCTTAGGAAAGGAGACGACCTTAAATAAATTTGGCAACTCAGAGCTTTTCTGAAATAGCATTTGCTATTTACAGCACATACTCATGACGACTCATAAAAAATTGCGGGCTTTAAAGTCGTTGCCTGTGGTAAATTTCTCATTTGGACAAAATACTGGACTTTTGCCGTCCCGTATCGAAGCTCCCCGGGACGCGGGACAAAATCATAAAATAAGGGACTGTCTCTTAAAATCCGGGACATTTGGTAACCCTGGTTAAGATAGAGATAAGACAGGCACTTGAAAGCGCCTCAGGTTGTATTGTATTGCTCTTCTGCCCTGTGGTGACTCTCCAAATAGGAACACCATGGAATATGTTTACTCTTTACATACACCTTAAAAAATCCACACTAGTCATATTTTTTAAAATAAGAAAAACATACCATTATATTTGGTATATGTAAAGAGTAACTTAGTTCTTTAGGAAAATAAAACTTACATCATCGACAATAATGAAACATGATTCAATAAATAAATCTTTATGAAATCGCATTCTAATATTTAATATGTACTCTCACATTCATTCACTCAGTGGGGTATCATCTGTGGTTTAATTAGTGATAGCATAGATGCGTAAGAGGCTCTTTTAATGTCAACATAATTTTAACTTGCGAAAGCGGGACGCATATAAACCGGAAAGGGGAAGAAGTCAGTCAACCTCTGATTTCCAGATTCCATTGGGCGCAAGCAATGTTTCTAAGTTACAAGATACACCAGTATCGCATTAAAACGTTTCAAGCACTCAAGAGCATTTAAAAGTTTTATGCATGGCCTAACATAAAATAAAATGAAACTTTTAAATTTAGTTTCGGATGGTTACGCCTTTCAGGCTAGATGAGACGGATGATTAATGAAAATGACTGATTGTAAATGGAACTTTGTGTGTTGCCCTCCTGGACTTGAACCCAACACCGCGTATACCCAATCCAAATGTGTTTAATTCATGACAAATTTTATCCCCAAGAATGGGGTGATTGGAAATCCTAAAAGAAAGTATAAATAATATTCTTATATTACTTCAATAATGAAACTTCGAAGTTTTGGAAACTTACATCTTTCACCAACTTATCCTTCATCGGTTTCAACTACAACCATTAGGAATGAGTGGGATGCCCTAAAGGAAATGTGTGCTACATTTTATCGAATTCAAATCATGTTTACATAGTTTCTACCAGAAAATGATTTTCTGTATGTGAAAAACTGCAGCACGAGAGTATTTTATTCCCTTTTACTACCTTATTTTGATAGATTCTTGCAACATCAAACTATAAAGTTATCTTCAAAGATTGGCGGAAGGCATATACGAAGTTTAATTAAAATGAAATAAGTTTTATGAGAGTTATGGTGAAACAGACAGACAAATAAACGGACAGAAACACAAATTCTGGTTGAGACAGCTGGCAGACACTTGCTACTTTCATTTCAATTACTTGTATATTTAGTTTCGGATGTAAGCTTATTTTTATATTTCATTAATGGAAAGAAATCTAGAAGACACTTACTTCTAATCTACGTAGGTAGAATCATACTTGCAGCCTTATATTATTACATTAGACAAGAATAAGAAAAATTTAATAGAATGAAACTACATATAAAACTCTAATACTTCAAGTAATGGCTGTTCCTTCGGCGAAAAGAAGGAAGGTGCACTTGACGAAGATTCGATCACGGATCAGCAGATCAGTAGGTTAGAATGTTACCCACTCGTCACATACTCAGGTGCTTATTTTCTTGCTATACACTTTAAACATCCAGCTTGTGATTTTTGTTTCTGTTGTTAACAATTTCTCTGCTTTCTCTGTTTGTCACATTATTCGTGTTGTTTATTGTGTAAATTGCATTTGCAAATGTAATATATTTTGTTGTTTCACCAGGATCCACAGCTTTAAAAGTTTTAAAGGCCAATTACGTTGTTTAGTGAACTGATTTTCTCATATCTTCCATCGCTTCATGGGGCAAGAGATACTATCCCGCTAAAACATGCATTATTTTATGTGACAGATAATACATATATTGAAACTGAAAAGTAACAAAAATGAAGGTAACGTTGAAACGAACAATGTAAAACAATCAGAGATTTTACAAAATACTGTAACATGTGAAATAAAATGAATGCGTGACCAACATTGACTTTTCCATAGAATGTCTATGGTTAAATAAGATCTCTTTGTGACTTTCTCGTGATATCAATCGCTCTGTAGCTTCTAAACGGGGTCTTCTACCCGATTTTTCTATTTGCTTGCCGTTTGCTACACTGACATTTTTCGAACAAACTAGAACACTTGTAGAACGACTAACGTTGTTCTCAACCAGCCCACTTTACGTCCATTGTTGGTCGTTTAACGTTGCAGGATGGAAAAATTGGAAGTGTGAATGCACTTTTGCTCGTGGTTATACAATTGCTTGGACAAATAGGAAGATACCTCATCCAACTGGAGTCTTGAGAGGAGTGAAGATTTATGTACAAGTCGTGCTCAGTGGTAGAACGTTCACCTCTGGTGATGGGAGTCCTTGGTTCGATCCCAGCTGGCGCAAAGTGAGCTATGTGGTAGACAAACCGTGTCGTGTGTTTTCTCGGGATTCTCCCATTTCCTCCCACCTTCATTCCACCATTTCATTCATTTCTCATTATCACCGTCTCCCTTGGCCTCGGTGAATAATCGTGGAACCTTAAGCTAAATGATATTTTTCTTCATTTTTTGGAACTAGATCTCTTGCCTATGACCCTTCCACTTCTCTCGGAATTGAATGATTGAATGAATGGATAGGGGAATTAAAGGGGACGTCAGCATTTAGACTATATGTCCTCGTCACGATGAACATGGTTGCTCAGAACTGTAAGATTAAAAGAAGAAAGGCTAAAACGAATAAGGTTAAGTGAACGAAAACGCTGATAAATGATAAAAAGGAAAAGCATAAGCAAAGGTAGAGAATAAAAGAATAATTAAGATCAAATATACAGGGTGGGCCATTTTAATCAATCCACGGAAATATCTGAAAAATTATAAAACATAGAAGAAATGTTTGAAGTACACGTTATATATTGCTAAGGGGAAAACCTATTCCGCCAAAAGTACCCCTCTCTGCCCCCCGTAAATGGGGGTAACGGGGGGTAACTTTGAAATGTCAAATGGGAACATGGGTCGAGTAATACCTCGTTCGAAAGGTCTTGGAAAACTAAGTAACGCTGTACCAAAAGATGTTTCATATGGAGCACCAGTTTCAAAATGGCCGCCATGATATGGTTCCGAAACTCCAGTACCCGTAGTATGAAAACCATGGAAGGTAAATGAATGGAACAAAATTGAAATACGTAAATATCATAGGGCATATCAAATGATGTGATCCCTGGGATCCCAGTGGCCTGCGTGAAGGGGTCTTGTGGGCTAACTTCAAAATTTCAATGTCCGACCGGACAAGGGTTCGGGCGTACGCTTGACCTACCCAATGCTGTTTGGAAGGCAGACTTCATGGATAGAGAGTTGGTGCACTGAGTTAATGCGGATAGCCACATTTACATTTTGATTAACTATTAGCACTCATGCCATATTGTGAGCTTGACGGACGAAACGGTGTGTACGTATATCCCCGAAATGCTTTCCGAATAACCGGCACGCATTGCATAAAAGTTTCTGTGGCGACGGGGATTAGCAAATTCACACGTTTATAAGTTCCAGGAACTACATTATTTGACAACTTCTTTCGTATAACGTTCCTCCATTTTTCGCATCAAATCATACTCAGCCATACAGATATGCGTTACCATTCAAATAAAATTTCACCCTTTTTTTTTTTTTTTTTTTTTTTTTTTTAGTTACTACAGCGTGATCCTTACAAACAAATGTTTCAACGACACCATACCTATTTGTAGCGTAGCCTTAATTTGCGAATTAAAGTAGACTTCTTATTTGAACTTTCACAGTTACTTTCCACCCCACTCACATACAGAGCGCAGGGAGAGATTATTTTGCAGGACTTGGATTTCTCTCTATACTTTATGGCAACTTTACTCTAACATTTTTATCTCTGTTGTATCATTCTCGAGCCATGGAACGCCTCCGTGGTTTTCCTATTTAATTTTCGTTATTTTCATTTATCTCTAACCGTATTCATAGTATGGGCACTAGACGTTTTCTTAGACACAGTCACCATGTCTTGGCAATCATTTTGAAAACGGCGTCTCATGTCGAAAATATTCTTACAGAAGCTGTTTAATATTTATTCGTCTATGTAACGTGATGTTACTCACTTCAAGTTGCTATTTGAAATTATCAAGTTGGCCCCGGATACCTTTCAGTTGGCCCTTGGAGTCACCCCGACAACACCTCTCGATGTGCCTTTCGTTAGTTACCTACTCCAGTTTTTCTTCTATTGATTTATCTCCAATCGCTTTCATACTACAGGCACGAAACCTTTTCTCTGGCACGGATACTATGTTTCGGCGGCCTTTTGAGATCACTGCCATTTCACCTCAATCGTTTTCTCCTGCAAGATGTTTGATTTTGCAAGATTTATCGAACGAGGTACCACTCGACTCATGTTACTATTTGAAATTTTGAAGTTAGCCCACAATACCCCTTCACGCAGGCCACTGGGATCATAGGGACCACAGCAATCGATATGCCCTATGATATTTACGTATTTCAATTTTGTTCCATTCATTTACCTTCCATGGTTTTCATACTACGGGTACTGGAGTTTCGGAACCATATCATGGCGGCCATTTTGAAACTGATGCTCCATATGAAACATCTTTTGGTACAGCGTTACTTAGTTTTCCAAGACCTTCCGAACGAGGTATTACTCGACCCATGTTCCCATTTGACATTTCAAAGTTACCCCCATTTACGGGGAGCGGTACTTTTGGCGGAATTGGTTTTCATCCCTTAGCGATATATAACGTGTACTTCAAGCATTTCTTCTATGTTTTATAATTTTTCAGATATTTCCGTGGATTGATTAAAATGGCCCACCCCGTATAACAATAACAATATATAGAAAAACATTAAAAGGCGACAGAAATATAAAAATTTAGCAGCACTAAAATAGTAACAACAGACTAAAAGCGCTCGAAGAACGTGAGCAACCCCAGAAACACGAATGAACTCAAGTACCCGGTTAACTATATCACTGGCACCCCTCAAAGCACGGGTAAGATGAGAAAGCAGTCCATAACGTTCTACAGGACATTCAACAAGAATGTGCTGAATACTCAGGGGGACAATACACTCTTCACAATACCGTACGGACGGTCTTTACCACGCAGCAGATAACTATGCGTTAGATAAGAGTGTCCGATACGCAAACGTGCCAGGAGCACTTCGTCTCTACGACTGAGGCGTGAAGACGTTCGCCAATCCCCTAGAATTGGCTTAACTGCGTGAAGTTTATTGTCATTTGCCTGTCCCAAACTGCTTGCCAGTGAGTGCGCATCAAGCTGGAAAAATGGCGGCAAAGATCGGAGCTAAAAAGGCTATGCTCCAGCGCAACTTCGACCAAGGAGGCGTTCTTGGCAGCAGTGTCAGCATGTTCGTTTCCCCGGATGCTGACATGATCCGGCACGCATTTTTGCCGATCCCAAACGTTTCAGCATTCTTGCCAATTTGATGTCGAGAATATAATCCAAACAACCCCTGCGGGGCTTCTAACCCGTTCCTACTACTACTACTACAACTACTACTACATTAGCTGTGGATCTATATAGTACAAGGGCAAACGTACTACTACTACTACTACATTAGCTGTGGATCTATATAGTACAAGGGCAAACGTACTACTACTACTACTACATTTGCTGTGGATCTATATAGTACAAGGGCAAACTTATTTTAATGAAAGAAGTTTAATGAAAATTTTAAAACAATGATCGTTAAATCACTTTTTGAATATTATTTTAAATCTTATTTTGACGAAAGAAGTGTTATAAACATTTTCAAAAGTAGTAAAAAAAACTGTCCGTAGGCAGGATTCGAACCCTCGCCAAAAACATTTTCGTTACTAGCATGTTACGCTAGACTACTCAGCTCCCAGAACCGACAACAATTCTCGTTTACTTTGTGCTATATGTAGATCATGTCTTGTGATATCGCATTTGTATCGACCAATCAGATCAGAGGATATGCTGAAACGTTTGGGATCCGCAAATATGCATCCGGCACCCAGCAGACAACGATGACACTACCCTGTTGCTGTAATTGATGGCACCTCACAAGAATGTCTTGAACGAAGGCGTGCTTACTGAAGACATTCTGGAGGCTGAGAACCACGCTCTGAGAATCAGTGCAAAGTAGCAGACGATGTAACGAAATCGTGAGAGCATGGTCTAAGGCAAGTTTAACATAACCTGACTAGGATAGCAGTGTGGTTTTGGGAGGATGGCGCTGCTGTTGTGTTTACATCAGTTTCTTGGCAAGCGCGGTAGGACAGGGGAGCGGAGAGTTTCACTGCAGTATATCCAACGGTTTTTAAAAGTTGCAGTTTGGATGTTATGTATAGCCTAATCTCTTTCCGCTTAATAAAGAACGGCGTAAGTTATGTGGTTGTAGTGAACCATTCCTGCAGTAATGCAGATGTATTGTGAATAGTGATATATGAATGGAAATTACCAATTTAAGAACAACATAGCACAATTGACAATTCAGTGAACTTCTACCGTGTATTAAGCAGATTGTATAAAAATTGATCACGTTTTATTCGATGTCACTATAAAACAGGAGCAGCCTGTAAAATGCTGCTCACTACTTTGTTCGCAAGTTAATATGGAGGGTGTATTTTTGTTGTAGTTGTTTTTTGCTTGTTACTTAAGATGTTCTGCAAATAACTTCAATAACTTTTGAAACTGTCTTAACTTGAGCCAGGGCCGGATCCAGGCTGAATGTTTGGGGGGCGCTCGTCGAAGTCAAATCAAGGTAAGAGTGTATTGCAAAATCAAAAGTAAAACAACTTTAGAAAAGGAGAAGTAGCTATTGTCTACAATTTCTAGAACAGAAATGGCCACCTGCGATTTCGAAGGTGGACATTTTTTTGAACAAGAACGCCAATGTAAGTAATTTTTCGCAATTTGTTGCTTTATTTGACTTCTGCAACGTAAAACAAAAAAAGTAAGGCCTACCTATTTTAGGTTTTATTTTACATTTATAATACAAAGGTGAAAATTCTTAGGTTTTATTTTTAAAATAAAAATATGCTATTCTGGGGGGGGGAGCAATCGCCCCGATCGCCCCATCCCCTGGATCTGCCCCTGACTTGAGCATATGCGTGAAGTGGTTTATTACGAACAGGACAAAAAGAACTGTGATAGATTGTTTACAAGTAATCCGGTTAGAAACACTGCTGCCTCATTTTAGTTCCAAAACTGGCCGCCCACACTCATTCGCTGGTCAGGTAATAGCAGTTAATTCTGCAGCGAAGACGGAACACAGGTGATGCAGTTGGAATTCTGAGCTGCCCTCGTCGGTGACGAAGACACACCCAACAGAACCCTTATCCTTAGAACCGTCCGTAAAGAACATATTAAAATCGGGGTACTGTTCTAACAGTGCGGCAAACTCCTGCTGGTACATTTGAGAACTAGTGTGCTGTTTCGAATGTACAGATGAACTAAAAATCATGGCGAGGTAGACGTCTCTCGGAAATGAACTCAACGGCACAATAACCGCGAAAACAATGACAAACTGACACACTCTGCCTCAACTCTCCATTGTTAGGAAATTTATTTCTTCATTAGCGAGCAATAACCGAAATCCACTTCGATTGCCACGTAAAGTACCACGCTAAATACTCAAAGTTCATAGAACAATTTGGCCGATGGCGATAGTGAATTTTAAAGCATTTCGATAATTTTGATGACAACAGTTCTATGTTGACTTCATTTTCTACTGTTTTCAATGAAGAAAGGCATGAAATGACAAAGAGAAAATCCCTAATTGGCTACTCTCTGACCTTACAATAAGAAGATGCTTCTAAATCTCGAAAGATGAACGAATACCGACCCAATGACAAAATATTAAGTAAATTTCGACCTAGCAGCGATTTGTAACTTTCAATTCAAACTCCAAACAAAGAGCAGCGGTGCAAATCTGTCTTCAAAATGGGGGGGGGGGAGAATTCCCATAATATTTTTTTCTTTTTTAACGTGATGTTCAAAACATTTATCAAGTTGAAAGCAATGCAGTGGAGGATCAGGGGAGCAGAGTTGTCTTCAACATTGGGATGGCGGGTAGATTTGAGCCTTATTCTGGAGGGACATCAATTCCATTCTCACTTTCGTTTCTGGCAATCGGAAACAAATCATCACATTTCAAATAGGATTATTTGGGGGACAGCCCAGCTCCAAGATTGGAGGGCATCGAATTGAATCAGACAGACTTCTTGATTCGCAAATGACGTGCTGTTCTTAGACAAAGCCAATTATTTTGTGACGGGCGAGGTGAAAAAGCAAAATCACCGACATTGGTCTGACAACCATCCACACAGTTATGACGATTCTCGGGTTGTTGTCTCTGACAAAGTGACGGTGTGGTGCGGTGTGAAGGGTACCTATGTGATGGGCCCATTCATTATCAAGGGTAATTTAAATGTAATTACACCTAACATGCTTCAGAAGGAAATCCTGCCGTCCGTCGCATTAGAGGATGGCTCTTTCCCTTTGTTCTATCAATGACGGGGCACCATCTCATTTCGAATTATGTGCTCGTGAATAATTTGATGACCAATTCCCACGGAGATGAATAGGCCTGCAAGGACCTGTGAAATGGCCACCGCGATCCCCAGACCTCACTCCATTCGATTTTCTCTGTGTGGCTAGTGAAATCCGTTGTGTATGCTACCAAGATGAGAGACTTTCAACGCAGGCTCATTGACGCGTGGGTTAGTACTCCTGAGGACATGCTGGGCAGGATAATGGATTACTGGCAGTAGCGGATACATTTAACGATTGCCGTAACATTGGTCAGTGGGCCACACATTGCCCGCAGTGTAATGTCCAGGTAAGTGAAGAAAATCGGTTGAAACTTTGCATCGGTTGATCGTGGAGCCAATAACATTTCACCACTGGATTCCTGGGAAAACTTCAGTCCTATTTGATGTATCACATGATAGGGTTCCCATTTGAAAAAGTTCCCGCCATTTCAAGATGGCGGTCGATGACGGCACATGTCTCAGAAGATTTCCCACTTGTCTGTCATTTTTTTCCCATTTTTCCCAATTCTTAACGGTTTGAATTTTATTTGAGTGTTTCCATACTTTTGAACCACCCTGTCTATATACTCATAAATGATTTAACATAATAAAACTATTTTCCTACAACTAATAAAATATAGTTTTCAAGGTTACTCAAAATAATAATATTATACACAATATATTCGTTCATTTTACACTAAGATCTTAAGGCAAATCTTATATAAGGTGTTCCACAACTCATGAATACATAATATATCAATAATGTATCAAGGGGAATTGCAGGGTAACTCTGAAGATTTCTCCTGTCATATACGGGCTGTTTCAAAAGTCCCTGGTATAGAGTAACACTGTTATTATCAGAGTTACAACAAAATGTAAGTGGAATAACCGTTTCCAAATATGGTTTTAAATTTAAAGTGACCGTCTTTTTTTTTTTTTTTTAAGAAATCGGATGAGTCGTTTGGGCTGTACGTTCTTTATGCGTCCAATGTTAAAAACGAAAATGCAACGTTGCCATTAACCTGGACCCACAACATAAGTGAACGAAGTTACTGTTTGAAATGGGGGCTGGCCATGTGCACGTTATCGTAAAAGGCAGAATCTTCATTCACTCATGTTGTGAGTCCAGGTAAATGGCGACGTTGCATTTTCGTTTAACATTAGGTGCATAAAGAGAGTACAGCCTAAATGGCTCATCCAAATTAAAATTATTTCACTTTAGATTGAAAACATCATATTTGGAGACGGTTTTTCCTCTTACATTTTGTTGTAACTCTGATACTAGCAGTTACCCTATATCAAGGGACTTTTGAGACACTCTGTATATTGTGAAATAATGTTTCCATATATGTTTTAATATTAAGAACTTAGGATAGGAAATAAACCTAATATATTAATTAGTAATTTTATAATCTTAGTTATGGAATACTTATTTATTTATACATAGATTTATTAAGTTTCTTGTAATATTTGTTTTTTGTATGTTTAGAAACTAACTGGTATTATGATATAATTTTTTAATAATTTGTAACAAACAATTGTTTTACACGTTTAAACAATACATGTATAAATGTTCCCAAGGTTGTACATTGCCAATATTAAAACAAATATTTTTTGAATTTTCACAGAGCTGTTGACCTAATCAACTAAATCTATTAATTCCATTCTGAAGCAAGTTAAGTAAGATTATTGAATATTAATTAAAGTTGTATCCAAAGATCTTAAGACATCATGTATCGGATTAAGGCATGTATACAGTTACCAAGATGGAGGTCCGAGAGACAACTATCTGAAATACATGATTCCTCTCTTCCCACTTGTAATATTGATAATCTTTTAGAACAAAATTTCACTCTAAGATCAGCATCTGACAGCTTTCTCTGTTTACCAACTAAGAGGAATCTGGAGTTTCGGGAAACTTTCAAGTGGGAGGCCGGCTATGAACGGGAAAAGAGTATGAAAGAAACACAACAACAACTGTTGATTAATTCAAATACTCTGAAGGTAGCTAAAGAAGCGGAAAATTCTTCCCAGAATCTAGCGTCAAAGCACAGCGTAACAGAACCATTTTACGAAAGCCAAATCACTTCTGATATAAAACTTTCTCTCTGCGAAGATCAAGAATCTAAGTCATCGGGTACTTGTTTTGAAAAAATGAATGAAGCACCTACTTGTAGGGATTTCAGCAAACGTGGTCTGAATTCCTCTAATGTATCCTCTAATACGTTATTGACTAATACTTTTTCCAAAACTACGCAAACAGAAGAAACTAAGGTTAAAAATCGAAAACTCCAAAAACGACCAAACACTTGCTCCAAAAAGATTCAGAAGGGGAGGAGTTATATAGATTATGATCATGGTATTGCAGTAAAGAAAGACAAAAAAGTTCAAGTTCAAGCACAAACAAAGGATAAAAAGATCCAAAAAGGAAAAATAGGAAAGGACAAATCAACACAACTAAATGTCAGTGATCATTACGATGAGCCCATTGAAGTAGAAGAGGAACTTAATTTCCAGCAGAGAAGGAGTCCAGTATTTTTAGTATCACATAAAATTGAATCAAAATTAGAGAAGAAAGAAGAAAAACTGAAGAAAGACCTAATGAAAATTATCGACAAGAAGGACACAAAATTCCAAAAGTACAATTTGTATGAAGAACACTGTCTTTGTATTGAGTTAAGAAGTGAACTTCTAAATATGTTTAACAATGGGATTTATGGCATTAAAGTTTTAACAGCCCAATTGGAGGAAAAAGGAATTCCGATTCCAATCTTGGAGCTTATTGTAAAACAAAAACTTCGGGATCTTCAGATGGAACTTAAAAATTACATCACTGCCATTCTGGAAAATATTAAAACTGACAAGAATAAAGAAAACTTGAGCAAGCGTATGGACCGCATCTTCACCAGGTGCTGGTGGTGCATCGTGAGTACAATCTCCGTCGCGGGGATTGTGCTAATTTTTGCTTAATCTTTTCGAAAAAGGCTCCCTCTCTTAAAATAGAGGTTGAGCGCGGAATTGTTTGGTTTCGAACTACTACGCTGAAGATTATTTCAGCTAAGAAATTTTTCTAGTGAAATCGTGTGAACTATTAATTTGAGTGTTTGACAATGAACTCCAACTTACGGTCTCATGTGATATCTTACGTACATTAATTTTCGTTGGATAAGTTTTTGGAATTAACTTCTTACAACAAAGAATATGTGTATCAAAGAAGCCACAGAAAGTGTTAGAAGAACGATGCATTTGAATTAGGACTAGCCATGACGACTTATTCAAATACTGTCATTATGGCATTCAACTACACTTCAATGGATTTATTGGTTTCCTCTATTATTCTATTTTGGAGGTGAATAACTGAAATATCTTACGTCATATCATCTGAAATATCTTATCTTATATTTATCTTACGTCAATGGATTTCTTGTTTTTCGATATTGCATAATTCGATATTCATGACGACTCCTTGAAATATTGCGTTTATGTTTAGCAAGTTCACTTGAAGTCTTGTCTTTATATAATGCTATTTTGAATTTCATAAGCTTTCCCAAACGTAAAAGCATTATTTTATGACCAAATACTAAAAATAATTAATTGTAGAGCACTGGAAGATTTAGAAGAACTGGAACATTTCGAACATCGGTTATTATGAAATTATGTTAAAAAAAAAAAAAAAAAAAAACGTAAAGGATATTCAACAAATTCAAGACCAATAAGTTGATAACAACTCTTGGCAAACGACTAATTGAAACTTTCCGTTTTTGCTTAAAAGAACTTTCCATGGCCTTAGTATCCAACACAAGTTCAGATTTTTTTTTATGTAATATTTGGCGGAACTTCACACTTCTAATGTTATGGACGACGATTAATATGAAATTTTAATTTTTCAAAAAAAAAAAAAAAAAAAAATTCCTAACTTTTCAGCATTATTAAAAATAAACACCATAGTTTATTTATTTATGGCTGTTCTTTGATTTTATCTTATTTCATTTTTCACAATGTCTGTTTTTTCTTAGTTTTTAAAGGATGTAACAACGTATCGCAGCCTCACCGAGCCTCGCAAAATTTAAGAAACTAATAAACATGTAACTATGAAGTACTATTTTTATTTCGAATTTTTTACTTTTATTAGAAATATTTTAAACAGTTTTTTTGGTAATCCCTAAAGTATATCGTAAATAAAATATTGAAAGTTCAATGACGGTAATTATATTAAGCGGAGTGGCGCGAAACACATATGGATTTAGAAAAAAAAACGAAATCAAGAAGGATACAAAATATGTTTCGAAACCCGCGGATTCTGATTGAAGTTGGGATGTTCTTTATGTGTTTGAGCAGATAACTAGAAGGTAGCATAAGGGGATAAAATCAATAACTCAATTAGCAGAGCATCATTAACTTGTTCCGCCTCATCTGAATTTCGACAGCATTCCTTTTTCCATCATTTTGTACTCGTTTTGTGCTCGAATGTGCGCTACCGGAAGTCGGTCAAAAATAACCCCTAAAGTGACCCATTGACATTCGAGATAATTCCTTTTGCACTGAATTGTGTTCGTTTTGTGGCGTTTTCTGCGCCAGCGGAAACGGGTAAAAACTGATTCCTAAAGTGTAGTTGGAACAACTTAACACTGCTTTAACCTATCGAATGGGAAGATTATTCCTTTTACATTGTACTGTGTTCGATCTGCGCCATTTTTACGGCAATATCATATTAATGTCTCTATAGAACTTCCGTTGTTTCTAGTAAAAATAAAAAAATGACGCGATTTTTACAGACATCGTTTCATTCTAATTGAACACTAATCAAACAAATCCTCAGAGACAGAAACAAATGATGGTATGACGGTTCCTGGTCCGAAGTATCGAGAGATGTATTAAAACCTCTGAGCCAAGTTCTCTCTTCTCAATAAATATGCTTGCAGTCGGGTCGATAAATATATTTGCAATCGGGCGTTTTCAGCGTTATAGCTACATCTTTCTGTTGACAAGTTTCCGCCGTTTGTTTTGAATTGCTAGGTGCCCATTGTCATATGTTATCCTGTTTTCATCAATCGTGATCAATAGCTGCAGAAATGCCTTGACTTCGTAACATTTCTCCAGATTCACGGATGTAAATTTTTCTGAGTCAGTAATGTAGTACCCAAACACCAAACTTCTTTATGTAGCTAGCTTCTCCAAATAGTACATTGGGGGGGGGGGGGAAGGTAAGGGATGTTTAGATCGTGAGCTATGTCATACCTGCTTCCATGCAGGTCTTTCTCGACTTCTGCAAGAACATCATACACTTTTGCTGTGATTGGTCACTCCCTGCGAGGAAGATTTTAGACACCAAAATTTCCTGAACCACCTTTTAGCTGTTGGTTTTGATATCGTATCTTGCCCCATAAACAACATACATTTCTTCATGGGCCTGCGCAATATAAATCGAAATATAATAGTAATATAAAACCGAGTTATTGCGGAAAGTTCATTTATCCTCATGGCACAATACTTACTATGGTTATAAGAATTCTAACACTTTTCGCTTATCCATCAGCTTCAACTGTCAGCTGTCGAATTACATTAGGCTTTCCCGGCAGTGACTCACATACCTTGTGATTTGGGAGACAAATGCAATTTCGAGAGGAAAATACTCACTAGCTTTTAGATTACCTCATCTTAGAAGATATATTTGAATAAAATACAGCCACGTGGTAAAACAAATTTCTTATGATTTTATTTTTGCTTTTTTTATCCATGCAAGGAGACAACCAGGACCACCAGAATCCGATGTAAATAAAACAAAGAGCTTGTTTGTTTGTCTGTCTGTCTGCCTGCCTGTGTGTTTATGTACGGCCTGGGAACCAGACGAGTGGACCGAGAGTTACGGTAACGAGTACCTTGGCCCAGGCCCCAGACCAAGACGAAGAGATTTTTTTCAAAATTCCAACCAGAAGGGTCTCAGGGGGGGTTTACCGCGACCGAACTAGTGACCAGAGAAGTGGACCTAAAGTTACCAAACTTTGGTGACGGGTACCTTGGTCCAGGCCCCAGACCAAGACGAACCGTTTATTTTTAATTCGATCCAGGGGGTTTCAGGGGGCGCGAGAGACAAGTAAAAATAATCCAAAATGACCAATATTAGTGTCAAATCCATAGTTTTTGCTGTCGCTGAGATCAATGGTGACATTTCCATTAGCGATGACTCAGATTCAGTTACCATTGTATGCAAGCAAGGGGTCACCTGCGCGGGGGGGGGGGGTTACCAAGACATGTAAAAAAGCCCAAAATGACAGATATAGTGTCAAATCCATAGTTTTCGCAGTCACTGAGATGAATGGTGATACTCCCAAAGGCGTTCACTTCCAAATACAGTTCCCATGCGAAGATTGGGTATTTCAGCTAGTTTACTAATATTCAAGAAAACAAACACCATTTTTTTTAATTGCAGAAGTTAATGAATCAGACCAATGTACTCTTGCAAAAAAATTGAGTGGGGTGCATCATGGTACACTCCGCATAAATGAAATTACGACAGCTAACGCCATGCAGTTAGGCCACCCAATATACACCTTCCTATCCCAAAATCGTGTCGGGTAAAGAGACCCCCTCTCCCTCTTCCTTTCTTCTTTCCCGTAAAAAAATTAGCTAACAACATGAGCGCAATTCTGATTTCAAAGTACACATGCATTAGTTTCGATAAAATGAAATAACAAAACCGAGACGAAACAAGATTCATAAGTTGATGTAGGGAGAAACTGAAACACACACAATGAAAAATTGAAACCAATGAATATCTATTACACAGAGATTCAAAAATGAGGCAGAGAGGGAGAGAGAAGAGGAGAGGAGAAGAAGAAAAAGAAAAGAGAGAACAGATAAAACTGTGGAATTGAAACATAGTAAGAAAAGAACCTAAGATTATAAAGTTCTGTTCCCATTAATTCAACAGTAATATAGAAATAACGTTCGTTTTTACATATTTTTAAGAACTATTCGAATTCATTATGTCACTTTCATAATGGAAAGCATACTCAATTTCCAGTAGAACTGTATATCTCCAAGATACATCTAGGATAATGTCAAAAGTTAAACATACATGCTTTGTTTCCGCGTGGTTCGAGTGCAAATTCGGTAGTGTTCATTGGACCTACTGATCCAAAATACATTCCAATAGATAGCGTTGGTCATATCCTCCATTTCAGATTACTAATGCTAACTGAACAAAAAAAAAAAAAAAAAAAAAAAACAAACAAACAAACAAACAAAAAAAAAACATTGAAGAGTGGGATTTTACTGCAAAATTTTTATCAGAAATCTATATATATAAAAGAGAACGTACAAATCCTTTGTCCGCTCATCACGCTAATACGGCTGAACCAATTTCTTTTATTTTTGGGGGGTTATTAGGATTTGGACCCTAGATGGTTTTTATCATATCACTTTAATTTTCAATTACCAGTGTCTTGAGATAATTGACCATTCAGGTGTCCATTACGTACAAATCCTTTGTTAGTTCATCATAGGTATAAAAATAAACGTATTTATATGCAACCCGCATGACCGTGTCACTCGGCGGGTTAACATAAATGACAGGCGTTATAATGGTTTTTATCATATCACTTGAAAGCGAAAAAGTAAAAATTATCTAAGTAACAACGTTTATTGCGTTCCGGGGTGACCGCAGCGAAGCGGTGCGGGTTAACATAAATGACAGGCGATATAATGTTAACATTTACTGCAATCTTCTATGGTTTTTATCATATCACTTGAAAGCGAAAAAGTAAAAATTATCTAAGTAACAAAGTTTATTGCGTTCCGGGGTGACCGCAGCGAAGCGGGGTGAACGCTGCTAGTACCCTATATTAAAACCCCAAACTATATCGTAATGAATAGATACAAACGTTCGAAAGGAAAAGTTTATGTTCCTTGTAGATGTTTCAAATTTCAACGTGAAAAAAACATATTGAATTATAGGATAGGAACAAATTTTGTGTCGAACTAGTATAAATAAAATTTTGTTTTCAAATAACCAAAGAGGTGTCTATTTTCTAGTCTTTTCCGAAGATTTATCTGTTCCGCACATCCAGCATTGATTTCATCTCTTCCGGATATAACGTAATTTGCACAGATTGAATGAACACGCTAAGAGCTCAAACGGATCATCGTGTCAGTCGGATAATGTTGGTTAGGTTATAGACAACCACTGGGTCGAGGATTCAAATCCGTAGTGACCCGGTAATTCGACTGAGACTCGGTAACCCACAAGATAAAAAAATATATATATATATTTTACTTATTCCCTTGCGTTTAAACAGTATTTTTGTGGCCAGGACTGGGGTGACCAGGAGACCAGCACGAAAAACACATCGCCGAAGTTCCCAGTTAATTAGATTCTCCAGACCAGGTATATCGCGCTCTTGCTCCGTTTTAACTTTGGAATATGAAGTGTGTGTGTGTGTGTAAAAGAGAGAGAGGGGGAAAAGATGCAAAGGCAGGATAGGGAAACGTCAAGAAAGAGAGAGGGGGACGAATATAAATATGAAACATACTTATCATTGCAGTGTATGATGTAGAACGCATACACTGTTTATTCGAACATGTATTTTTAAATGTAAGAACAAAAAGCAGGAGTGGGCAGACTCTAGGCCCCATGGTGCAATCATAATAACGAATCAAAAATCTGCGTAGGTCAATTCTGACATTTTCATGACCTGGTTACAGCAGCACTTCATTCCACGTAGACCTGCGCAGATCGGGAAGGTATTACTTATTCTTCACGGCCACGCTTCCCACTGCACAAACCCAGATAGTTATGCTAAAAAAAAACTCTACTGATGCTGAAGATATCGCCTGACCAACTTTCACATGAAGATACGCTAACGAACTCTGCTTCTTCTGACCGGTCTTCGACCAATGTAGAGTTGACCGCTGCAATTCAAACGTCTCCGCAAGTATCTTTCAATGATATTTGTCCTGTATCAGTTCTGGTACAGTCCGCGGCTTAGAAATTGTTACAAACATTTTAAGTCCAAATTAATAACAAACTCTAGCCCGTTTTATTATTATTTATTATGCAATCCAGAAATACAAGTCTCGATCGACTATGTATTTCTTGTATTCAACTCATCCCCTTCCTCCACCTCTCCTTGTCTAAAGCAGTGTGTGAGACGTAGTACACTTTTTCTATTCAGATAAAAAAAAACAGGAATCAAGTTTACAACGTTATAGCTCTCAAACAGTCTTTTTCATTTGTTTGTTCTGAAATATCTTTTAGGAGCCTAAAAAATAGTCACACAATGTCCCATAGCTTCATAAACATTTTATTTTCATTCTTTCCCTTCTTCAAAGTGTGCAAGCTAGTAAGATGCTCCCTAAGAAATCCATGGAAATTGCCAATAACGAAGTAGGTTTTGTGCTTCCTAAAGTCTGTAATGCACGCACAGAGCTCTAAAATATCTACTGACAGAAATGAGTGTTATTCAATGATTCATTTCATTTTTTTCAGTAATTGTAAGCAAATGTTCCAGGGGCGTTATTTAGGCAGGACAGTAGGGTGTAATTCCCCCTCTCTCGAACTTCATAAATACATATTGTTTGATCAAATGTATAGTAATACAGTAATAAAAAAGTGAAAATTTTATGTCGGCGGAGAATCCCCTCCCCCTTAATAAAATCTACAAAGACACTGCTTTCAGCAACAAACCTATAGAGTTACTATAGCACATTGCTAGAGAGCTTACATTTGGTTTCAAAAGTCGAAAGTTTGATCTCAAGTCATATGAGCTCATACCGGACGACATTGAGAGATACAGATTCAAATATGGAGACAGAGAGGGATGAATTACACACGAAAGTTTAGAATTGGAGAAAAAATTATCGGACAGCATTCATATTATGACGAAAATTGTGATTTTGTGAAACAGATTAAAGAAAGGTTCCGAACTGGAAGGATCACATTAGCCACTTGTCGAATTAAGTTGGAGAACTCTTTCTAGAGCATCAGCTGATTGTGAAGGGAGAGAAAGATCTTAAGATCTGTGGAATTAAGAATTTAAAAAAAAATCTTGAGCTTCCGAGACGGGTTTCGAACCACGAACCTTTTACTTATCAAACCATGACTTTATCAATTCAGCCACGGAGACCTCTATTCAGTACTTCATATAGCTTAGTTACAGAATGCATAACGAACTTCGTCTTGTTCAGGAACACGTTTTAAAGCAATAAAAGTTTATTACTACTATGTTAATTGAGTTGATGAAGTATGCCAAATATTCGAACATAATTCACCTTGTACGAAGCTCTAGTGGAAAATGAAAAAAATCTTTGCAAACATGTTATAGTTTTGAAAAGTAATATTTAAGAAAAGAATGGAAATGCGCATGAGTATGCCACTTGGGTGCAAACATATAACTTTAAAACGTAGCGTGTTTGCAGCGGTGCTTGTTAGGTGAACGGTTAGTGTAAAGTACTCCCACGCGGATGGTATTAGGTTCGAATCTCGCCTGTTGTTGTTTTTTCTTTTATCTACGCTTATACTGTGCATTCCAGAAGTTCAATTTTGATCTAATGTAATCAATCGTAATGTAGTTGCAGCTAGTTTATGCCGGAATTATTTTCAAATATGTGATTTGTTATTACACGCTTTTCTTTAACTTGCGATGCTTCAATTTTGATATGAAATCTCACAAACTTACTTTAATGCATTTTTCTACGTTATATCATGATGATTTTTTGCACAACGACATTCGGGCGGTAATATAATATTCCATTGTTACTGTAATTTATATATTAGGAAATTTGAATCTAAAAAAAGACGTACTGTGGACCGCATGATGCAACATGGACCCATGGAGGAATTGCAGATGAATTTAGTACAGGAATAAATTACCATCTGTACAATATACCGGTGGTAGAGGGTAAGTAACTGAAGTAACTGAAACCTATCCTCTAATGGGACGGGTGACATGTAAAAGTAATTGAATGCCAAAGATATTGATGTCAAATTCATAGTTTTCGGATTCGAAGAGATGAAAAGTGGCATTCTAGATTAGCGTTCCTCACTTCTTTTTAGCCAGGAATAAATGGAAAATGGTTTTAAAAGTACTGGTATTTTTCCTTTCAAATATGATTGTTTTTTTTTAAAAAAAAAAACTTGTCTTTCAACTTTGTTTTAATTATTTTCTACTTGTTAGCTATAAATACATATATCTCTTTTATTTTCTACTTGTTAGCTATAAATACATATATCTCTTTTATTTTCTACTTGTTAGCTATAAATACATATATCTCTTTCTCCTTATATTATATTGTATGTTATACATTTATTATTTACATTTTAAGTCATACATTTGAAGAGAAAGTTAAGACAATTCAGAGCAGCAGGGACATACATATGATGTAGGCCTTGGCAATCCAGATCCCCCCGTTTTCCCCGAAATCATTTCTTTTCTGTATATTTTACCTAATTTTAGAGATGATGTTCGACATTTTAGTACAGTATGTCCTTATATTGACCTTGAATGCTCGATTAGGTATTGCTCTCGTAAAGCCGCATTTGACTACGCTGAAAAGAAAGCACTGAAACATCTTTTCGATAGGGAGACGCGATCGGCGGGAAAAGATTGGCTTCGATTGTTTCTCAAACGAAACCCTGAATGATTATTACGAACTCTGAAACAGCTATCTCTTACAAGAGCAAACGGCCCAGACAGCACAATGCATGTACAGTATCCGTATAGTACATGTACAATTGCACGGATGCAACATGTGCATCATCTGTATAAATGCACGCCTGTACATGTGATGCACATATACATGCCGGGTCCTATTCAACATCTTCACGTGCACAGAACATGCGCAATGCACACGTACACGTCCTGCACAAGTGATTTACACCTACCGCGCAGGTGATTTACAAGTAGCACGTATTCGATTTACATGTAGTTCACAGGTGATTTACATGTAGGACAGCGGTGATTTACACGTAGCACACAAGTGATTTACATGTAGGACAGCGGTGATTTACACGCAGACACCAGGTGATTTACATGTAGGACAGAGATGATTTACACGCAACACACAGGTGATTTACATGTAGGACAGAGGTGATTCACACGCAGTACCCAGATGATTTACATGTACGATAGAGGGGTTTTGAAGCAGTACCCAGATGACTTACATGTAGTACACAGGTGATTTCCTCGTAGTACACAGGTGATGTAAAAGCAAATTCGATATGCAACGAAAAAAAAAAGAGTTTATATAGTTGGTGTCTTACGCAGAAACACCATCTATAAGTGCTGAGACATTACCTTCAAAGTATATAACAAGTAACTAATAATTGTCAGTGAGAATTTTACTTTTGGAGTTTATTATTTGCAACGAGCAAAGCTTTAGCGTATCTTTGACATGTTTGCCAAGTAACAAATAACGCAACATATTCTGCTGTAATAGGTCACGAAAATAATTTTGTAAACCTATGAACTGTCTGACTGTAGTTACATCAGTGCAATGCTCCCACCTGTTGATCTTGTATCCTAGCTCAGTGGACGTTATGGAGTTTTTACAATCATTCAGCTGTTATTCGTCGAAAAGCCTCTATAACACCGCTGGAGGAAAAACGACACCTACCAAAAATTGAGGTTACTTTCTGTTGATGAGAATGAGAGTAAAAGAATGAAAGTAAAAGTATACACTTGCACGGTATTATGGACGTCTCATATACACGTGCAGTAGCCGTGCAAATACCCATGTGCACACAACGGCTTAAGCACCGGTAATTTAAATGTGCTTCATCCACGCAAATGCACATGTGCACATGCACGGCTCAAGCATGGGTTATGTACATGCGCTGCATCCACGCAAAAGCACATGTGTACAAAACGGCTACAGCATGGGTTATATAAATGTGTGCTTCATCCATGTAAATGCACATGTGCACATAACGGCTTAAGCACGGGTTACGTACGTGCGCTGCATCCATGCAAATGCACATGTGTACATAAAGGCTTAAGCACGGGTTATATAAATGTGTGTTTCATCCATGCAAATGCACATGTGCACATAACGGCTTAAGTACGGGTTCTGTACGTGCGCTGCATCCACGCAAATGCGCATGTGTACATAATGGCTTAAGCACGGGTTATGTGCGTGCGCTGCATCCACACAAATGCACATGTGTATATAACGGCTACAGCACGGGTTATATAAATGTGTACTTCATCCATGCAAATGCACATGTGCACATAGCGGTTTTAAGCACTGGTTCTTTACTTGTGCTTCATCCACGCAAATGCACATGTGTATGTAACGGCTTAGGCACGGGTTATGTAAATGTGTACTTTATCCATGCAAATGCACATGTGCACATGTACGACTTAGTCACTGGTTATGTACGTGTGCATAACCCACGTAAATGCACATGTGCACATACACGGGTTAGGTATGTGCGCTTCATCCACGCAAATTCACGTGTACGGCTTATGCACGGGTTATGTATGTGTTCATCATCCGCACAAATGCACATGTGCAAATGTACGGTTTATGCATGGATAGTGCACATGTGTCGTACTCGTACGTGTTGTCTGGGGGTTTCAGCAAGGAAGTTGTCACAGAATATTTTGATCTCCTGCATCAAACCGTAGAAGGCACTAGCTTGGTCGACTCTCCGGAACACATCTACAACGTGGAAGAGACTGACTTTTCTTTCAACAATAAACCAAAGCGTGTTGTGGCAGACAAAGGTTATTCGCAGTGTTCGTGACATGCGCCGAGAAAGGAGAAAGTGTTTCATTAATTACGTGATGTAATGCTGCAAGCGCTTTCATTTCTCTGTCCTTGGTTATCTGCAGTTGGTAACTGGATCCAATGTTCAAGATGCAGCCGTTGGTACCACAGTCTGTGTAAGCACTGGTGACAATGTACTTTTTATATGTGGACGATGCAGAACCAGTGCGTGAGCACATGTCAGCATTACTTAGTTCTACGGGGTCTACGTTCCCCAAGGAGTTTTAATACACAGTAGATATATTATTGATTTTGTTTTGACTTTAGTAAATCTCTTCTTTTGTTTTTATTGAACAGATCATACATGCAGATTATTCTTCCCTAAATATATATATACGTTTAGCATTTCTGCATAGTTTTGGTGCTTTTTTTAATGTTCAGTGTCACCCCTCCCATGTTCAGTTTCACCTCTCGATCGTGGGTGACTCTGAACAAAACACACGTGTTCATTTCCACGCACGTAGCATCCATTCTATACCAGATATCCCGCAGTGCTTGCACTGAGTGTTGAACAACATATTGGGGTTTCGATTCCATGTAAAGTTTCTTCCATTCGTTGCGAACCCTTTGCTTATAAGGTAAATTACCACGAAATTGTTCAGTGTCCCCCCACCCCACTATACCGCAAGTATTATAATGCATAATATTTTTATTCTGGAATACGGATTTCTGAGAAATAAAGAAGAAACAAAAAGTATTCCATATTCGGTGCCTTTACCCTAATAATAATAATAATAATAATAATAATAATAATAATAATAATAATAATAATAATAATAATAATAATAATAATAATAATAATAATAATAATAATCACGAGTGATAAACTGAAAATTACAAGTTAGAAAGATATGTTAAAAGGAATTTCCTCCAATTCCCCCCCTCCCGACTGAGGAATTTCCTCAGTCTATAACAAAAAAACAAAATACGTTAATTTTTTTTTTTTGAAATCTCTGGATCAAAGAGAAAATAACTATTCTTATTTTCATTATTGCAAATAAATCATGTAGCATGCACTGTGTTCTATCAAGTTTAAATGACGCCAGAGTTAGGCCTATTGCTTTGCAGAAGCTAAATGCTCACAAAATGAAACTAAAATGAATGTTTCGTACATAAAGAAAAACATAACTTTGAATATTTGAATGCAGATTGCCGCTCTGACTCACAAGAATATCAGTTGTCGCATACGTTTTTCCACATTTTTTCTCTTTATCCTGACCTCTTCTCCTTATTAAAATTTTCATTTGGCTCCACTTTTGATTTGGGTTCTGTCTGGGCGGCAATCGCCGCGTAACCACCTGGGCCAGTCCAGACCTCCCCCCTCCATACATATTTCCCACCTTCATTGCTATCTTCGTTATATTTTGCTGCGTTTACTACTTATTAGGGTGTTTCCACACTTTTAGACCACCCTGTGTCTTTGTTTCATTGTAACTCAGGCGGTTCCCAATCCTTACATAAAAGGCAGAAAGAGAAACAAAATGGAATGCCGTTAATTTTCCCATCAACCGAAGATTCTTTCGATTTCTTGGAACACGTGCATAAATTACGCGTATAAATACATTTTTTAAGGAAAAAAGAATAACTTTCTAAGACTCAAGAACCAGACAAATAGTCTAGTCTATCCTGGGAATAAACAATCTATTTTTTCTTGTTTTATCAATTTGCGTGCTAATCTCCGTTCGCGTGTGGAAGATGATATGATTAGTTGGTAACACATCCTGTTCTTCTGCATTTCTTCAAACGCTATTGTGACTATTTTTCTCGTGACATGCGTGTTTGGCAACGCGGATGCATGACATTGCTCTGGACGGCCAGCGCTCTTTTCTACATAACGTCCAACCACCTACGCCAAGGCAAGGCCACCTTGTAGGCCTAAGCAGCGAAGTTAACAATGAAATGGTTATTACCAATCTTCAAAAGCTCCGGTTTTTAAGTTTTACCAACAATATAATTATGCAATTGAATCAGTGACGTTTTCAAACATAAGCATTCAAATCTTCGTGAAGGAAACATCAATAATTCTGGACGCCCACATAGGTGTAGAGGATAAGGTGAAGTTTCAGCCTCTTCTGAACCATCACCTGTCACAAAAAGCGGCAAATTATGTTCTAGATTAAGGCATAAATGGGCTTGTTACGTCCATATTAGAAATGAAATCTCTGAGTTTTACGTCCCACGGTTATGCCGGTTAGGCTAAAGGAGACGGTGATGATGTGTAATGAATGAAATGGTAGAATGAAGAAAGTGGGAGGAAACGGGAGAACCCCGAGAAAACCCACGCACACGGTGCTTGTCCACCACAAAGTTCACTTGGCGGGGGCTGGGATCGAACCCGGAACCCCAAGCACCAGAAGTGAACGCTCTACCACTGAGCCATCGCGGCCCCACGTCCATATTAGAGTTTGCTGATGCGGTATCATCGCATGCACACACAATCTCTCTCTTACCACCAGAATTACTTATGTTCTGTAAGCGTTTACACAGAAGTCGAAGTAAATCAGTTTTGTTTTCAGAATTATTCAAAAACAATGCCCATTTTTTGGGAGTCAGTGTAGAGTTTTCACAAGTATTCTTGGTCCTTTTCCTCGTTAGTCTCGTTCCTCTTTTTTCAGACTGTCGGGATCATAATTGTCAAAGACTATGTCCATTCTGACGACATCACTCGCAAACTTTTCTAAAAATGGTTGAAATGTGTTGGTGTAATACATAGAAAACGTTTGTCCCGGAATAGGCTTCAGGATGTGAGCTAATACTGCTCCATCAAATATAACACACGATACACTAGGTACATCGTATTGTGATGTTCCAAGTGGTTCTAAGCAAGAAATAACATCTGATGTTGTTCCTTTGCGCAATTGACCATTTGAAGAGAGTGACGGAGGATACGAAAGGTTTTCGTGAGCAAAGAAATCTTTGATGTCTCCACCTCGACTTTGACAAGCTATGTATAAGCGAGAAAACAGGCTACAATCACTTTTTTAAAATTGACTCCTTGAGTCCTTTCTTCGTTCCTTATTTTTGTGATGTGTGAAAAAGCTAAAGTTTATTTCTTTTAATTGGTTCTCTTAAAGGCGTCTGGCATTCGATGAGCCGTTTCCGAACAAATGTTTTGTACTGTTCCTTTCCCAATTCTTCTGTTTTTGAAGACAGACTCATCTGCTTTCTCATCCATAACAGCATATGTGACAATGCATATTATGGCACCATCTTCTTGAGCAAATGGATTTCTGTCATCATCTTCACATGCATTTATTAAAGCTTTCACATGTTTTTTGAACCTAGAGGAAAAAGCGTCTGTATCTTCATGATGACTGTGATAATCTGAATCGTCACTTATTCCTGCCTCCTTCTCAAATTCGGTTAGTAATCCTGCGATCACTGGTCCCGAAACCATCCAACGCAGAAGAGCACTTTTGTTATCAAATAGACCAATGGCGCCTCCTTCACATTTTAGATCCTTATTACATTGTTCATGTAATTGGTCGTGGGACATGTACTATGTACTAATATTTACTGTTTGCCTTTCTTCCAACGAAATTAACTTTCTGAAATTCATCATATACTTGTGGGTTTCGTACATTCAATTCTCCCAAAGACTTTACGAATACTGACATACAACGGGCATAATTGATATGATCCAGGGCGAACATCCAGGGACAAATCTGATCCAATGCAACACAATAGGAGGAAAATTTGCCGATCGAATACTGTCTAGCAAATGAAAAAGAAGTGATTCAAGGTTCATGGCCGTGTACCAAAATTTGAATTATGCATAACACATATTTAAGAGTCGATGGCAATCTTGGGTTTATGACGTCGTATACTCGCCTTTCGCCTCAAAGAAAAGACAATACTTACTTTACTTTATGCTTCCACATATGAAAAAAGATATCGGTGGTTGTTGCACGTTTCTATCATTTCTCTAATGCAAGAAATAAATAATTTTCATAATCCGTATGTAAGCCATGGCGCCATACTGTGTTTATGACGTCATTTACTGGCTTCTAGACACAAAGGGGAGCCAATTACATGTTATTTCAAGGTTTTTCACATCCGAAGAAAGAGATTAGCGGTTATTGTATGTTTCTATTATTTTTCTGTGGCAGAAATTCCCACTTCTCGTACCGGAGATAAACCGCGGCTGCCATCTTGGATTTATGACGTTATAAAGGGTTTTTAGCACCGACAGAAGATAAACACTTGTGATTTGCTATTCTCCACGTAAAAAGGAACATACTGGTAGCGGTACTATGTTCCTATTATCAAAGGGCCAATGGAACTACAAATGCCATATAACTACATCTACGGCTGCATTCGAACATTATTTACGAAATTTCGACATTTAGTCCTACAAAAAAATTATTGTCTCAGTTATTTGTTGAGATACATCAATGATTCTGGTCGCGTTCGAAAGCTATTGAAATGACCTTTGACGATTGTTTCAAAGTAGTTTTCCATAATCATAGCAGTTTCAAAGTTATTTGCTATAAAACATAAAAAATCGTTTTGAAAATAAACATTTTTCCAGTTTGGGACGCCATATTCAAAAATTGCGGCAGTCTAAGGCAAGTATTTATAATAGCAATAGAGGTACAATGGATTCTCTGCAAAATAAAGGAGAAACGAAGTTTCTACCTTGAATAGTAATGGAGCTATATATTTTTAAACTGTTAAGTCGAAATTCGTTAGCGGCCATATTGATGACGTCATAACAAGACCCCCGCAGAGGTGGTTCTATATCAGGATTTACTTCTTAAATTAATATGCCTATCATCCCTGAAAGTGGTCTGTTCGTATCACATTTTGCATGATTCAGTCTCTAAGCTACTACACTATAGGTCACTTTTGTCATTTGGGTCACGACTTCCTTCCGAATCATCCACGTGTGCGTCTCGCTCCCCAGACCCGGTCTAACTCCTTTAGGGGCTCTTCACATGTTACGTAACGCTACACTGTAAAAATAAAATTCTTCTTAAATTTACTGACCGATTACCGTCAACTCTCGCTACCCACCGATTACCCTAAATTTTACGGACCACTGTTTTTTCATAAAACGTCAGACCGTATATTTAGTTGCAAAATAATATTGACCGTGTTTAGAAACAAATTTGGTACCGTATATTTTACGGTAAATTACCGTAATATTTAGTGCTAATTAGTCTTGTTTTGTAACAGCGTTAATAATATGCCTGTTGTTAATAGGTATTTATGTGTTTTATGTGTTTAGTCTGTTTCGATGGTAATACTATATATTTGTGTTTAATATGATCAAATAAAGAATGAATTAAAAGAAATTAATCCTCATCACTCTTTTCGTCCACTACTGGAACAATTTCGGTTTTCGTGAACATTTTACTGAGTATTTCATCTGGTCGAATGATTTTCGATAAGTATCTCGCATATGATAAATAACACACAATAGCAGCAACGTGAGAACAGCAGCCAACAGTTCTGTTCACGAAAACCGAAATTGTTCCAGTAGTGGACGAAAACAGTGATTGGGATTAATTTCTTTTAATTCGTTCTTTATTTGATCATATTAAACACAAATATACAGTAATACTATCGAAACAAACTAAACACATAAATACCTATTAACAACAGGCATATTCAGGGAGTAATCCACACCCCTTCAAATTCCTTTCACACACCTCTGGATGGAGAAGGAATACTCCCCGAAATCCAATTATATCAATCAGTATCATATAGGTTATTTATTACATCAAGTTAAAAAAGGTTTAGCGTTTAAAAAAGAAGGCAATATTCTTATTTATTTATTTCACTTCAAAATACGAAGCGACTTCGTTCTCATAAACGGCTGCGAGAACCACATCACCTCATTACTGGATGAGAAAAAATATCTATAGGAATATTTTTAGACCTAACAAAGGCCTTCGATTTAGTAAATCATCATATATTGCTAGAAAAACTTAGTTGCTATGGTATTAGAGGCTTAGCAAATAAATGGTTTGAATCATACCTTAAAGATCGGATCGTGGAGTAGCACAAGGATCAATTCTAGGACCACCTCTCTTTCTTCTTTATATAAATGATCTTTCTGAAAGTATTAATAGTTCATGTGTGACTTTATATGCGGATGATACAAACATAATAGTTAGTGGGAAAGATGAATGCGAATTAGCTCTAAACTGCCAAACGGCAATGAACCAACTTTCAAGTTGGATGAATAAAAATGACCTAATCATTAATGTAAATAAAACATGTGCCTTAAATTTTAACAATGGTAAAAGTAATCAAGCCAATGCAATAATAAAAATAAATAATAAAACAGTTAAATATGTAGATACTGCTACCTTTCTCGGAGTTAAAATATCTAATAATTTCAACTGGGAACCACATATAGAACATGTAAAAAGTAAGCTAAGCAAACTATGCTATGCAATTAGATGTGTAAGAGATAAGATTAATGTAAAAACAGCTAAGTGTATATATTACTCAAATTTTCATTCTACAATAAAATATGGCTTGATGTTCTGGGGAAATGCACCTAAAAGTATTGCTATCTTTAGGCTACAGAAGAAAGTAGTAAGAATACTTGCAGGAGTAAAATGGAACTCTTCTTGCAGAAATATTTTTAAGGAACTTGGAGTAATGACTCTTCCCTCAATGTATTTGTTCGAAATATTAATGTATTTGAAAAAAACAATGTAGTAGTGAATTTACTGTTAACAAAGACATTCACAGTTACAACACAAGAAGTAAAGACGACATTCACTTGCATGCACATAGGACAAATATATACAATAAATCGGTTACGCACAAAGGTACTCTATTATACAATCTACTTCCATCATGTATAAAAAATCAGGTCTCTGTAAATAGCTTTAGATCCAAACTTAAAAGGTACTTGATAGAACATTGCTTTTATTCGGTTGAAGAATATGTAGAAAATGATTCGTATACGTAAAATTAAATGTATAGTAAGTAAATTAGTGAAACCATAAGAATCTATATGTAATAATATTATGTATGTTTATGTATACTGGTATATATATAAATGACATGTCCAATTTCGTTGTATGACGATGAACGGATGCAATAAATTATGATTATGATTATGATAATTTGTTTCGGGCAATGTTTTGATCGAAACAATTGACAAAACAGACCGCTGATATTAATACCTACCCTCCTGGGCTCCGCGGTCGTATCCGAGAAAAGAGATTGATGGACAGATGCAGATGACTGAAATTGGCAACGTCTTGAACGGTCATTCACCTACCTCCTCCTCAATAAGGAAACGTGTGACAATATAGTAATAAGCCTATACTAGATTCAGTTGGTAAGTGCTACTCTGCAACAGGCTCGCAACCAGAGGGGGGCTAGGGAGGGTCTGGCCCTCCTAAATTTTTCATGTCCCCTCCAGACCTCAATACAAAATGCACAATTTAGATATTTTTAAGAGAATTTTTAATGACTTGGCCCCTCTTAACATATTCATGGCCCCCCAAAGCTCTGTGGCTGGTTTCGAGCCTGCTCTGCAAGTGGTGTATCAATGGACGGACGTTAGAAGGGTGTAGTCAAAACGTTTTTAGAAATGAAGAGATCGATTGAAGTAAGAATTATATATATATTTTAGACTGAGTCTAGTTTTATGCAGGAACGCATTTGGCGCTAGTTTAATTTTTTGTAAAGTATATTTTTATTCACGTAAATTCATTGAGCAGAACAGGGCTCATAGCGAGTCACTTTTTTTAAAAACTAAAATTTACTTCTTTTCAAGTTGATCACTAAAAGTTACATTTTTTTAAATTTATTACTAAAAGTTACTTTTTTCAAAGGTAAAGTGGCTTTTTCGTGTGATTTATGTTTTGCATTGGCAGTTTTCTAAGAAAAATATAAAAACAAATAAAAAGGCAGAAATTTGTTACTCATTACTCTTCTGAAAGCTTCAATACTTGCTGCCACATGTGAAACAGTCAACTTTATTCTCACTTCAACTTTTATTCTTTCTAAAGCACAGTGGACAGTTGGTGGATGCTTAAGCACTCAAGGTGGGGTTGAGAATCCTTATGTGTCTATTCTTTCTTCTATCATAATAATCTTTTAGTTTTCTCGTAATAGTTAACGCTCCGTTCAACGTTGTGTGTGTGTGTTTGTGTGGTTCATCATGTTCGTATTATTATGCTTCTTGTGTATTCTTCTTAAGAGTAGGTGATGAATTTGAATATTTCACGGCTTTGAGAACTCTCAATGCTAAGTTACATATAATGTCTGGGATGAAGAAATTCGGAAATAGGCCAGAACTGGTTTCACTTACTCAGAAGCTTTTTACATCTGCTAAGTCTGCTTACCGTAACTACAAAGCATACTTTGAAAACCTAACAAAGGAGGAAGCTCAAAAATAAGAAATAAAGAAGAAACAAAACAACAAACGAAGAGAGAGATGATGGAGAAATTGACAAAGGAAAAAAGGGGCATGATGGGATTCTGGTCACTTTTTCGTGTGCTTTTGGCCATTTTTGGTCACTTTTCAACTATTTACAAGAGACCAAACCACTATGAGCCCTGAGATTATTAAAATTAGGGTACCTTAAAGAAGACAAAACAAAGATACAAAATATTTCTAAATTGAAAAAACTGGATTTCTGGAAAACAACTAAATCAATGAATAATTTTCTTATGAAAGATATTCAGAACCAATAACGTAGCCAGGAAGGGGAAGGAACGGAGATAAATAATATTACAACAATTAACGTTAACAACAGGGTTAGAATATTAAAATAATGAAATTGGAACTATGTACAGTATTAATTACTAAACAAATGTGATTTCAGCATGGAACGAGGGAATTTTTTCCCAATTAATATTTTTAAAAAAAATCACCCACTAAAACTTGCTGGAGATGAAACAATTGAAATAATAGCAGAATTTTGCAAAATAATTACAATAATTCGTATGTAATCAATTCACATGTAATTACTGGGTAAAATAGTGGAGATTAATTCTTAATACAGTGAAACCTCTCTTAACGGGCATCTCTCAATAGTAGACATCTTCATAAGAGGACAAACTTTCTTATTCTTGCATGCCATAAATATGTGTGGTGTGGTATTATGAGAGAGAACCCTTCCTTTTAGGGACACTTCTCATTTACGGACAAATAATCGGTTCCACCGATGTCCGCTTTGAGAGGTTTCATTGTATTACTTAGTTTAATAATAATAATAATAATAATAATAATAATAATAATAATAATAATAATAAATGCTCAAATGTATGAACTTACTTTACTGATCCTACCAGTGCGAAGAGCTGATAGTATTATTATTATTATTATTATAGTAGTAGTAGTAGTAGTAGTAGTAGTAGTATTGCAATAGTTGCGTAACAAAATATACTGTTTTCTTGTTTGAGTTTGTTTAAAAATTTTATCACTATTCTGAGAGCTCCCCCCTTTTATTTTGAACACCCCCCAAGTAAAAATTTCTGGCGTACTTACTGGGCATATTATTAACCAACTGTTACAAAGCAAGAACAATTACTAAACAAAGATGTATATACTGTATATCAAAGAACATTGATTATGTGCAAAATTAACACAAAATGCGGGAATGTATAATTTCAGTTGATGTACAGCAGTGGCGTAGCCAAGGGAGGTGCGAACAGGGTCGAGAACCCCTTCATCCTCAGAGGCCAATTACCATTAAGACAAAAAATACTTGTTATCATAAGATTCCAATGTTATAACAACTTCATCCCCCCATTGAAAGGTATTGGTTACCCTAGTGGTATACAGTGTGTATCATACGTATACCACATAGATCCTAACCTATGTACATTTGCCTTTTTTCACTATGAGGTACACTTGCAAACAAAATTAAAACAATATTTATTTATTTATTTATAACAGGTTTCAGATACAGCAGTAGGCCATTTTACACTGAAATATTTTAACAATTATGTAACATAACAATAAAATAACAATTTGAAATCAAGATGGTACAGTACAATGGCAACATTACGAAGAGAGTTTATTTATAGAAGATCTGAAGGTATGCTCATTTGAAAAAAAAAAGTCTACAGTTTCTGGTAACTGATTATACATGCTAACAATTCGGTTTAGAAGGGACTTTTGGACAATATTAACTCTCGCAGCTCGAGTGTAAAAGAGATCACTAGACCGTGTTGTTCTAGCGGGTACGCGAAAATTGATCTGATTTAATAATTGTTCATATGATATATGGCCATTTACAATTTTATGCAAAAATATTAGGTCAGAAATTTTGTTTCTCACTAGGGGAGCTTTGATATTGAGAAATGTTAAAACGTCATTTTTTGGAAGTGTTTGGAGGTGAGGTACTCGGTAGGATACAATGGCTAAAAAGAAATTAATTACAGAATTTAATTTTTTCAGATGAGTAGGGCAGGCCATAGACCAGATAGGAGAACAGTACTCGATAGTGGGAGCAACATATCACTTATAGAACAAGCTTAAGGAATTAGAATTTTTTATGTCAGTGAAGCGATAAAGGAGTCCTAGTTTTCTCATAGCAGTACAAGATATTGTGCTTATAATCCGCAAAAGTAAGTAGAGATGCAAGGGCTCGAAAAAAAAAACGGCTTTTTTAAAAAAAAACTCGGTTTATTCTGCTTCGCTTTTTTGCTTGGGAAATTTTGGGCTTTTTCCAAAATTCTGCTTTAAATTGATAAAGCAGACTTTGTTTCGCTTCTTTATAACACAAAAAGTCATTTGATTAGTGGTTGATGCTGATATTAATATAAAACCTCGAAAATAAACCATGAATTTTGAAAAGATATTTCAAACAATTTTACTTCAACATATTTACATTATGAATTCCAAAGGATTAGCCAATGTATATAATAAGAATTTTTTTAACCTCTTATATACAAAACTAAGCAGAGTTGGCAAGAACCATGGTTATTTTAGAAAATGCCAAAAACCCGTTTTTTTGGTGGAAGTTTAAACCAGTTTTTTTGGGGGGGTTTAAACCAGGTTTTTCGATTTAGATATTTTGCTTTATATATCGATATTACATATTCACAGAAATAAGTTTGTTTCGCCTTGGTGTTATTATGCAACAACGTGGTTATGCTGGAAGAGGTCCCATAAGCTTAAAGAAGTCCGGTCAGTAAATTTCTTAAATTGAGAAACTCCCGCCCTAGCCATCGGGAAAATCCCGTCATTACTTTAAATGTAAAACAATAACGGAAAAATCCTGTTATTGCTTTGCATGTAAAATTTAAGGTGGATGTATCATAATCAGTACGCTGAAACTCAGATATTAAATTACAAATTTAGTATGTAGATATCATTGAAAGTCCAATCCAAGCTAATGTTGGAAGCTACGTAGGCAGTCGATAAATTTTGCCAATTTCTATCAATATATTTAAGTAACCCTGGCTTCTTTATAAAACAGACATTCAGGCAAGCAGAAATATACAATTTAGTTTCAACATCCTTACGTAATACCGATGTTATCAAGGAGAAGACTTTCGCTTAAAGTGACATCCCAACCGCTACTTGGTTTATGCATCAAAGAAGGCTTGTGCTTCGACCGAGAATTGAATATGGAACACCTTAATTAAAAGGTGAAAAGAAAAGAAAACTAATGCAGATGGTTTGATATGTGGAAACGTCACCATGAAGTTCACACAATTCGCAATTTTCGTTCTTTTTATTTTTTTGGTTTAAACTAGTTATTATATATATATATATATATATATATATATATATATATATATATATATATATATATATATATATATATATATATATATATATATATATATATATATATATATATATACATATATATATATATAAACAGCTGGTGTAAACCAACCAACCCTAAAAGTAAACACTTCTTTTAAAAAAATACACAAATAACTAGCAAAATTGTGTATAGTATTTTTACTTCAAAATATTTCACACCCTCTTTTTGAAACAAAATAAAATTAAAATAAAACATAAGACAAATACTTAGATTTATATGATACACTTAAAGGCTGCACATCTAGAGCTTTTGGTTCTGTATATTCTTGAAAATCTACAGTTAAGTTTTATATAACCACCATCACGGTTTACCCCATCCTCAAGTTTTCTGGAATTTTAACAAGAGGGATTCAACATATCATTACGGAACGCTCCCCTTCCCCCCAAAGAAAAGGACTATGGAATATATTTAAGTTAAGCTAAATACAGCTGCACAACAAACGTGACTGAGTGCTTAGCTTTTGCGCTTCTATTGGGAAGTCCGGGATTCAATCCAGCATTCGACCATTCTGACAAAGTTTTTCTTATTCCATCTGTGAATGTAGAAATAGTGCGTGTACTGTGAGTTGGCCGACTCCCTTTCTTATTGTTTATAAATCGTTATTATTACTAATTACCAGCAGTGACGGTTTTGCGAAGGTTAGGGGGGCGGTCTTTCGGACTGAAGCCTGTTCCCCAAAGTTATGGAATGTCTAAAACAAACGAAACATCTATTAGTTATCCTTTGCCTAATCCTACGGAATGCCTTTACTCATAAACTTTAAGCTCCCGTCAAATGAAAATTACAAATGTTTAGAAAAACTAAACATTAGTAAGAAAAACCCCTCCCAAAATACTTTTCTAAATCCGCCACTGATTCTCAGTATAAAATGAACTTCAAGGTTGTATCCGGAAGATTATTGCTAAACATATAAACGAAACGAAATATTAGTTATGCCTGTACTCATAAACTTTAAGCACCTCCCAAATAAAATTAGGACTTTTTAGAAAACGAAACAATCACAGAAACCCCTGCCAAAGTACTCTTCTAAATTCGCTACTGATTATTTCTATAAATTGGTATTGAAGGTTGTATCCGGAAAATTATTGCTAAATCATTGCACAGCTACAGTATAACAGAAATGTGGAAGTATGGTTTGACGGATATATTGAAAAACGTACGCTTTGACGGATATATAGAAAAACGTAAGTTTAACTTTTGCGCTAGAAGCTACAGTACTAAGCTCTTAGAAATGAAACACGGATGACAAACTAAAATGATCTAGAGAAGAAAAAAAAGGCGATAACTCAAAAGTTAAAATAAAGTTAAATAGCCTCTAAAATTGCCCTCAAATACTACATTCTTCATGTTAGCTTTAATTCGTAAAACATGTGCTCCATCCATCTTGATGGTGAATTTCAGAGCGAAATATGGCATTTAGGTCACGGAATTCTTATCTAACTATAGAATATACTATAAGAAAGCTATTTAGATAGAAAAATCATGAAAATGAAAAAAGCCAAAATTTCCAAAATTCTCGTTTTTTCCCCCAAAAAGTCGGCTTTTTAAGTGAAAAAAAAAACCATCGATTGAAAAAAGCCAGTTTTTTTGCATCTCTAAAAGTAAGCTTACTGTCAATGATAACACCAAGATCTCTGAAAGAGGTGACAGGATTTATGTTCTGATGACCAATTTGTAGATGTGGTTTATGGGTTCCTTTTTTTTTTTTTTTTTTAAGAGAAATCGTAAGAGATATAAACTAAGTTTCCAAGAGTTACACCAGATGAGAATAGAAGCATCATGCTGAAGAGCAAGAGCATAGTACTCTGATTTGACTTGTCTGTAGAGTTTGCAATCATCAGCAAATAGAAGAATATTGGTAGAGCTGTTTGTGAACAAAGAAGGCAGATCGTCCATGTATAAGAAAAACAGAAGTGGACCCAGAACACTGCCTTGAGGAACTGCAGAAGTTACGGGAATAAAGTCAGAAAAGTAACCTCAAATTGAAACTTGTTGATTCCTCTTACTGAGATAGGTTTCTAGAAGATTAAATAATTTACTATGTATATTGAATCTAGAACTGAGTTTGTATAGGAGAAGATGGTGTGGAAGAGAATCGAAAGCCTTAGACAGGTCCAAATACAAAATGTCGAGTTGAGAATTTTCTGAGATGCTGTCCACAGCATCGGACAGAAGAACTGATAAATTAATAAGACAAGATTTTCCTGGCAAAGAGCCGTGTTGTGAGGAGTTTATAAATGGAGCAACAAATTGAAAGAGCCTGTTTTTGATGATCTTTTCACAAACAAGTGAGAGTGGAGATAATAAAGAAATAGGTCGATAGGAGGACACATCATTTTTATTTTTACCAGACTTATGAACAGGAGTGATATTAGCTCTCTTCCATCTGGTGGGAAAGACACCTGCGAAAAAGCGATTTAGTAAAACCGAAAGGGGTTGAGAAAGAGAACTGGCAACACTGCGTAGGAAGCAAGTATAGATATTATCTGGCCCTAAGGTGCGCTGTTGGGGCAATGACAAGAGAAGAGAGAGTACTTCAGTCAGTGTGGTACTGATAGAAGACAAAGATTCAGAACAAACAGGTTGAAAAGGGTAGGGGATAGAAGGAGAGGTGGAAGGGGATGAAGCAAAGCTGCTAGCAAAATATTCATTAAATACCTTTACCCTGTCTTCTTCATTGACACAAGCATTTTTGTAGGTAATAGTATGCGTGACGTACTTGTCACTTCCCGAGGACGCACGAAGTGCAGTCTTTTACAGATTATTTATTGAACATCTAGGAACTTAAAAATGGGGTAACGAAGCGAGTGTCGTTCACTTTCATGGTGATACAAATATAAAAAACAAGATAGTATTTCACCTTTCTGATCGTACTCCTTATTTGTTTTGGTCGACGGCGAACGCTCTTCAACTGTTTGAGAGTTGTATGCAGTAGTAGCAGGTCTAGCGTGATTGCTTACCGATTTTTGTGAAGAAAACGGGTTTGAGGGGTTATTCCGTAGAGGTTTGCGTCAAGATTTGGGGTCATTCCGTAGAGGTTTTTGTGAGCTGAACGCAACGCGAAGTTTGTTTTTTGTTGTTGTTTACTTTCACTTACTGGTAATTTGCATTTTCGGGAATTTTCTTGCGGGCCGTATAACGTCCTGCAGTTCTAGCCAGAGGTTCCGCCTACGTGGAGGCTTTTTTTTGGTTCTGCATACATTGACGTAGCTTGTGCTTTGTGTTCTGCAGGTGGCAGCACGCTAGAAAGAAGAAAATGGTGGCATTTCTTGCACGTGTAAGTACGTAAAGTGCGTGGATCGTGAACCAGGTTTACGATTTTTATCTTTTTTATATTGCTGCTTTAAAATCTTGTATTCTAGTTAATGAGTGATTTTTTGTGTTGATTGATAGTTTAATATTCTATTAAAATTTCATCACGTGGGCGGTAAGCACTTCTATGTTGCTCAGTAGGTCATTGTAGACATCAACTTTTACAGAGCTTTATATTTCTTGATTAACAATAATATAGCCCTTGTACTTCGGGCTATATGTGCACGTTTTCGCTTTGTACTCCCTCCCTTATTTTTATTGCATTCTTGAAATGTGCCCTTGTACTTAAAAATATTTTTCTAGGAATTTGTTTTTTATATGGTATACGAAGAATAATAATGTGCCCTTGTACGTTTTGTATGAGTATATATGGGGCATTTGAAACACATATCGCATGTCACGTGCACGTGGATGCTTCTTAGGCTAGTTTTAGACGGAAGTATTTATCGTAGCATTTCTTGTAGCAGATGTGCTGCCAAAATTTTCATATAATATTCTATGTCATCAAAAGTATATGGTGCTTTTAAACGGTAGCATTTTGATAAGCATCTGTCGTGACGTAGCAAACAAATCACTGGAGAAGAGCGCAATTATGGCTCCGAAATTAAGCGTGAGGTAGCTAAAGCTATAGTGCTTGTAACAACAGTTCTCGACGGTCATATTAAAAAACGAAAATCACAAAGAAGTATGTGGGCAAAGAGCATTCCTACTCCAACTCATTTTTCTTTACTACAATTCAATTTCCCACACAAAACAAAGAGCATGGATATTTGGCACAAAATCTTTCGCTTCTTTTTAACACACCACGGCGCTGCAATCGGACCAGAAATGCTGGGGAAAATGCTACGAAATAGAGCAGGTTCTATCGACAAGATATGCCATAGGATATGCCATGGCATGGGAAATGCTATAGCATTTGCTACTTTACACGGTAGGATATCGATGATACGATTTTTGCTACGAGAAATGCTACGATAAATCCTTCCGTCTAAAGCTAGCCTTACTGTTGCACTACGCATAAAAATGATTTCATTTGATGTAGAAGTGGTAATGGAACACATAAGAAACGCAGATCACGGTGTATTCACACTTCATGTTGGAGCGTGAATACAACATGATCTGGGTTTCTTGCGTGTTCTATTACCACTTGTAAATGCAATAAAGTCATTTTTATACGTAGTGCAACAGTAGGAAGTATCCACGCGCACAGAAGATGATGAGGACCCGTTGTATACTATTACCGCAGCGGATGTGGTAGCAAGCTGTGTATTTTGTCATTTCTTTCACGGAAGAAATACCATGCTATTTTTCGATCGTTAAGGAGCGGTAAATACTTTACCGTAAATTATATGTAAATTTTGTAATTTCTAAATGATTGAAGCATGGTAATCTTACGATAATGTTGCAACGATAATAGTCAAAATATGACAAATGTATCGTTGTATAGCCTTGGTTCCCAAACCTTTTAATTTAAATAAGAGCCACATTAAATTGATACACACTTCGTTCCTTTTCGTGATATTCTTCCATTTTATTTATATTCCGTTTTTTATTTATGTTGTCTTGCCAACGGCATGTCACAAACCTTATTATTTTAAACATTTATTTATATATTCACATTATATCTATTTTCTTCTTTTTCTTCTGAATATAAAAATAAGCAAGCCTAGTATTAATATTATATACAACGGTACAATGGTACATTGTATATTAATACTAGGCTTGCTGATTTTTATATTCAGAAGAAAAAGAAGAAAATAGATATAATGTGAATAAATAAATAAATAAGATTTTCGAATGTTTAAAATAATAAGGTTTGTGGCATGCCGTTGGCAAGACAAAATAAATAAATAAATAAAACAGAATATAAATAAAATGGAAGGATATCACGAAAAGGAACGAAGTGTGTATTATTTTAATGTGGCTCTTATTTAATTTAAAAGGTTTGGGAACCAAGGCTATACAACGATACATTTATCATATTTTGATTATTATCGTTGCAATGTTTTAAAAGCTAGTCATTGGGGAGCCTGGCCCCAACGGGCGTCCCTGTGGCTACACCGCTGTGAATAATCCTAGACGATGTTTTACATTACCGATAATTTTACTTAGCAGTGGCCTGATCATTATTAAAATAGTTGATTTAACCTTAATATTTTAAAAAATCATTTACCACCATAATCTGAATTCCTTGAATTTTGTTGATATTTTGACCCGGCGCCCCTTGGTCGCGGCGTCCGGGGCGATTGCCCCGGTTGCCCTGCCCACGCTACGTCCCTGTTGTCAGTCACAAATCGATGCACGGTTTTCACAGACATTTCTGGAAAGTCGTTGGCGAGTTTAGTTATTGTGAACATGCTATTGGATCACACTTTCTCGTTAATGCGTTACAGAAGATCGTCCTTATGAACACTGGGCCTTCCACTACGATAATTGGCATGAACATTTTAACACCCTTCCCGAAACTCTCTGCATCATTACCTGACCTTCCCTCCAGTCATTTCTGTTCGTCCGCAAATGGCACAAAATTCCCGAATGAATGTCAGCAGCATTCCGTCTTTTGGCGTTCAGATATCGTATGACCAGTGGCGAACGGTCGTAAAAGGCCCTGAGGCCCGGCCTACCCTTTACTTTCAGAAATTATAATTTATAATTAATTCATTTCCCTTGTACAGAATGTATGATAGATTTCTAAGTTAAAAAAAAAATATTGTTTGATAAAGAAATCGTGGTTAGCACCACTGTTATGAGGCTCACCGAGCAGGACTAGCTCGGGAGAGTAATGCTCCCGGAAGTAGAAACGAGAAACACAGTTCTGATTGGTTGGCGTTATCCACTTCTTGCCACGTTGCTTCAAAATAACAGAAATCAAACGCTTGTTGCTGTCGGCCTTCGTGGCCGAGTGGGCTAGCGCTATATGTTAGTAAAAAAATTCTCTTTTGGTGTGAGTTCAAACTCGGCCCGAGGTAAGTTTTTTTTACATTTTTATAACACTTATTAAATTAAAATAATATGAAAATAATACTTAAAAAAGTGATTTATTTACTTTTGTGCAGATAAGTAGTTATAGTACTTATGGCCTTGTACTCCATGATATAGGACTCGTTTTGTTCCCCTTGTACTTCATGATATAAATTTTGTGACCAACTTAAAACAACTGGCTAGGATGGCGCGTAAAACAGCTGGCTAGAGTAGCGCGCGGAAAAACGTACTTCCGGGAGTATTACTCTCCCGAGCGGGTCGTCACCGAGCAGTGTCTCAGGCAGCGGTAGAACTACCGCCAAGCTACTCAGAAAATCCCGCGAGAGAACGTGTTGGTAATAACCTGCGAAAGAGACCGGCCTCAGCGCTTATCGACTTTCGTTTCTACATAAAGCGTTTCTCTCGAGACCTTCGATTTCGATTCGATATGTCAAACAAATAAAGAGCAAGAGAATGCAGGGCCCCATTCCGTACGAACTTTCCTTAATTTTGCTAACTCTAACGAAACGCAAAAGTTGGAGCAAGCTATTCTAAAGTGCTACGCCTATTATCTCAAACTAATGCCTGTTTATTCCGTTGCGTTGGCCAAGCCTGTACGAAATCAGACTAGAGCTCATTAGAATTGAGTAGAGAGTGTGCGTTTTCAGGATATTGCGAGTGACTTTTTTTTCTTACATTCGCAAAAGTGAATGAGAGAAAATGTCAGTAAGTGGAGAATATGAACATGATATAATTCCTATTAAAGAATCTTCTATATCAGTGGTCTTATGAAAATTCATGTGTTATTAAGGAACGAAGACTAACGCCTGTGTTGAAAATAGAACAAACAGAGGGCAAGAGACTTCTACATGCATTGGTACAAAACATATTTGGGATTGCTGACATAGAAAGAGTAACGTATGAAAAAAAATATTTAAGTATGATTCTGATTTTGAAGGGGAATTAAGTGACACACAAAATGACTTGATTGAGTGCTTGTCATGTGTTTTGAAGAATATAATTAACGACGAAATTTTACAAGCAGGATTTGTTTCAGTCACAGACTAAATAACATGGGCCTTATGCAGAGTAGTTTTGAGGTTTGATTTGCGTCATACTAAAGGCCTGACTACTGCAGGAAACATGTTAGCGGAGCTCTTTAGTATAGCACTAATCGCGCGCGTCAGAACGACTGTGAATAAGGCCCCATATGTTTCTTGCAAAGCCAAATAATGTGATAATTAACCTTCCCCACCCGATCAAGCCCAATTAAATCAATTAAACTGCATTACGGCGAATTAAGATAAGCTATGAGTCACATACGTGAATTTCATTATGAAAATTGAGATCCGGATCGAATAAGTGCTATCGATGGACTACAATTACGTTAAATTTATGTGAATTTGTCTTCTTGTGTTTCTGTAGTAAAATATTTGTCTAATCTATTTCATTTTATTATTATTATTAATATTATTATTATTATTATTATTATTAGTAGTAGTAGTAGTAGTAGTAGTAGAAGTAGTAGAACATTGGGCCTACCCTCTTGAAACTATCACTCTTCGCCACTGCGTATGGCAGGTCTCACTTGGCATTTTGGTTTTTTGTATTACGTCAGCCATTTCACCTTATTAATATTCGCACGTACGCAACCCCACTCGGACGATTCCGTCTCTGTTGCAAACACAGAATACTAGGACACCTGCGCATTATCAACCTTATCAGTGCTGCCAACCTCGTGAAAAATATCATCCCTCTTTTTTGTATGCGCTTCCCCGTACATGCACGAGTACGAAATTAAGTTGACATTGGACCATTTCTTTCGGATGCTTAACTTCTTTATGTCAGTCATTGTGTTATCAATATTATGGTTAAAGAAGAACTGAGAATTCGAAGCTGCAGCTGAAATCGCAGAAATGTTCGGACATAAAACGCGTATAACCGACAAAGTGAAAGAAGGGAGAACATGTATGCGCCAGGTAAACAAAATTGGGAACCACTACTCTGGATGAAATTAAGAAGAAAATGAGGGCAAATTTACAAAACGAGATGAGACGAGAAGGGTTTTGCGGGAATCGAGACGCGACGAGGAAGAATTCGCGAATCGATACGAAACAAGGATTAGACGAAAATTACAATACGAGACGACCTTGTTTTTCATCTCGTCACGTGTGCAATAATATTCAGAAAATTCCAAAATCAATGGCTTACTCTTGGTATGGGTTGGCTTTCCTGTTGAGGGCCGCGGTGGTTCAGTGGTAGAGTGTTCACTTCTGATGCATGGGGTCCCGGGTTCAAACCCTACTCCCGCCAAGTGAACTTTGTGGTGGACAAACACAGTGTGCGTGGGTTTTCTCGGGGTCATCCCGTTTCCTCCCACTTTCTTTATTCCACCATTTCATTCATTTCTCATCATCACCGTCTCCTTTATCCTAGCCGGCATATCCTTGGGACATAAAACTCAAAAATTTCGTTTCAATTTATTCTACAAAGATAAAACTTCTTTATTTCTTATTGTTGTGTTAATTGCTCTAATTACTGAGAGCTTACTACGCAGTCGGCGTTCCATTAACCATGGATATAAATGCATTGTTGAACTTGCCCAATGGGGCGAAGAAAGAAGAGGAGTTGTGTGAGCGCATGCGAGAGAATAAAAAAAGTAGTTACAAGGTGATTTAAGCAAGCGATTTTGTTTATTTTAAGCACATCAAGTGTTTTGCATATAAGGAAAAGAGTGAATAAATAAAAAAAGACTTAATTCAATTTATTTACGGCCATAACTGTGGCCTCTACTTTCCAGTGGACATTAGTCTCAGTGATACATAATGGACAGACAAAGCGACCCTGAAGACCTCCCTGGTCCATCAGGGTTAGGACAAAGGACTTTAAGCCATCACCAGCAGCCGCCTGATGAACGTGGCCCAGAGCCAGACGTTCAATGTGCGCAGGAAGTTCCAAGCGAAGAAGTTTTGCAGGAATTTGACTATACGTCGCTTTCACAATGTATTCTCCGTACTGTACAAAGTGTTCCAGTAACTCCTGGAGATATGGTCAACGTACTTGGAACAGTAGCTACATTGACAGGAGCAGATGCAGCAAGAGCTGTAGCCAATATCCAGGAAGGATTAGCTGGCCCTTCTGCCGTTATAAGTACAGTTGGGATGCTTGTTTTTTCTAGTGTGATGAATTTAGTTGAAGCAAGGACACGAACCTCTATTAACAATGCTAATGATGAGGATCCATTGTATGTCGGAATGGACATAGATTTAAATCCTTCTGATCAACTGGATGTATATTGGCCACAGATTAGAGAAGCATTTGAACGAAGGAGACGTATTTTGTACGTGAACCCTGAAACTCCTCGCAATCTCCTGTTAGAGACTATTTTTAATGGTGACCGATATCATTGGACTTCGATAGCTCTCGGAATTAGTGCCTTAATGTCATGCACTTCAGCTAGTGGAAGGAGTCTATGTTTTGGTGTGTGCAGTTTCCTAACATCTGTTTCCTGCAGTGAGCATTTCAGAAATACCTATCAACCACTGGAAGACTACTCTGTGACAGAGACTTCCATAGATAGAGAAGTTGAAATAGGTGGTCAAATGGTTGTCAGAAATTACGCAGTTATAGAGAGGACTCATAAGAAGATTCCTAGAGTGGTTATTGCAGCCAGTGCAGTAGTGTTGGGATCTTTTTTTCTTTATACAAGGACGATGGTTATGATCATTTTGCTTTGTTAGAGAGGACTAACTTTTCAGTGAAGTGGTTATATTCGCAAAAGACTTCCTTGTTTGTAGTGAAGCATTTCCCTTAAGGAAACTCCTAGTTGATTTCAAGTTTACATGCATATTTACGTATATATTAAGTATAAACTTTGTCACCTTACCAGAAGTACAAATTTTCAAGCAGTGCAAGGAGTGTAGCAGCTGAAATTACTGTATAATTTCGAATTTCGTTACAAGCAATCAATTCGTCTTAGTTCAAGAGCACTTCGATGAACTCTTATCTAAATTATAACTACGCAGACTATACCTGTATATTGTAAATACTCGTTGAAGCAAATGTGTTGATTATTATTGTAAATATTCATCGAAAGCAAATTAAATGTTATCAAACGCTTGTGAAGTTAATAGTTCAAGTAAAGGTTCAAAATGACGTATTTATGTTCAAACAACAAACATTCTGATAAATTTTGAAAAGTATCCAATTTTATACTTCCAGAATGGTATTACAATTACCTAATTATTGCTTTTGTGATCTTTCATAGAATGCACAAATGTGAGTGCCCGACAATTACGTCGTCATGAACTGTACACTCAATTTCCATAATAATAATAACTGTTAGTCATCATCACTGGCCTAGTAGCTAGCGAGCGTGCCTTTGGTAGACAAATTCCTCGGTTTTATTCCTGGTAGGGGCATGGAATGCATTATAATACTTCAGATATCACTTAAAACTTTGGGTTTCGTGCTATATAGCCCACGTACTGGCAAAGGTCGTAAATAAAAGCCAATCAATCAATTGAAAAGTCTACAAACAGTACTTAGTTGAGTAAATATTAGTTTATGGACACGATGTGAACCGCTGTGTTAATTTTTTATATTCTGTGTTATCTTTAACAGTGCTGTGTACCCACTTGCGTACACAAAGTTTCCGGGCTTCTAACACGAGATATTACGTAAAAGTAAGCATTTACTACACCAAGATTTATATATAAACACCTTATAAACTTGGGCTCCCTAAAGGAACTTTTTCGTACTCCACTGTGTATACCTCGCCATCTTTGTTGCTTAGTTCATTTATTTATATTTGAGATTATTTTTCTGTTTTCTTTGAAATCAACTGGAATTTCAGTTATCTAATTATGTTGATTTCTTAATATCTAGCTAAAAGTTTCTTTATTTGTACAATAATTAATATACAAGGCATTTCAAACTGAATATCGCGTTTTTCAAGCTTTGTGGTATTTATTACAACTAACTTGCAATTGTAAATAATACATCAAATGAAAGAGCAACTCAGTTTTGTATACACGAATGTGCATGCATTGTTTCCTCTTGTCTACAGCAGTTAAAAAAAAAGGAAAAAAGTTGTAAATGAAACTTTCAAAGATTGGTACCACTGCTGCGTGTAACACATGAAATTGTTCCATAATGATTGATTCGTAATATGATGTATATGGGTTTCTTAATGGTATACCTTTTACCTTGCTACAGCGGCGTTTGACCCCGGTTTGAACTCGTACACCATACTCGCCCTTAGGGCTCTCTGTGGAGGGCCCATGTCTACGCTGTCCTTACGCAAGATCACTGTGTAACTGAACTGACACAATCAGGTAGTATGTTGGGTATATCTACACTAACAACTGACCTTCGCTTTATCTCCATTCGCATTCAAGTCACGGTGTGAGGGCCAATTGAACACAGAGCTCTACAAAAAGCGACAGAACTTTCTTGGTTACCTTTATAATACTAAAGTTTCAAGAACTTTGCCGATCAACTTCCAAATAGGTTGCTGAAAGTCGAATAAATATGACGCTTACTACACGCTGGCTTTTAGCATCCACGTACAAATATATATTTGAGGTTGATTTTGTTACACATGCGCCTATTAAAATCACTTGCATGTTATGACCTGGGGGAAAGAATTTTCACATTGTTGCTATCTAGGCTCTTAAATAGTTAAACAATTTACCATTCGAAAGTTTGTGGAGCTCTTCTGTGGCTAAGCGGTTAGCGTACGCGCCTTTGGCGCGGAAGACCCGGATTCGGTTCCCGGCGGGAGCTCATGTGGTTCGGATTCCACGTTAATCAGTAGGTTCACGTCTCATATAGCCTCGCTGCTGAAAAGGGACGTTAAACTCAAAATCAACTCAACTCGAAAGTTTGTGTACCTATTGGCTATACCTATAGTTTCAGAATGTCGGAAATATAATAATAGGAAAGTTTTCCATATTATTTTGTTTAATTTATTTTTATGCTTTGATTACGGAAATCAAGCGATCACACATGATATAGCCTATATTATTAGTAACTTGTTCTACTTGATGTTAATCACAACGAAAACTGTGATACATGGAAAATGCACAAAGAGTAGTCTACCCTTATAATTGCAAATGGAAGGGGTAGATTGGTACAGAGCAATGGGGGCACATTCGTCCGTACCAATCCACCCCACATGCATGTGTACTAATGTGCCCCAACCGAACTTCAGGATCATTAATCCCTATAACTGAAAAATTACTCCAGGCAGGACAATTGAACATAAATGAAATTGTTTGTAAAAAATTACACTTTAATGCAACATACACAAGTTTTCAAAAATCCAGTGCTTATTACAAATTTGAGCCTACAAAGACATAAGTGAAAACTTACTTTTGCTCTAAGAAATAATTTCCTTTTTTTCTTTTCTTTTCTTTTTTTCTTTCTTTTTTTTTTTTGCACAGAGAAAAGAGCGCTGCGTCTAACGATCAACCGTGCCTCACTATGCTCATTTGTCACCTGTTGCTACCACCAAACTGTTGTCCATTTACCTCTTCACAGTGGAAAAATATCTACCTCGTACCTATGTGCCCTGTGTACCAATGTCCCCCCCTCAACCCTATATTGAGAGTGAAGCTCGATATTGAATTCCATAAAAAGAATTACCATCTTTCCTCTGCAACTGTGTTTACTTTATCTTTCACTAACATAATAGATTAATATTTAAAGAAAAAAAAAACAGACACAAAGAGACTGTATTTGTCGTATTTAAGCCTTTCTGAACGCCAATGCATTTCCCTTCCCTTCGTTGTTCATGCTGGAGTAACATATTTAAAATCGTGACTTTTAAGATTTATTTTTTCTGGAGAAAGGGAGAGGCGGCAAATTATGCCATTGCACGGGATGACAAATTGCCTAGGGCCGGCCCTGATGATATGTACACACAGGACATGAATATAGGATGACATAATTTGAAGTAATGCAGGGTGTTTCAAAATAAATATTTGGGTTTTGAAACTTTATAATATCTATTACAATTAACTTACAATTATAAATATTATATCAAATGGAAGAGCAACTCAAACAGTTTTGTACGCACTCATGTACATACATTGTTTCTTCTGTCTGCCGTTAGAAAGAGCAAGTAGCAAAGATGGAGACTAGAGAGCAGAAAGCTTTTTGTGTTTTAATAAAGGCTGAATCTGTAGTTACAGTGCAACCGTCTGTGTGAAGAATATTAAGGAGACGCTTATAACTACGTCCTTATCGTTTGCAGTTTCTACAGGTCTAAAGTCTACAGACTACGGTTTACGTGCCAATTTCGCAAATGAAATATTGCTGCATGACAATGAAGATTTTCTGGATCGTGTCTCTTCAATGATTTCACCTAAGAGCTAATGTGAATGCTCATAATGTTCGCATCTGGCGGTCAGCAAATCCTCAGGAGATGGTACAACTGAAACGAGATTCCCCTAAATTGAATGTGTTTTGTACCATATGGCGGAAAGTTTATGGGCCTTTCTCGCCTATCGACTCGATGTGAGCTGTGTGACGAATGAAGCTCACATCGAACACTTGTAGCAAAAACTGTTTGAGGCGCTCTTTTACTTGATTTATTGTTTATAATTGTACGTAAAATGTAATAAGTACTACGAAGACTTAGAATCCCGATATTTATTTTGAAACACCCTGCATTTCTCAGCAACAGTATTGGAAATAAGATGTAAAAAGGAGAGAAAATTTTCCTTATAAAGTTGTTGTTTACAACAACAATATTATTATTAGTCGAGTCTATTGATACTCCCAACATGGAGTTATCATGTTGAAAAATTTTCGAACGCCCTGTATAATAGTGTAGAATAATATATAATGTAGGATATGTAAGGATGTAATGTTGTCATTTAATCTTTCTCGTAATATTAGAAGGTAGAATTAAGTTAGGAAGTGCATTAAAATAGGTTTAGGATTTTATTTCGTATTTAATATCTATGTTTTGTTCATTTCTATCTTAATTTCCTATGTTTCTTAAAGATTCTGCTTATTTCTTTTATTTTTCATCTGTAGAACGCTTTTCTTATCTCTAAACATTCTGAAAACTCTCCCAGAAATTTCTTTAAAATTTTATTCTAAAAATTATCCTTCATAAAATTCTGTAGATTTTCAGCCATCTTCATAGAAAATCGTCAAAATTCACTCGGTTTTGGTGCATCATCTTCAATCTTATCTTGTATGACGTCAGTAGCACAGATTTACAGAATTATCTATAATTGGTCGCTTTCCTTTGAAGTCTCTGATAATTAGCTCATCTTCAATCTTCGTACTGTTACGTCACAATGTTGTTGTACTTTAATGGCGTCAGCGTGAAGAGAGCAGTCCCCAGTTACTGCCCGTCAGATATTATCAGAATAAAGTGGTAAAGGAAGCCGCTCCAGAACGGATTTTTCTACTAAAAGATCTAAAAGAGTTCAGTTGCAAAATTTGCGATATTTTTGTGTTCTTTGTTTGGACGGAACGGAGCGAGTAGCGAGGAGAATTAGTGAAGCGAAGCAGCCCAATGTTGTGAATCGTCGTCTGTATGAACTCTGGACGAAAGCTGATTACTACATGACAGGACTCTGAATTTTCTTAAGAACCGTGATGGTTAATGAATATTAACCGGTTCAATGTCAATTTAATATTATAAGAGGTGTGTGTGTGATGGTTATTTCTTCTGGAAACTGAAATATTCAAGAAAGCTCCATTTTTCGTCAATAGGAATTGGTACTCGTAAGGACAACCATTGGATGTGTATATAAACTCACTCAACTGTAAATAATGTTTTACTTTATTTCTAAAGTGGCTCAATCGAAGTAACTTGGTAGCCTGGATTTGGAAATACTTTCTTCTGACCTCAAAATTCACCAAGTTACATAGTTATAAATATGGTGTTCAGTCAATTATAATAATATAACCATGTCTTCGTAAATTCCTTTCCCATAGGATCTATACAATTACTGAGACAATATGTCATGGTTTAAGCTTACCTAGAAAGGGGGGGAATAAAAGGTAGAACAAACTACTGACGGAATATATACATACGAGTGTAAAATTTTCGTTTAGAGTGACCATCTAAATTCCTGTAATTTAGAGAAAGCCTAAATCTTGTGTAAGGTTATATGCAGTATTCTTTATTATTGTGATTTTTTTTTTATTTGGCTATGCATCGTTTGGCTGTCTATTGTAACCAAGCTAGACAAATAAGATAGGAATGACGTTCTCCGGTATACAACATATATTTTAAAGTTGTTTTTTTTTAAAAACCTATAACGTATCCGTAAAGTATTAGAAAATAAACCAAAGCTGTACTTTGATAAAAAAAAAGCATGATAGGTCGTTTTGTCACAAGTTTTTCGATAGGGGCAATTGGTTTTCTACACCGTGCGAATATTCATTTTTAAAGTAACAAATTCGATTCCCATTAAAAGAAATTTGGCCTGGACTGCCAACCAAAAAGTTTTTACGGTATATAAACAAATTTGTTGGTGTGAGTGTGTAGTGTGAATGTGTTTTAGGTTAGTGTAGGTTAAGGATTTAGTAATTTCATGTATATTTTGTAATAGTATGTGTAGGCAAGAAATAAATAAATATGTGAAAAGGGTGCCTAGTAATAGTAGCTGCTGTGAACAGCCAAAACGTCTGATTTATGATTTTTTTAAATGAAAGATATGAATGCCAGAATAAGAGGCACATTCATTGAGAGTTGAGAAATAAGTGAATATTAATAAAAAATTATTGAATATTGGGAATATGTAATAAATAGAATGTTATGAGAGTTTGTGTGCGTGTAATATTTTAATATGTCTAGTCACGAATTGTGACATGCACGGTAAAATAATTCTTTAAAGCATAATGCGATGTATCGTTGTGCCCCTAAACTGAATGTAAACAGTTTGTATAACGAAGAGCTTCGGTGAAACAAGTAAAAGCTTCTGGTTGACAATTATGTTTTATTTCATATAGAAAGGATACAGTAGAGTAGAATATATATATATTTTTTGATAGTAAAACATGATTTCGGTCAAGATCAAAATAGTGCGTCTTCCTATCAATCTGATAAATGAATCATCAAAGGGAAAATGATATGAGAGAAACGTTAAGGGGAACCCATCAGTGAATGTCACGAATCCTGATTCTTTTTTATTTTACTTTTCCAAAATTTTCGAGTTTCTTTATTTATATTTTTTTCCGTTGCGCAAAACTTCATTTAGATATTACACTTGTAGGGCATGTCTTCTGAGTTCCGGTTATTTCTCCCATGGCTATGGAGTGATTGAGTATATCTCTGGTTGCGAGCTATTCTTCTGTGCAGGCCACATAGATCGATAGCTGGTTAAACTGGCGATGTACTCAAGCGCACCTGGGTCCCGAGAAAGCGAACATCCGAGGAAACAGTAGACACGAATACACTTACACACACACACATATAAAATATTTTCTTACAAATTTGGCTACGCCAGCCAGGATGATATTCGGTGATGGAACTTGTAATGTTTCGATTATATCATTCTCAAGGAAGGATGGTCACAAAAAAGCGAGTTGAAGAAAGTGGTAAATCTTTCTAGATGAGCGGGAATAGTTACATATTGTCTGAGTAATTAGTAGATCAGGGGAATTTTATGAAAGTTTGTAAAAAGGGAAGAGAAAATATGTCGTGTAAAAAGTTAAGTGAGACCAATCGGTCTGTTGACAAGTATAGTTGTTGTGACGAACTAATAGAAGGAGTAAGCGTGTTTTGTGACGATTGTCAATTGTGGATTCATTCCCAATGCCAGGGATTATCGGAAATGGAAGTCACCGAACTGCAAGAAAGTACGGAACCGCGGTATTGTAAATACTGCACTGTAAAACGCGCTACACAGGTAGACTTGCCGGCGTCCAATGGAGAAAATGACACGGAGAGGGGTTCACTTGTAGTTCTTCCGCAGGTGATCGAGGCAGGAAATTATACTGTAGTGCAGGAATTGGTAGAGTCACAGTCCACGTCTAACCTAGCTGAACTTTTACAGCAATTTACACAAACATTAAGTCTAAAATTTGATCAAAAGTTTGCCAATGTCAGTAATCAGTTAGAACAAGTTAATGTTAATATGAATAATCAGTTAGAACAAGTTAATGTTAATATGAATATTCAGTTAGAACAAGTTAATGCTAATATGAATAATCAGTTAGAGCAGGTTAATGCTAATGTGAATACTAGATTTGAAAATGTAAACTTTGCGTTAGGGCAGATAAATGACAGATTTTCTAAAGTGACTGATAGTATTCAGGATCTCAATAATCGGTTTGAACAGTTCAAGCTAGAGACAAATACCATTATCACAGAGAAGTTTGAACGTGTAAGTAAAGACGTGGAGGAGGTACGTCAAGACGTCCAGGACCTTCAGCCCACTTTCACAAATTACCGTGAAACAATGGATGACCGCATAACGGGTGTGGAAAAGGAGTTGCGTCTGTCGGAAGGCACCGTGAATCGTAGATGTGACTCTCTAGCTAAAGAAATTTCACGTCTCGAATCACAACAAAAAGACGACTATCGGCAACTTGAGATCAAAGTACAGACACTCACGAACCGCGTCATGAATAGAGTACCTAAGGGAAATAGGAAACGTTTGTATACTGGATCCGTTGATTCAGACGGCTCGGATTCTGATGCTCTAGTGGAGGTTCCAGTATCTTTGGTTGGGGAAACTGGAACCATCACTACAGTGACGGTGTCAGGGTGCCTGTCAACGGCCAGGGATGCAATTTGTGGAAATGTCACCCAACCTTCCAGTCACATGCATATGCCAAATGAGGTGGTGAGACGGATGGATGAAAGAATTGATGGAAAGAGAAATGAAGGGGTAATTAGCCGCGTTCCTTTGACAAGTGTGACCTGTCTGCCACATCAGTGTTGCCAACTCACGCATGTTCCACTAATGTCAGCTCAGGTTATTCCGAGTGGGGTGCGTACGAGCGTTGGAGTTCTGGAGGAGGGGCACAATCGTACGGGGACTACCATCTCCGAGAAACCTTCATTAGGTCAAAATTTAAATAATACTGTAACTTTTGGACAAAATTCACCGACGGAAAGGTGCCCCGTATTAGAGTGTGGCACTCCTCAGAACACCAATGGGCGTGCGGACACAGCAAACTGCAACAAACATATCAGTATCCGATTGTCAGAAATTCGGAACTTACCCATGTTTACAGGGGAATTCGGACAAGCTAGTTTATTCCTCGAAAACTTGGAACAGACTTTCCAATTACTAGAGGCTTCTGACCGAGAAAAATTGTTATTATTGCCACGTTGTTTGGCAGAGGGGGCTAGAGCGGTCGAAGAACAGATACGAACCTACGATGATTTTGTTCGATTATTCAGGGACAGTTTTTTCTCCTTACGGATGGAGCGCCTACAGAAGAAATTCGTACAAAACATGCGATATGACCGGTCGAAATACCCTCGCCTGGAAGGTGACAGCGGAGTATTATGCGGTCGTGCATCATCCGGATGAAGGGGAAGTGATCGAAATTCTGCTTGACTGTTTGCCTCCGAATGAGTCTAAGCTATTAAGAGCTGTGGAGCCCAAGTCCACACAACAGTTAATTTTAAAATTAACCGAATTAGAGGGTTATCCAGAACACACTGGAGCTGTGACTAAGAAAAAATGGAGGAAACCTTTTGTACGACAAGTAAAGGTCCAAAAGAAGTATGGAAAAGGAGGGAAAAAACCAAGGAGTCGTCCTCACAAACGGAAGAGACTAAGGAAAAAACTCCGATGAGTAATTCACGATATTTCTCCAGTACGGAAGAGTGGAAAACACGATATCCTTGCAGGAATCGATGGAGGAATGGAAATTCCTACAACCGAAATATGAGAGGTCGTGGCCAGGGAAGACCGCGGTATGACCCATACCGAGGGGGCCCAGGAGTAGCCTATGGCTATGGAAATAGTGGAGAATACGGGAATTACCCAAGTGGATCCCAGGTTTTCCCAAATGGAAATGGAACTTCTGGTGGGATGCGTGCGGGTCCGCCATATATACCGGATGTACCACCACCTGTAGGGGGTAGTGTACCCCATACAACGCCTTCCCCACTGGTGAACATGGCGGCTGTGGCGGGATCGTGCCCATCTTACCCGACGTTCACATCAACGTCAGTCGGAAGTCAAACGAATGAAAACTGGACGGGAAATGCATATCGCAGTTCTCAGTAGGGGAGATTGCGAACTGCGAGATGGAGTCCCTGACTCCCCAAGAAGAAGAAGGTAACGTCATTTCGTGTAAAGTTTCGACCTATCAAAATTCATGTTTGGCGGATAATCTTGTTTTGGATAGTAAACCGTTAGTCAATTCAAAATTGAACGTTTCGAAAGATATAGAAATTTTGGAACATCGCAAAATTGCTCCTGTGTTTTCGATTTGCTTTGTGATCGATGAACGGGAATGCGAGAGTGATGGTGACCGAGGGGCCATTCTCACATACCCGTCACCGACATTGCAATGCTCGATTGGTGGTTTATCTCTCATCTGTATCCTGGATTCTGGTGCGAATATCCCTCTTCTGTCTATGGATGCGTGGAAAAAGATTCAATCAGTGTATCCATCTGCTAAGTTACGTCCAAATACTAACTTAGCGTTAAAAGGATTTGCTGGAGATGAAGTTCATCATGTTAAAGGTTTCAAGTTTTGAATTTAACCATTCAAGGTCATATTTTTGAAGTGCCACTATACGTTGTAGCCAAATTAAAACCCGATTGTATTTTAGGTTACCCTTTCTTTATTAGATACAAAGTTCTCCTGGATTGTAAATTGCGGAAAGCTTCTTTAGAAACAGATTCATCAGAAATGGTAACGTGGAATCTAGAGCAACCTAATCGCTGTCTTGTCGCAATTGCTGACACTTCAAAAGAACATCTAGAAGAGACTCTCTTCACACCTTCGGTTACAGTAGATGATATTCAGGCGTACATCTCAAAGCGTACAGATCGTCAACCCGAACATCAGCAACAGGTGCCTAAATTACTCTTAAAGTACCGACGCCTGTTTACGGAAAATCCGCGAGTGGTTATAGTAGAGCCGTATCGTATACAGCTCTCCGACGACTCACCGGTGGTCGGAAAGATGTATCCGGTACCAGTTCATCTTCAAAAGGAATTTGAAGAGGTTCTGGGGAAATGGTTGCGTCTTGGAATCATTAATGAGGGACCATCTCCCTATCGATCCCCAGTTCATGTGGTTCGGAAATCCTCGGGCTCACTGAGGCCAGTTTTGGACCTGAGAGGACTCAATGAGAAGGTCATCTGTCCAAAAATCCAAGTTGAACCCATTCCAGATCTTATTGATCGAGTCAGTAGCGCATCTGTGTTTTCAGGTTTACATTGTACCCAATCCTATCACAGTATTCCTTTGCATCCGGACAGTTACAAGTACGTCAGATTCGTTTATAAAGGTCATCAATATCAGCTAACGCGTTTAACTATGGGTCTTAAATCATCACCTGCGATATTTCAATCAGTCATGCATTCATTGTTCAGGTTATCATCGTTCAAAGAATATCTCATTATATACTTGGATGACGCTCTATGTTTTTCATCTTCTTTCCACGATCATTTTCATCATCTGGAGACTATTTTCAAAATTCTTCATTCAGCTAACCTTTCGTTAAATTTTCATAAATGTAATTTTCTTCAAACAGAAATTCCTTTCCTCGGACACATCATATCTGGGTCTTCAGTGAACATACATCCTAAAAGTAACGAGGCCATCAGATGCTCTACGGAGATTTCTTGGTCTCGTGGGATGGCGGAAGCGACATTTCAAAAACTTCGCTGAATTAACAGCTCCTTTTTATGACTTATTAAAGAAGGATCGGAAGATTGAGTATTCATCAGAATTGTTACAACGATTCGATCATCTTCGAGATCTCTTAAGTTGTCCACCAGCGCTGGCTCAACCAGATTTTTCGTTAACCTTTCACCTTTACAGCGATGCCTCTGCGGAATCTCTCGCCGGGTTCGCGGCGCAATTTCCTCCTGGTCAGGACGACCTAGAGATGATTGCTTACGCGAGCAGGCGGATCAAACCACATGAGATCTCTTTATCCATCTTCCAGCTCGAATTGGCAGCAGTTTTGTTTCTGTGCGAGAAATTTTCCTATTTCATTCTAGGGCGACGGACGATTGTCCACTGCGACAACGCCGCCGTAACCTATGCCTTTGGTCTTCCTAACCTGGACGCCCGAACTACTCGTTTGATCTTAAAACTACAACGTTTCGATCTCCAATTCGTGCACATAAAGGGCTCGGATAACGAGATTGCCGATTTACTCAGTAGATCTCTTCCTGAGATACCGGAAGTGAAAGAGGAGCACTTCATCAATTTTCTGACGTTTGCAGATTCGACCTTCTTGGATCTTACAGAGGTAAAACGAAAGCAGCAACAGGATGCATATTGTGAGAAGTTGCATAGCATCTGGAAGGATTGTCAAGACAATACACGAATTTGTAAAGAAAATGGTTTGATTTATTTTCGATCTCCACAAAATTCCCATTGGTTACTGGTCATTCCTGCCAGTATGACAAAATTAGTCGTTTCGGCGATTCACGACCGTGGACATCTGGGAGTAAAGCGATGCTTATCTTTCGCCAAGGCTATGTTTCACTGGAAAGGAATGCGTGAAAGCTTCACTCAGTATATTCAGGAATGCCTTTCCTGTGCACGCACCAAGTATTCGTATCGGGTGATTCGGAAGGGATCCTATCATGTAGAGGCCTCTTCTCCTCATGAGAAGCAATGCTTAGACCTGGTAGGACCACTCCCGAATAGTCAGGGATACAAATATGTTCTCACGATTCTGGACGTTTACAGTCGCTTTGTGTGCTTCTTTCCACTAAGAACGGCGCACGCAAGGGAGATTGTGGCGGTCCTTGAGAGGAGATATTTTTATAATCTACCTTATCCCAAATACTTGGTGAGTGACCAGGGCCCGCAGTTCCTTTCGCGAGTCTGGAAGGAGTTTTGCCAAAAACATCGAGTACAACATATACTGACCACGCCTTATCATCCAGCTTCCCATGGCATTATCGAAAGAACGCATCGCGACCTCCATCAGATACTTTGTCTATATTGTCATGATAATCAGGCCAGATGGAGCTATTATCTCAAGGATGCGCAAGACTTATGTAATCATTCGGTGAGCGAATCCCTGGGATGCACTCCGACGGAGATATTCCTCTCTTACTCAGCTTCTCAGGATTTCAAACGAAATTTCCCTTGGCCAAAGGAGTCTGGATCCGTACCTGACGACAAGAAATTCGTTATTTCCATACCTGCAGTAAAACCGAAAAAAGAAAGGAAAGAAGAAAAGAAAGGAAAAGATCAGATAAAAGAAGGTTCTCTGGTCACGTTAAAAACCCATTACTTATCATCGGTACCAAAGAAGGTATTCTCGAAATTCATGCTTAGATATCTGAGACCATATTTGGTGACCAAACTTTTCAGGAATTCAGCTCAACTTCAAACTTTATCAGGAGAGAATATTGGAGTGCAAAGCTACGACAACCTAAAACTTTTTCGATGTTCAGATCTGAAACGACGACAACCTCTTGGCGAGGCAGAGAATCCATTAAATCTCAAAGGCGTAAATAAAACATTTTAGAATTTTGATTAGGTTAAGGGATTTAGATTAGTGTAAATGTTATGTTTATTTTTCTTTTAGTGTAGATAAATGATGTTAGTGTATTCATGATGTAAGAAAAAAATTTTTTTCTTCCAAGGACCCCGGAAGATGATACCTCCCAACATAGAGTTATCATGTTGAAAAATTTTCGAACGCCCTGTATAATAGTGTAGAATAATATATAATGTAGGATATGTAAGGATGTAATGTTGTAATGGTGAGAAAGCCTTAATCTTGTGTAAAGGTTATATGCAGTATTCTTTATTATTGTGATTTTTTTATTTGGCTATGCATCGTTTGGCTGTCTATTGTAACCAAGCTAGACAAATAAGATAGGAATGACGTTCTCCGGTATAGAACATATATACAATATATATTTTAAAGTTGTTTTTTTAAAACCTATAACGTATCCGTAAAGTATTAGAAAATAAACCAAAGCTGTACTTTGATAAAAAAAAAAGCATGATAGGTCGTTTTGTCACAAGTTTTTCGATAGGGGCAATTGGTTTTCTACACCGTGCGAATATTCATTTTTAAAGTAACAAATTCGATTCCCATTAAAAGGAATTTGGCCTGGACTGCCAACCAAAAAGTTTTTACGGTATATAAACAAATTTGTTGGTGTGAGTGTGTAGTGTGAATGTGTTTTAGGTTAGTGTAGGTTAAGGATTTAGTAATTTCATGTATATTTTGTAATAGTATGTGTAGGCAAGAAATAAATAAATATGTGAAAAGGGTGCCTAGTAATAGTAGCTGCTGTGAACAGCCAAAACGTCTGATTTATGATTTTTTTAAATGAAAGATATGAATGCCAGAATAAAAGGCACATTCATTGAGAGTTGAGAAATAAGTGAATATTAATAAAAAATTATTGAATATTGGGAATATGTAATAAATAGAATGTTATGAGAGTTTGTGTGCGTGTAATATTTTAATATGTCTAGTCACGAATTGTGACATGCACGGTAAAATAATTCTTTAAAGCATAATGCGATGTATCGTTGTGCCCCTAAACTGAATGTAAACAGTTTGTATAACGAAGAGCTTCGGTGAAACAAGTAAAAGCTTCTGGTTGACAATTATGTTTTCATATAGAAAGGATACAGTAGAGTAGAATATATATATTTTTTTGATAGTAAAACATGATTTCGGTCAAGATCAAAATAGTGCGTCTTCCTATCAATCTGATAAATGAATCATCAAAGGGAAAATGATATGAGAGAAACGTTACGGGGAACCCATCAGTGAATGTCACGAATCCTGATTCTTTTTTATTTTACTTTTCCAAAATTTTCGAGTTTCTTTATTTATATTTTTTTCCGTTGCGCAAAACTTCATTTAGATATTACACTTGTAGGGCATGTCTTCTGAGTTCCAGTTATTTCTCCCATGGCTATGGAGTGATTGAGTATATCTCTGGTTGCGAGCTATTCTTCTGTGCAGGCCACATAGATCGATAGCTGGTTAAACTGGCGATGTACTCAAGCGCACCTGGGTCCCGAGAAAGAGAACATCCGAGGAAACAGTAGACACTAATATACTTACACACACACATATATAAATTATTTTCTTACACTATAACTACTACAACACGAGTTAATATTCAAAAAAAGTAATTAAATGTACACTTCTCCAAAATGTAATTGCATGCCCGAATTTTTCTGTCCCTTAAAATTCTAAGTTTGGCAACAACGCATTCTGAGTCAGAGAAGGGGAAGGAATGAAAAATGAAACAATACTTATGAACACAGCTCACAGTTTGCTGTTTGAAATTCTCAATTCCTCTTTTGTTACTTCTAATAACGATACTTCTAGTACAAAACAGTACCTTAGCATTAATGCAGCAAACTTCTTTCTTTTTTAAGAAAGAACACAGACATACTTCCCAACGAAAAAGAAAGATCGTCATAAAAACAAGGGTAGTTAAGGAGTTCGTTATATATCAATGCAACTGAAGGAGCGTTCTCTAGTTACTCCGATAGCCATGCGTGTTAAGTAATCTATTTTTGTGTTGATGCAATACTTTTTAACCTGGTTCGAATCGCACTCGATGCATCTATTTTTTTGTATTTTGTAATTTTTCAGTCATTCTTGCCGTACATTTTTATAGTATATGTATTACACGGAGGTGATGGACAACTTTCTAATTCATCCAAAAATAAGTGTACAGGCGTAGAACCTTTACTATGTATCCCAATGTGAGTCTCCCTAAGTGCAAATAACTTCTTGCATCGATCCATAAACTTTTCGAAAACCTGTAAATAAATCCGGAGATCTACTGTTCAGGAAATTTGTATCAGATCTAATACCTCCTTCATCACTACCAGAATGCAATTCGTATTATTATTATTATTATTATTATTATTATTATTATTATTATTATTATTATTATTATTATTATTATTATAGGCATCTTTGGCATGGAAGACCCGGATTCGATTGCCGGCGGGTGCTCATGTGGTTTGGGACCTACGTTAAGTTGTAGGTTTACTTCTCATATAGCCTCACTGCTGAAATGGGCGTTAAACTCAGAATCTATTATTATTATTATTATTATTATTATTATTATTATTATTATTATTATTATTATTATTATTGTAAGTAGGAAATAGAAAAAATGTTTGAGGGTCCTAAATTTGGTGAGACATTTTATATCTTCCCAGTATGGACTTTATTGTTGTCTTGGTGTATCAGAACTATTTTAGATAGGTTTTCACGAAGATCTCATATTTTTTTCACTTAAAAGTCTTAATAGCTCTCAATAGTATCACCGCTTCCTAGAGTCTATCTCACAAGAATGCACTCAGTTTCATAAGACATTGCCCATCACCTTACCCCAAACACTCTCACTTAGTATTTTAGGAGAGGAGATGAGGTGTGTTCTCTACTGTTTTCAAATCGGTTTTGTCTCAGGTTCAAAGTAGTGGATGTAAGCCATACATAGAGTTATGATATTAAAAAAAAAAACTGGTTGTATCCTCTTTTTAAAGATAAATGATGTGCTAAAAAGTTAGATATCTTTCACATTTTCCTATAGAAAAGCTAATCTGAAGAGAAATGAAAGTGAGTTGAGGCAATAGTGGGACACTAATTAGTATATCTTAGATCCTGTGCAGGGCGATCTTTCAACTTCGTGATTCATCCCATGAACTGGTTAAAAACAGCCAAAACCAGCACTGCACCAAAAGAAGGTCCTCCTGTGTGTTTGGTGGAATGCTCAGCCATCGTGCATTGGGAACATCTACCAGTTTGTCAGAGCATCAATGCAACTGTGTACTGTGAGCAGTTGGTTTGTATTCAAGAACGACTCAAAACTCTAGAGCCAACACAGCTGAATCGCAAAGGGGTCCTCTTGTTACAGGTCAATGCTAAGCCCCACGTGGCTAGGATGGCCCGGGACACCATTCTTATGCCTTTTATGACAAACACTACTGCATACGCCATACTCCCCAGACATTGCACCATCCAATTACCACCTGTTCTACCGCAATGGAATCCATGGCCTTCCAGAGCGTTGGTAGAAGGTCGTCGATGCTGGTGGGACTATTTTTGATCTTGCAGGTACGTCTTAGGTGACATATCAATGTTCGAAGGTTATGGGGGGAAAAGCGACAGAACTTTCTTGGTTACCTTTATAATAACAAAGCCCCGCCTCCTTTGGAGATAAGGGGACGCTCGAACCAAAATTATAACATCTTTTCCAGTTAGTAGTTGAGGTATGAAAGATTTCAAAATTTTGTAAACTGTAGGCAGCCCTTGGATTATTTACTTCTATTTTTTCTTATATAGACAGAATCTTATTTATAGTACGTTTTTATCTTCGTAAATAGCTTGCGGAACTTTTAAATTTTGATGAGAGCACAAGCAAACATTGTACTTTTTATTTTATTTTTTTTATTTTTATATAACAGGTTGAACTAGTTCTATTGAATTACTAAAGATACTGACAAATCTTCACATTCTTTTTATGAAACATTTTTATTTTGCATTTTTGCTGTTGTAGGTCCTTAAATCTATTGTTAAAATACTTGAGTTTGTGGAAGTTTAATAGAATATTATATTTCAAAATATTTCATGGAAAAATAAAACAAAAAATGTTATCTCTATTATCAGAAAGTCTGTGTGATATTTCAGTTTGCTCGTACCAATCTGCCCCAAGTCAGTACCAATCTGCCCCCACATGGTGAAGTTTGGTACAGATTGCAGACCTTTCGTAAAATATAATTTACTCCAGGTAGAACATTAGTAGAAACAATATTGTACATCGTAAATGTAGCTAAAGAATCACAGTTTAAGTAGGAAAAAATTATGTTTCTCAAGCTGACATTATGTTCTAAAATCTCGGGCAAGTAAAAATCGTACCAGTGTCCCCCCTCTCCCCTATCCGTTTGCGATTATAGTGCAACTAGCTCTTTTATCTTTATTTCTTGATTTTCCTTTTACATTTGTTATTTTTGTAAAAGTTGTTTCCACCTTCAATGATAACGATCTTATATGTGACAAAGACAAGAGTAGCTTTCACGTCAGAACTCTGATGACTAACTAAATGGAGCAGGTGTTCGAGAATTGAGTTTTTTGTACAGTATTTGACAACAATCAAGCAATTTGTGCTGGAATTTATTTGACCACTTGCTTTAGCACTGTCCATGTGACCTTAAACTAATGTGACTTATGAATGTAGTATTTAAGTAGAAGGTCAGCTTAGTAAATTTAACTACCATCATCATGAAGTCTGTTTCCAACAAGAAATATTTATTTTAAATAAAGTACTTATTACAGATATTGCCATCCCGTGCAAATGCACGTGTTGCACATATAGTAGAGCCGGTCCTGCATATCATATATCTAGTCGATGAATTATTCATAGGGTCTATATGATATTTAGAAAAATAACTAGTAGGCAAATTAGTATTAGTTTTTACTTTTAGACAAGTTATTTGCATTTTATACTGTACGTGATATTATTTTCGTACTTATTGAAGGAATGCTTTCACGAAAAAACAAATTTTCATTTCTACTTTTATTTCTTAGTTCATATTGATGAAACACTGCTGAAACTCGAATTGTTAGTAGGTATGCTACTCATATATATTGTAAAATATTTGTACAGTATCAGAATCTAGCGTTTAATTTATGTTGCATTTTACGGTAATTAAATCTACATAAAAATAATTCATACTTAAATAGACGTAAGAAACATTACAAATGACTATTTTTAAAAAAACGAAATTTAGAAAATAACGAGAGGCAATGTTTTTTTCTAAAAAAAAGTAATTTTTGAAAAAATACGAACGTTTTTTTCCTATTTACAACACTAATAGTGTGTACCTTCGGCAGACGTTTCTACATAATTAGTGAGTTGTATGATAAACCAGAATTGTTCATTTTTCTTGTATTTTTATTTTAGTGTTACTCCTCATGCAAATACAGTATATACTTTGGCTTTCATATTAGTTTTCTCGGTACAGTACAGAACATTTAAGATATCCATTGCAAAGTCTCAAAAACAAATAGGAGTTTCACATGACCATGCGGAAGCAATGTTGTCCTCAAATGAAGAGGGAGTTTGCTCTTCAAAGGGTTGTTTATCATTTCGAGAGGAGGTGAATTCCTTAACCAACGAAGCTACAACTGTATTTCTGCGAAGCTAAAACTGTATTTTTGTAAAATTATTAATGCAAGTAAAGAAAGCTGGCCATTTTGGTTTCAGGTGTTTTCGTTTTTCTGAATATCTCAGCATATATTTGTTCTATCGAAATGAAAATTCCGGAATAAATCTCTATTTCAAATTTCCTTTAGGAATAAGAAGCTACTGAGTCATAATGTTATAGGCATCACTTTTACTCTTCTAATAGAAACAAACCCCATGACTCCCAAACGTTGCCGGACCAAATGTCATTTGGACGAAATGTGTTTTGAACTAAACATCCCTAGACGAAATGTTTATTGGACCAATTGTCTTTTGGACTGAATGTCCTTTGGATCAAATGTATTTCGGACGAAATATCCTTTGGATCAATTGTCTTTTGGACGAAATGTCATTTGGACCAATTGTCTTTTGGACGAAATGTCATTTGGACCAATTGTCTTTTGGACGAAATGTCATTTGGACCAATTGTCTTTTGGACGAAATGTCATTTGGACCAATTGTCTTTTGGACGAAATGTCCTTTGGACCAATTGTCTTTTGAACGAAATGTGCTTTGGACCAAATGTCCCTGGACCAAATGTTCCTGGACCAAATGTGTTTGGACTAAATGCCTTTGGACGAAACGACCCCCAACCATCTTGAAAATAATTTTTGAGATTAGATTGTCATATCAGTTGTTAAACACATGACTTGACGTTGCAAAAAAAACATTGATATAGCAACACTTGTGGAATTCACTGAAGAATAGTTGCAAGGATTTATGGAAATCATTATACCACTAAAAAATTGTTAACTGTATATTTTCTTTATGTTAATAATTGTGTAATAATAAAAACACAATAGTTCTAAATATGCATTTTATTTACTATATAATCTGTAGCGCTTCCTCTTCAAAGAGTCTTTATACAGTGTTCAGTGTCAAAACTTTATTTTATTAGGGTCGCCATGTTGCTCTAGCAACAGTTTCTGCTTTCAAAATTTCTGATGTGTGAAGTTCATTGCAATACAGTAAGCCCGTACGCATTGGGACACTTTTCAGAGAATCCAAACCCTTGTATAGATAGCGCAGGACAGAGTTAATGGATGTTGTTTCGTATAATTATGACATACTTAAAATATTGGTTGAAATTACAATAAGCTTAAGGTGATCTGGTCAAAGTTAACATTTATATTAAGTATCAAACAGAAAACAATACAATTTGGAGACAGTTGTCGTATATTCGTTTAACGTGCAAACTTCCTAATCCGTAGCAATTGCAGCACATACAAAGCTATACACAGGTAAGTATCATACACTAATGTCGTAACGTAAAGCCAACATAAGATCTAGAACATCATTAACATCAATTAGCATCAGAGCATAATAGACAGTAATACATCTATCATATTGGCAGTAATACACCTATCTAATTATTTTATCATAAATTATATGAGCCGACTCTTGCTCATTTATACATAATGCACTACATATACTATTTTGTTGCCATAAATAGTCTTCCAGATCTTTTGACTACTCTGGATTCTTTATTTCAGAAGTTCCTTTTTCATATGCACAACTACTATGAATATGCCTACGTCTGTACATTGATTCATTTATTTCATATTGCATTCTAACTTGACATTATCAAAATTATACGACAGTGGCATATATTTTATAACTAGACCCTATTTAGCTGTTATTCGAGAATTACATAATTTTGGCATGATGACAAGCGACGTAAGAGAGTTTTAGGGACAATGAACTTTTAGCACGACATTTGCTGTTACTCTATTATCTACCAACAAATCAACAAAATTTCAGTTTCTGGCAATATGATATATACAATGTGTTTCGATAAACTTCCTATGATATTGTCTCTATTTTTGAATGCTCAAACTACCATAAAATTAGTAAGATCACAAAACGTAAATTTTTCACTTTTCCGATCACATTAAAATCAATTTGTTATATATATTCTTTTTCTTCTAGCAAAGCCTAATCTAATGTTTGTGACAGTTGCTATTAGGGCCCAATTAATTAGTAAATAATTTATTCTTATATTCTTTAGGGGGGGCGCGGTGGCTCAGTGGTAGAGCGTTCACCTCTGGTGCTTGGGGTCCCGGGTTCGATCCCAGCCCCCGCCAAGTGAACTTTGTGGTGGACAAACACTGTGCTCGTGGGTTTTCTCGGGGTTCTCCCGTTTCCTCCCACTTTCTTCATTCCACCATTTCACTCATCTCTCATCATCACCGTCTCCTTTAGCCTAACTGGTATAACCGTGGGACGTAAAACTCAAAGATTTTTATATTCTTTAGTGCATATTTTGAAATATATATATATATATATATATATATATATATATATACAAGGGCGGATCCAAGGGGGGCTAAGGGGCTATAGCTCAGGTTTACACTGGATAAAATGGGCTTCAATTCTGCTTTACACTGGATAAAACGGCAAATTATGGTTTAGCCCCTCCCTTGATCATATCCTGGATCTTCCACTATATTCGCTTTCCAACGGTATCCAGCCTTTTAGCGGAATAACGGAAGTGTTTAAAAGGTCTTTATTCACCACGACCACCCAGTGAGCCTCACTCAAGTTCTATTGTAAAGCTAGCAGGGGCGGCTTGCCTATAAGTGCTGCAGAGCTGCAGAACTACCAGCTATTTTAGTGGCATAAATGTATTTTCAATTGACTTGAATTGTGTTTAATTTAATCAAGGTAATAACATGTAATAATGATATTTGGTCTAACGGTGTCCTGAAATTATACTGCTGGATATACTACATATCGTAGTATTACTGGAAACACCTTCTGAAGCTTAATAATATTGCAAGAGCTGTGCACGGACTGCCCTATGCTTTAGCATTGAAACAAAAATCTTCACCAGCCGCTCTGTATTACGGTTTCCTTGTCTCTTAGATAGGATTTACTAGAGCTGCACTCCCAGCAGCTCAGAACTAACGAATACTTCCGAAGAAGCCGAAGACACACGACGTGATGTACATGAGGCTCCCTTCTCTTGTTTTTGATAACGGTGTTCAGTGTAATTGCTGTGCGGTTTGAAAGTAATAGCATTCCATGTTCAAGTTTATGCAAATTTCTGAACAAACACAATTTGTGTGACAATTTTAAGGAAACCGTAAACCTTTTGGAAATTCTTCAATTACCCCAACGACAATAGCTGAAGCAGAACGTTACTTCTCTAACTTTAAAATAGTTAAAACATTTTCGAGAAACACAATATGTCAGGAAAGAATCAATGCTTTGGCTGCCTTATCAATCGAGCGTGATTTCATATCCATCATGCCAAACTTTAATGATAGAGTAATAGGACATTTTGTACAGCAGAAGACACGTCGGATAGATTATTTACAAACGATAAAATATTTATAATTCAGTAGTATTAATACAATTTCTACCTGTAGACATTACGTGAATCCGAAATTGTTATGGTATCTGAAAACAGTGTTTCTTACGATATGGGTATGGTATTTTTAAAGTTTGTTACACGCAACGGTGGCGTATTTAGAGAGGAGCTATAAGGTTTAAGATCCCCCGAAATTCATTTAAACTTGTAGGCATCCTAAAGGAAAAATTAAGTGCTTATTCATATGCTGTGCATAGCTCCTCCCGGAACAAAATCCTAAATACGCCACTGACACCCAATAATCAAAACAATAGGGTTTTGGTTGCGATACAGTAAAGTTGTATATATATTTGTTAATTTCAATTATAATTGTCATTTACGTATAACGATTAGAGTGCTAAAATATATGCGGTTCGTGTAGATTTTATAATTAATTACTGCAAACGGGAAATTTAATATACAAAAAACACACTGTGCAGAACTACCTCAGATTATGGTATCGAGCCGCTACTGAAAGACAGTTTGTCTAGAAAGAGAATTTACACAATAGGTCTCGTAGAAAAGAGGTGTATTAGCAAGCACATGATAAAACCGAAGGAAACACACCGGCACGATATTGGAAGCTAGAAGTCCATTAGCACATTTTAATATATTTTAGGAAATGAAAGAAAAGACAACGCACAAACAGCAACCTATTTCGGTAAATATTTAAAATTTTAAAACTGGAATTGGAAGAGCATACGTTATTAAAAAAAGAAAGAAAGACCGTTTGCAAGGTACTCAAAGAAAGGGCAGTTAAGTTTGAGAAGTGACACCGATAACACGTACTACAGACCTCATACACAAAAGACACACACACACACATTTTATTCATTATTTTTATAATGTTGAGCAACTATAGACAATGAAGTGCGAAACACGTAACAGTGCCACACAGTGAGTTCACTCATAAAAACACTGATAAAGTTTAATCAAATTTCGAATGTTCTCCCAACCATACACTATTTTGCATTTATATCGATTTATAATAAAGTGCAACGAAACTTTGATTTGTGACTATAATTATTGTGACCAATTGTGATAATTGTGACTAACATAGATACAAAAAAAAATGAAATGAAATCGTTGAGTTTTACGTCCCACGGTTATGCCGGTTAGGCTAAAGGAGACGGTGATTATGAGAGATGAGTGAAATGGTGGAATGAAGAAAGTGGGAGGAAACGGGAGAACCCCGAGAAAACCCACGAGCACGGTGTTTGTCCACCACAAAGTTCACTTGGCGGGGGCTGGGATCGAACCCGGGACCCCAAGCACCAGAGGTGAACGCTCTACCACTGAGCCACCGCGCCCCCCTAACATAGATACAGATACATATAAAATATACATAGGTACATCATTTGTTAATCAGTTTATCAGTTGGATACACCAACACTCGACTTCTGCAATCACTTTGACCGAGACAACCTATGAAGAGACACCCAGATAGGAGGAGAAATTTGGATGCTACAGTCCAATGATGACGTTCCAAATATCCAGAGAAAGCCGAAGGCCTAAGAAGGAGAGAGAGAGATCGGGGGATGACCATACACATCTCGGGAGTCGAATGGGATGCTGCAGTAGGAAGAACTCAGGGGCTGCCTCATTTCTTAAAGAACAAAGGAACTTGAGGGTTGCAAGTGGTCGACCAGTAGTGAATAGAAGTAGTAAATTTCGAGGATTAAGCTTCGACGTGGGAATCTGCTGGAAGGTAGGAGAAAACCTTTATATTAATTTTCTAATTTGGAACCTGTTGCCGCATTACCGTGGACGATCACATCCTCTGGACTTGGCCCAATTTATCAATATGTCGAGATGTGAATTGAATCGTAGTAATCCGGCCTTGACGGACTGAACAATTATCTTTCATTATTATTATTTTTTAAAAAGAAACTAGAACTGGAAACGATATTTTAAAATTTATTTGTGATTAACTTTTTCATTTTAACCATTCACTATTCACACAGCTAATTAGTGTTAGATTCCGAAAATTATCTCCTTATATTATAGACGTTAGTGCTGTTTGCTCATTCAAAGATATAATATGTAGAAAATTTTGTAAAGTATAAAAAGTTAGGTTATTGCACGACAAGATTAATGTGTCATAAAAGCATTACTATGCAAGTATTAACTGGGTGAATGATCTTTGGGTTGTTATGTTTCTAACAAAAGATTTTTTTTTTTCATTTACCAAGTACATACCCAGAAAGCTCGTAATTGTCAGTTAGAAGACGAGTGTAATCTGTTTGCTGAATATAGGTATTTTTATTTGTATTGACAGGGTGTACCTAAATTGAAAGACATAGAGTATAATTCTTGCCCTAAGCATGTAAATAGAGAAAAGTACCATTTGGACCAATACTAACTCGCAAATAAGCAACTAAAAAAAAAGATATCTGTCTGCGCAAACGCAGCACAGATAATTATGAATAAAATATTGCGCAAAGTAAAATAAACAAATACAAGGTACCAATCTTTAGAAAGAAATATTGGCCAAGTTAATTTTAAATTTTTATATCTAAATATGTGTGCTAATAATCATTGTGTATATATCATATGACTATCTATTATGTGTATCCAAGTATATATGATTATGTTTGTTTTTATATTACAAGGTATTTTTTTTATTATTATTGGATATTATCTTAGATCTATATATATGTGTAGAGAATTTTCAATATAAAGTAGACAGTTCAAGTTAAATCAGTGCACTGCTCAAATCAAAACTTTCACTGTCTTTAATTAATCTAAATAATAGTCATGTCTTGCTAACATTCAAAATCATTTAATTTACCCACCTTCGGCAATTATCTATTTCTCAAACGTAGTTATTTCTCTATTTTCTTCTCGTATGGTTGATAAATAAAATATTGTCTTACGGACTAAATAAATTACGCACTAAAGGTTACATAAGAAGATAAAATAAAGATACCATGTATATTTAATATTTTATAGGAATGTCTGGAATATTCATCTTTAAAAAGTGGAAGATAGAAAATATTGTTTGTACTTCACATAATAAGAAATTACAGAAAAGGGTAAAATTCTCATTAAGTTCAAATCGTTGTTATTTGAAAATGTTGCCTAAGGTTTAAACAACATAAAAAAATAGGAATCCTTCAGATTTACCAGTCAACGTCTTTCGTATTTTCAATTTTTTTTTTTATTTTAGTGACATTTGTCTCTCAATTCATTTCAACTTAAAGTAATTATGTCATTTAATTTTTTATTGTCGTTCAATTTAAATTGTATTGCAAGTTTGGATAATTAAAAATTTATTATTGTTACCTAAACTCTATGTTAAATTGTCATTACAAAAATGATTCAGATTTCCCAACCTATTCTAGGTCAATTAGAGAATTTTCTTATATTGTTTCGTGATAATTGGAAACTTAGCTGAACTCATCTTCACAGATACAGTTACTAGTATTATTAGTTAATTTTCAGTTCTACATTTGCATAAATTATTTTAGCCTAAACTAAATTAATTTATGCAACAATTTTATTTTCCTATCGAAATGGCGGCTGTACAGCTGTTTCCCATTAAAACTACAATAGTGATTTTATTTCAGCTATGCATCGAGTGAATATCTTTTGTGAATACGTCCTAATTAACTACGCACCTATTTTCCTAGCGCTCTGGAGTACCGTATGGGGAAAATAGAATTATGCAAATCTATACCATAATTGTTATTTCCTTATGTTCTTATATTTGGGATCTATATATGCTTATTAGGCTTATAAATACGAGGTTCGAGCCTCATGTGGTGTAACTCAGTCTTTCATTAATCAACGCATATGAATTCAAAGCAGTACGTGTTAGGCAGGTTGTAACTTGCCAGGGCAAAGAATAAATATGCAAAACCAATTTGCATATTCATAAATAGTACTGGCCAACCCAAACACAATTTTAATGTAATTATTCAAATAATTTCATAACCAAGACTGAAAATCAAATTTATCCTGTCATAAATTTGATTCCCCCAGCCTTAAAAATTCCGTCCCCAGACTACGACCGTTACATGTTGAAATAGGGAAATAATATTCAAGGAGATGACAAGACTTCCTAGTTATGCAGTGCATACCATTATTTGTAACATGTAAACTACAATTTTAATGCTACTAAGAATACTGCAACATAAAATAAATTAAATAACAACAACGAATATAAACTGATTATTAACAGATCGTTATAAAATGTGTAATGGAACGTTAAATAACGGACTGTTAAGAATTAATTAGGTTTTGATTGTTAAATTGATTTTTGTTATTCATAGAAGTGACAAATAGTTCAAGTGCGGAAGCAATTTTAGTACTAAACAACAGACAAGGGTCAATCTTCAAAGTGCGAACGTAGAGATAGTTAATATTGCTGAAATTTTATAATTAACTACGATGACAGACAAGCAAGTAATTAATATGACGCACTAGAAAGTTCTTTCTATGGGCTTAGGCCCTTCTTTATTACCGTAGGCCACCAAAAAGATATTAAATATGTAGAAATAGTAATCAAAATATAATTCAATCATCAAATCAAAATTTCTGTGTTCTTCGGTGTCTGTCTATGTACGAAATTAATATAGTTAGAAAGATTGGAACATCTTCATACTTTTCTTATGTAACAGTTAAAGCTAGCAAATATAATTATCTGCATATTAAACATCGTAAATATTAATGAATATAGAATTAGTCCTTCTGTTGTACGAGATATCTAATTTGTCTTTATGATCAGCGGAGTTAATGACTTATTGGTGGTACCAAGTATCATTCTTGTATGCAAATTATAATATATGAATCGTATGCAAGGTTATGTTAGTCGAGATGATTATTATGAATAATAATAGTATGTGAATATATGTAATGCTTAAATGAAGATGGTAATTATTATAGTAAATGAATGAATTATTTGTGTAAGACGAAGCCTGACCTTGATGACAATGGAACATAATATTTACCCAGTCGTCATGTTGTAAAGTAACAAAAGGATGTCTTTGAAATTGTATATTAGTGTTTTTCTTTATAATTGAATAAAAATGAATGAGATCTTCGTGCCGATAAATTACTTAAATCAATAACTGTACATGTAAGAAATACCTGAATTCATGAATAATTTTCAAGTATAATAAATATGAAAAAATTGTTTTAAAACACATTTTCGAGATACAATTAGAGCGAAAATGAAATGATGTCATATGTTAAACATCGAGCACGAATTCCGTAAACTTGCATGTATTTCAACAGGAAGCTTTCGTAACCCTGTTTGAGCATTAATGTGTAAAGCAACTACAGTAACATTTGATTTTATTTTGCTGCTAAACTAGTTAATTATTCAATACTTGTATCATCCACAGAAGTCAACCAGTCGCGGTGTTTATTGTCCCGCGTGATGTGATTATTTTATAGATATGGTTACACTTAATATCCTGATACTTACCGGAATCTTCTGAGAAGACTTTTCCCCGTCAGAACGCGTGGTAGCAACCCAGGCAACATTACTATACATATGTTAAACTATAGTACAAAGTACATTTCAAAAGTGGCTACTTCCATACAGGATTGGAAGTTAAGGTGAAGTAAGGACATCGCAAATCTTAGTATTTATAATGTAAGATTGATATACCTTCATGTTTCTCAACTATGTGGTGGAGTTTCAGAGTTACCAGTCTTCGTGGGCTAGAAATAATTTTCTTCCATCAAGCATTGCATGTGTATAATTATCATACTCCAAATAAATACATTCAGTATTTATCAATTAAAAAAAAAAGTCATTTATCACAGTTTTTACCATAGGTAATGCTCAGTGTCGAATTTAGGTTTGATGGGGTCCTAAGCTATTGAGGGGGGGCTTTATACGTCAAGCTTTCTTTTTCAGTAACAAAATGTCATATTTTTAGATTTGAATATATGCCAGATGCTAATTTATGAAGCTAATAGATATCTAAATGAGAACAAGGGTCCATTACAAGCAGGGCTGGGAAACGTGGCTCCTTTATAAGCGGGACTGGATAACAGGGGCCTAATTACAAGTGGGGCTGCGAAACAGAGCCCTATTGTTTGCTTCATAAAACGGTAGTACATACAAAAGACCATTGTCGTATGTGCGTTTTATCTTATTTGCTTTTTTCTTGTTATTTGAAAATCACATTACAATCAGTTTTTTCTTTAAACATTTGGGCCCCCAAGCTAAGATGAATAAGATGAATTCCATGAATAAGATTTTTCCTAATTTGAGGATATTTTACAATTATATATTCATTCTTTTTGAACCCGTCATTTTTTTCTATTTTTTTACGATTTTAGTGTGTAAACTAAGTATTTGAGCTTTCATGTTGCAAATCTGTCTTCTTCAATCTATTATTATTATTATTATTATTATCGCTTCTCGGCTTTTGGCCTCGTGGTTGCTCATTTCTTTTAAGGTCTTTTCCTTTTATCTGGCCAATTATAATCAATGAGCAACTGTCCCTTCCTCCACGAGGTGGGGCTGGAAACACCGTGAGCAGTAAGTCGAGGTGCATTAGTATCTCGCAGCAGGGCTCTATGGTGGCTAAGCAGGGACCTTTCCATCTTCTCTGTTCCTAAGCTTCACAATATAATAGGTTGGGTCGTGAGGTCTTCAGTGACTTTAGATCCTCTGGCAGGTCGAGAAACTGATTTCTTTTTTTAAAATTTGTGAACAGATTCCTTTTTGGCCGTTTGGAGTCTTTTGTACGTCTGTGTGTGCTTTCATTGTTTTTATTTTCTATTTTTCTCTTTTCCTTTTTTTTTACTGTTATTATGTTTATATTAAATGGCACCTCTAGCAGATGATTGTCCACAATGTAATCAATGTATATATGGAAAGCAGAAGACTGTTAAATGTAATATTTGTCAGAGAAAATGTCACTCAACTTGTTTTGAACAAATTAGTAAAAAGGAACATATCCAATAAAGTGAATTTAAATGTAGTGCTTGTGCTTTAAAAGATTTTTTTTTTTTTTTTTTGTTTGTGGTAGTTCAACTAGTGCTAGGCAACTACGTGTCTCTGAAAATGAAAAGAGACAAGATGACCAATTATCTTGTTGTAAGGGTTCTTTTATGGACTTTGAAATGGTATTAAAATTACTTGAATTTAGTGTAAACAAGATCAAGAGTGAACTTTTACATGAACATTTTGAACTTAGAAATGAAATTGTAAGTTTGAGGAAAGAAAACTCTTTGTTGAGAGGTTTGTTAATTGGAGAACAAGTGTACACCCGTAAGATCTCAACTTCTAACCAGGACGTTGAACAAGAATTTATACCGACTCCTAACATCAATGATCAAAATCATTTCCCACATTTAACGGATAATAGTGAAACTGGAAAAGATGAGCAAATATCCTCTAAATCAACACCTTCACTCTGGTCTCAAGTAATATCCAAAAATAATAAACCATTTCAAGCTCTGAGAGCTAACAATTTGCCGATTTCAGATTCTCGGAGAGAACCAAGGAAACTCACCGTTGGCTGTGGCTCAGGCAATTCAAACCTGGTATCTAAATCAAGAAAAAAAAAGCACTGTTTGTAACAAGACTTAGCCCGTTAGTTACTAGTGAAGAAGTTGAAGGAATTGTTAAAGAACTCAATGTGAAAGAAGTGGTTTGTACCAGATTGAAGACTAAACATAATTCTTACTCTTCCTTTCATATAGAGGTGAATGAATCAGATTTTTCCCGAATTAACGATCCTAAAGTGTGGCCTACAGGTATTCTTATAGGCCCTTTCTATGGTAGATTGCGGAATTATGACGAAGTTACTAATTATAATTCTCCTACTAAGCATGATGAATCTAAACCTTAAAATTTGGTATCAAAATGTTCGTGGACTTAGAACTAAAAGTAGTGATTGTTACTCTTCAATTTCTGACTGTGAATATGATATAATCGCAGTAACAGAAACATGGTTATCCGATATTCATAGAGACTACGATTATTTCCCAGATACAGATACTTATACATGTTTTAGAGCCGACAGACTATATAGTGAAGAGTCATGTCAAAGAGGTGGTGGATCTTTGATGGCAATAAGGATTAACTTTATGGTGAATCGCAGGCCTGATCTTGAACTTATAAGTGAATGTGTGTCGATTGAACTAAAATGTAATACTGGAAAGAATCTCTTAATATCGTGCGTTTATTTTCAACCAACTTTTTCCCCTGTGAATTTTGAAAATTATTTGAACCATATTTCTAGTAGGTTGAATCGTTTGGAAAATGATATACTGATTCTTGGAGATTTCAATATATCCAAAGTTGATTGGTTAAATAATAAACAGCTTCCAGGAATACATTATTACTCCAAATTGAAGTTTCAGCAATTGTCTGTTTTTTTGGAAAATACTAACCTGTGTGTTGAACCTTCAGTTTCTGCTCTTGTTCTTGTTATCACAAATGCTACTTCTATGTCAAGAAAAACTAATCAGTGCATGGTCTATCCTGATACTTTTCATTATCCGATTGAAATCATTGTGTTTTTACCTAAAGGTTGTAAAATAAATAAGTTTTCTGAACGTTTTCAATTTGTTAGAGGTGATTATTATGCATTATATCAACAACTGGCTAATATAGATTGGTATAATATCTTGTTAAAACCTTATATAAATGAAGCTGTTTTCGATTTTGAAAAAGCAATTGTGTTAGCTATGGAAACAAATATTTCGAAATTTAGGCCAAGAACATCTAAATATCCTTGTTGGTACTCCAAAAAATTTGTTTCTTTATTAAAAGCAAAGAATTTAGCACACAAAAAGTATAAAATTACACTAAAGCATGAAGACTATTTATTATTTGCTAATTACCGCAAGGCTTTTAAGACTCAATTAAAAGATGACAAACGTATTCACTATATTAAAATGGAAAATCAATTAAAAAGCAATCCTGAGAAATTTTGGAGATATGTATCTAAGGGTAAAAACAAGACTGCAACTGGAATTGTAGTAAATGATTCTTTGGTTACCGACTGCGAGTCGTTGGCAAATTTATTTGCAGAGTACTTCGCATCAGTCTACCAGACATTTCCAAATATTAGTAATACAAATAATTATTCAACATCATCAGAAACTTTCTGTGAAATGAAAATACCTTTTATTACAACTAGAAATGTAAGAGATGCTATTAAATCCTTAAAGACTAAATCTGTGTCAGGTATAGATGGAACATCTGTTTTTATTATAAAAGGTGTAGCTGAGGTAATCTCACCAGTGTTAGCATCTTTGTTTAATTGGAGTTTAAATGAAAATATTTATCCTGAAGCCTGGAAAATTGTAGCCGTAACACCAATACCTAAGACTAAAGGTGACAAAATTAACGATTATAGACCAATATCTATAGTGAATGTTATTCCTAAAATTTTTGAAAAAATAATGTCAACTACTTGTATAATGCTGTACGTGATCAGTTGGACATAAATCAACATGGGTTTATAAATGGTAAATCAGTTATTACAAATTTGGCATGTTTTGTTCATAGTTTGTTTTCTGTTATTCGATCGCGTGGTCAGACAGATGTTATTTACTTTGATTTTGCCAAAGCTTTCGACAAATTACCTCATCACTTATTAATAAGTAAGTGTATAAGCACAAATTATCAAATCAAATAATAAAGTGGCTAAATTCGTACTTAAATAATAGGAAATTCAAAGTAAGATATAACGGCTATATGTCTTCTATTCATAATATAACATCTGGTGTGCCTCAAGGCACTAATCTTGGTCCATTGTTGTTTTTTGTTGTATGTACATGACCTACCTGAGAAGTTATTTTGTAGATATTTTATGTATGCCGATGACATAAATTTTTTTAAAGAAATTAAAACCTTTCAAGATCAAGTAACCTTACAAGATAATATTGAATTAGTGGTCAAGTGGTCTGAAAACAATTTTTTGCCTTTGAATATTACCAAAACTAAAGGTATAACTTTCTCAAGAAAAACTTATCTTCTTTTGTATAATTACACAGTCGGTAAACAGAGAATCGATTTTGGAGCCTATGCCAAGAATTTAGGAATAATTTTAGATAACAAGTTATTATTCAACAAACATTTACAGGTAATAACTTCTAAGGCTAGGAAGAATTTAGCTATGTTAAAATGTCTATGCCGTAATTTTTCGAATGTCAACACCTGTAAGACTTTGTACATTTACAACGTGCGATCCCATTTGGAGTACGGCACTGTTATTTGGAACAGTGAAACTAAGTATTTTGTAAATGCTATAGAATCTGTTCAAAACAATTTTTTGGCTTGGTTACGATGGAAGTTTAAAAACTTCAAAGATATGAGTTTGTCTTGTATATCTAAAGAACTTTATTTGTTACCTCTAACTGATAGGCGGTGTATTTTTGATTTGAGTTTCTTTCATAATATTCTTCAAGGTGTATTTTCTATTGATGGTCTATGGTCCATAAGAATTCCATATCGCAATGTTAGAAATTTTGTACCTTTTGTTTCGAATGTTCCTACCCTGAAATATTCAATTTATAAAACTATAGATACAGTCAATAAGTATTACTATGCTATAGATATCTTTCAAAGTAATTTTGTTAAATTCCGTTCACAATTAATTAAAATTCTAAAGAATATATAATTTTTTTCTCTTTAACTTGTAAGGTGCCATTTGAGAATTTTTTTTTTTTAGGTTTTTAGGTTGTTTTTCTTGTTCTCTCTTTTAATTTTCTTTCTCTTTTACTATCATCTTTTTTCTTTTATCCTTGCTTCCTTTTTCGGATACTACACTTCTTTTTTTTCTTTTTTTTTGTTATGAGTTTTACATGCCATATGCTTATTTTGTATTCTTTCGTATATTTATTTTACTTTTCATTTCTGTCCTTTGAGTGAGTGTATTTTAATTAAGGTTTCAATTGATTTGAAAATTACGCTTATATTCTCTTATGATTTTCATGTATTTTCATTTGTAACTTTATGACTATATGTATGTTCCTCTTTAATATGTTATATACTTTTTCCTTATTGTATACTCATATCAATATGTTATTATTTTAGTCTCGTGACTGGGTGTATTTTGTTTGAGATGTACTTGAGATGATAATTATGTTTATTTGTTTTTTCATTATGATTTTCATTGTATGTTCATCTGTAATACCCATTGCATGTTTCATTTTTATGTTATGTTTAAATGTAAGCGCCCTATATTTGTATAGTCTTTCTTGGGGGCACTTTATGGCTATAGTTGTTTGTCCCTAATAAACATTTGAACATTATTATTATTATTATTATTATTATTATTATTATTATTATTATTATTATTATTATTATTATTATTATTATTATTATTATTATTATCCAGGAATTTATTGGACAAATGTGGCGAGATTTTGGGGAGCGGAATTTTGGACTGCGATGTTTCGATAACAAGATATTGTGTACATAGTGCAAGTTTTAAGTGAATCACCCTGTATGATCAAGTTGAAAGAACCTGACTGTTAACCCGATACTAACCAAAAATATTTACAATTAAGGTGACATTAAAATTTTTCATATTCTAATTAGATTATTCGAAAATATTATTCTACCAAATGTATTTAATTGAAAAGTATGCGCCCACAGTTGACATCACTCTACTACGTACATTTCCTATAATAATAATAATAATAATAATAATAATAATAATAATAATAATAATAATAATAATAATAATAATAATAATAATAATAATAATAATAATAATAATAATTATTATTATTATTATTATTATTATTATTATTATTATTATTATTATTATTATTTTACTGAAGCAATCAATCGCTCTAACAAAGACTTACAACAATTGTACCTGTTACTTAGAAACTAAACACCCTGATCTATGAAAAGTCGTATCAGAATGTGTTCTCTCAGTATCGATCAGTAACTTTCATCTGTACAACAGGCAACAGCTTGTTAAGTTACCTCTGGGTTCATTGTGCTTTCATATTATTATAGTTATATATGACTGAGTAGTGGCGTATTTAGGGGACTATCGCAGTCAATCTTCCCCGAAATAAAATTGTTAGTTTAACGCAATCCACGTACAAAAATAATCTAAGAATTTCATTGACTTTTCATTTTCTTCTGCTCTTTGTCAAATTTCATTCCACGTAAGAAATTCGTTCTTTTTCTTTCTTTCGTCCATTCTACTCCTCTGTTTCTCTTTCTTAGTTACTCCTATCATACTTTCGACCGTTGTTTGTTGTCATTCAAGTTGACCGTCGTCAGTAACACGAAAACTAAGAAGAGCTCATAAGAGAAACTGGTGTTCCACACCAACGTGCACAAGTAAAATTGCAATCAGTATGTTTCAGCTTTAACTTGTCTCAACATTTTCTTTCAGATAAAAACTGCGTAAAGTGAAACTAACCTTTTCTTTATTTCTTTGTAAATTGTGCTGTCATTTTTTCTGTCAAATGCTTTCATGTAACTAATTGGAAAATGAAAAGTCGTTCACTGGTTGTGAAAAATTTCTTTTCTTTGCGAATGTAGTGAGCTTCAGAATTATGCTGAGATAATTTATTAGAAGTTCGCTTTTAATACAAATCATATAAGAAATGCACAGTAGGTTATATTTAAAATACTTATATATATGTTCAAATGATTTTTTTTTCTCGTTTCGCCACTGAAGACAATAGTATATCCTGCTTAAAATTTAACGTTTTTTATTTTTTAGATTTGATTTGTTACTAATTACATAGCTTTCTAAGTAGGACTGGCCTACTGTGTTAAAGACATTTAGAATCTGCTCTAGCTCCTTAAAATGTTCAATCCTGCAGCTCACTTGCATCTGTCATATGTTATGTGTAGATTTAAAATGCTTGTACATTTGTACACGTAAGTTGTTTTTTTTTTTTTTTGTATGCTCACATTGAAATAAAATGGATTTCTTCCACTTGGCTATCATTTTTTGCATTCATGAAAAGAAGAGGTAAGCAATTATATATTTCAGGTGCCATTATGAAATATGTATTATATTTACTAAAAAAAAAAAAAGTTAACCTCTCTTTCTATCTAACTGTGTTCAGTTAGACCTTCTGCCATTATTTTATCATTTATTTTTTAGTACTTTTTTGTACTTTCTAGAAAAAACTTTAATAACAGAAAAGAAAAGTATCTAAAATTTGCTCCTTGCTTTTTGCCTTTTTAATATATTTCTTTGCAGTCAGTTAATTCTTTTTAAAGAAACTTAAACATACAAATCATGTAATTGGTGAAAGGCAAAAGTATCCCCTTTTATCTGCAATCACAAAGATGTGTCCTTTTCCTGTGGCATATAAGGTGCACTGAGAAAAAAAAATGTAGTTGGCGTACTTAAAAACGTAGGTTACATTCGTAATTCCTGTAGTTTTTGGACTTAACGTAAACCGTATATAACAGTGCTATTCAACCTTTTTTTCTCGCATACCCCTAAACACAGTTCTCCACCCAATTGTGTACCCCTAAAGCTGTTTAGAATAAATTAAATCGAAATGAATTTATTAAACTTAATACACATGTTCTGTTGATTTAAAAGGAAGGCAAATAGAGTCCCAAGAAAAGGACAATCAGTCCTTTTGTCCTTAAACAATTTTTAAAAGACTATTTTCAGGCGGATAGGGTCTAAAGTGCACGTCCGAAAAAAATAACATGGATATTTTAAAATTTTCTCCCAATATGATTATTCAATAAATATTAGAAATATGCTTATTTCAGGATTACGTACCCCCAGAAACATATATCTGACGTATACTGCAAACGTATATCTGAAAAAGTATGTTATACGTATCGTCCGCATAAGTGTAATGACGTCAATCATGTGACGTCATCTGCAGTATCAGTATATACGGAGGTAACATCTAGCTTGTGACGTCAGGACCGTATGTAGCATGTTGGTTAATAATAATGACACACACTATCAGGACGGAGCATAATTTTAAGAATTATGCAATATACATTCTGTACGTATGTTTCTTGCGTTCAACCCGAGACAGCATCTATATTGTACTTATGCCCCGTACGTATGACTAGATACAGTATACGTATTGTACGTATGTATGATACAGATTTTCCTTATGTTGCACACAGCTTCTCCAAATGCAGCATACAGAATATCCTTAGACACTATATAGAGTGCACATATGTAGCTTGAGTTTGCTCGTACTCGAAAAGAAGTATAACTAGTAAACTCACCCATACTCAGTACCGTTAGTTGCGTGGTATTGTCCATGAGTCAGAGATCATGGTATCTCATTTCGTGTAGATTTTTACATTTACTTAACTCTAAAAATGTATTCTGTCGCTAATCGAACCCAGTACCATATATATACCGACAGGTAGTACGTTAGTTACAAGGTGACATGAGTGAAACACTAAACTATTCGATTGACACCTGCGGCCTTGTCAACACTAGAGAAAATTACAAAGTGATGAAATAAATATGGAACATATTTCATACAAAGTATAGCCATGTATGAAGTCTCCTTTCTATACGTTTTGGATAAAGAATACATCTGAAGAAAGCAACATAGAAATATATAATGATTTCTCTGGATAATTTGAAAAAAAAATTCGATTTTTTTATTTAAAATAAATATAAACAAAGACTATTGGGCAAAAAATAAAAAAATACATTTTTTAAAAGAAAATCCATTGAGTAGATTCTAACAATAGTTGATTTTTTCGGTCATATCTGCATTTATAAAATCTAAAATATAGTTATAATTTTTTCAGAACAATAAAACGATATAAATTGTAAAGAAAAAAGTTATCAGTTTTATTTTGTTTCTGATATTTAGATGCATGTATGGAATTGATTAAAATTGGAAAACAAAAATAATTTTGAAATATATTCTTTACACATATACGTTGGTAAGTTCACATTTGTTTGTTTCTTTCTTTCTTCGGATTCTCAATAAAGTTGACTACTGAAAAGCTGAATTAGAGATTCTGTGTTTTAACAACACCCTCTCCAGATATGTTCAGTATACACATTGTCTTACATACAGATCAATACATTAATTATTAATGCATGTCTGAAATAATAGTGCTTCGTTCATAATTTTAGTTTATCCAATCAGACTTGCACAATGATAAATAATATTGCGAGGGATAATGTTCTTATTTACAGAGAAAAAGAGTTGAAAGGACTTAACACTAACAAACATTTTCTTTAAGCAGACATAATATTTTGTTCTAATTTATGGAAGAAAGAAATACAGTATCTTTATTAAGGTTATATATTCGTACAAAAGAATGTACATAGAATGTCGTATGCCTTCAGAAAGGACGTGTTTTTAGCCACAACCTACACTGCTTCTTTTCGCTGTCTTACAAGCAGAATCCTGGTTTCATTTTGATGCACGAAATATCTCAAAAAAAAAAAAAAAAAAAAATCTAAAATGTTACATTGTGTGCTTTGGTTGCACTTAACGAAGCAAAGTTTCTTAACATTTTTAAGATTAAATGGACAAAATCTGTTCGGTCAGGTATGGATTTTTGAGTGTCAGGTAGAAAAACGATGAATTTTAAAAAAGTGTTTATTGATGGTGAACAACAACTCAAAATGTATTACTATGCAAATGTAAGTGGGTACCCTAATGGTGTTCGGGGATACCATGAGATACCTAATATCTGCATTTTTAGATATATGGAAATATGTGTCTCCAAAATGTAAAGAACTAATATCTGTTTACCGAAAACCGCAACTCGGTAAGCCTTATGGATACCGAGATATGGGAAAATAAAGAGCGACACAATAGAAATGTGGAGTTTGAGTACTAGATGGTGCAGTTTCGAAAACGTGATTACTGAGGGCTAACAACAACCTCAAAAGTAGTTTCAATTCAATACACTACACACACGCCTGTATGGGAGTTTTCAGGTACCATACCATTCGCAGAATCCTATTTCTAAACATTTTAAAATACGTCTTAATAAAGTTTTAAAGAACGTTACAGGTGTGTGTTTACCGAAACCGCAAGTCGGTACACCTAACAGTTACCGAAATATGGTAAAATAAAGAGCGGCACAATAGGTACGTAGGGCTTGCATACAAGACAGTACAATTTAGAAACTTAATTAAATTTTGACTAACGGCTATCAAGATATTGTTAAACAAAGGAAGGACCCATACAGTTATGGGATTTTCGTGTTAGGTGGTCAATTTTCCGAAACCAGTTGTGGAATGTTAATAAGGATCAGTAGCAATTTCATCTTAAAGTAATTAGGTATTTCCATGGGGTTTTAGAACATCATGAGGTCTTCCAAGATTACATTTTAAAAGCTTTGAAAAATATATCTTGACAATTGTAAAGAGTATTAGAAATATGTGTCTATCCGAAACTTCCAGCCAGTACATCTAACATCTAGAGAGACACCGTGAAATAAAAGCGTATTAGATCTTGAAATTTCAGAAAATAATTATTGATCCCAACAAAAGTTAAATACAAAAAGTTAAAAATAATTCATTTTAAACATAAAAGTAAACAGTATATTATCAATCTAAGTGTGTGTAAAATGAAGCATTCCCTTTTATAAGAGAAGTTCATAACGTACAAGGCAGAGTCAATAAATTACTGGATTCGATTTTCTTTATTCAATTGCAGTCTATTACTCTCTGCAGGAAGTTAGTTTACTTTGATAAGAGGCAATAACAGTACCTGAATTGAATGGGATACAGTGTTTCGTTACTGAACGTGTGTTTAAAGTTATGTTCTAGGCTTGATGAATAGGTACAGAATGACATTAGATTATAAAGTTGATTTTGAAGAGAATAATATGGCCTGTAGACACACATGTTTTTCGGGTTTAAAGAACGCAAAATATTAATTGATGATGATAACCGCTTGCATTGCCCATTCTCCAGTAAAAACATTTATATAATTGTAAAGTTATTTGCAAGTATACATGTAACTGTTAAACCACTAATTAATCCTATATAGAAAAGTAGTCTAAATTAAGTTATACAAGAATATATATTAAACTACTAGTACTAGCATTCATTTTCTATATTACAGAAGATTGTTCGCTTTATATCCGACCATTTTTGACGGGTACTCAACTCAAGAGATACAGCGCCGCCGCCCCGTTATGTTCTATTGGACCCTCAGTATTGTGAACTATCACACGGCACCGCAGTTTGCATTGCAGCAAGCTCCTGTGCAGCACAGGCATGGGAATTATGTTCCATTCCTCCCCGCAAGTTTTCCATAGACCATCCAGGGAGTGCGAGCGGCGATGTTAAAGACGTCGTTTCAACAGTCCAAATAGGCAAAATTCCATTGGACTGGCATTTGGGCTTTTTACAGGATATAGGCCAAGTACTTTCATACAGTTTATTGCAGTTCGTCTTACGTTCGGCAATGATGTACACGGCCTTCCGCACACACTTCGACTTAAGGCGCTTGCGAATTGTTTTGTTCACAATTGACGGTGTGAGGTGGAATCTATAGTCCATATTACGTTGAGTCGGGGGATTTTCTTGGCACACCAATCGAGGATCCCTCTGAGCACTACGAGTGTCACTTTGCTTGCAGCTCTTCTCCTGGTGATTTTCTTGGATGAATGTTTCGCAAGGGAAGCCGATTGTGTGTAACTGGCCACAATAGCTCTCGCAGTAGTCAACCCAAGTGTTAACCCATTCTCCCGACACTGTCTCACAATGCATCCGTACGAAAACTTAGCATGGAAAAGGATCGTTACGTAACCCTCCCAGTACCGGTTGACTTTTGGTGCCATTTGATAACCCTCACTACCAACACTCACACGCCTACAAGGTCAGATACAACATTGCTCCCACAAGCAAATCCATAATTCCAGCATGATACGCCAGGTGGCAGAACCAAATCGAAAATGGTCGAATATACAACGAACAACCTTCTACATATAACATGAAAATAACTTCTTGAGTTAATAAGAACTTAGGCAAATAAAATTAAGACAAGACGCTTATGAAATTCATAATATGATAAAATTGTCATTTTTTATAATGCTTACTTATGTACGAATAAAAGTAAATAATGGACGTACTTTGTATATATTTTTCTTGTCCTACAAGACAATTGTTTCGACATTTTTGTAAGAATTCATGGTGCATTTTTCAAGTTCATTTTACCTTGAAGACAGTAAAACTTATTTGTCACTTACTGGAAGAACTTAATGGAACAACTACTCAAGATGTAGGTGATAACTATAGATGATAACTATAGATTTCATCGTCTTCAAGGTAAAATGGACTTGGAAAAGGTACCAGAAATTCTTACAGGTACCGAAATGATTGTCTTACGAAATAATGAAAATACACGCAAGGTATGTCCTTGTTGTCAATTAAGCATATTTCTTTAACTTAGAATTTTCAACATGAAAAAAATAATAAATAAAAAATTAAAAATTAAAAATAAATATTACTTTAAATATTTCGACAACTACCTTCGAGTCTACTATCATCAGTGAAAAATAGCTGTCAAAACAATGAAAGTAAATTAATGATATCCTAGGTTGAAATATTAAGTTTTCAAGTTGTTAATATTTATTAAAACACACGGTTCTACTCACAAAGTAAAATGATCACTTTATTTCAGCGCTTATTAAATGATACAGTATCTAAGCCAAAATTAGTTTTCAATTTCACTCCAAATATTCTCCTTTTTCTTTATTAATTAGTTTGGATAACTTCCGACAAAGTAAAACCACACTCAAGAATTCTACTTACAGCTTTCCGTAATTCCTGAATATTATTTGTACTTCTGAGCTTTCGACTCTCAACTGAAGTCCTGGTCATGGAGGATAAAAATAGGCCACCTTATACAGAGTCTTTTTTGACTTATGATTAGCGTCATACTAAAGGCTTGACTACTGCAGGAAACATATGTTAGTCAAATTCTTTAGTATGGCACTAATCACTCATCAAAACGACTCTGCATAAGGCCCAGGATGATTAAGAACAAACACATCAAGGAATAAAATGGAACGGACAGCAAGTAAAGAGCTGTGCTGGAAAACACTTTGTCAAGTACAACGATTAAATACCAAATACTGGCAGTGTGACCTGCAACATAGTGGAGTCGATTTAAGCACTCTTTTGTTCTTTGATGAAAGGTTGCTAGCTCAGACTATTATTTTCGTTGTTAATTGTTATGCTAATGCTATAAGAGTTTTGTTATTGTCGTTTCCCATTCATTACTTGACCATCCTTTGTCTAAATTTAATTTTGGGTTTTTTAAACGAAAAAAATATATTCAAATACGAGTCTCCACTTCGACATTTCTGGCCTGCGATAAAATTTTGAATCTTCTATCTTATGTTTGTTTTTGTTGTTTCGACACACCTGACACGGGGTTTTCCGCTTTTGAATTCCTAATATACTTCTTGATACGAACCTTTAGATTATCTTTTGGTTTTGCGTATGTACTCTCATGGCAACTTCATTTTTCATAAGTACCTAATTATCCATTGGGATCCGTGTAATAACTCTTAAATTGGGTAATGTTCTTTTCTAAGGTTTTGGGAGGTTTTAAAGCTGTACGGAGACCGTATTGCGTAAAGATCTTATTCAATGCATTTCCAACCTGGAAAAAAAGGCAATCATACCGTTTCCTGCCTTTGGTGTCGGTTTAAGGCTTATCGGGATGTAAATGCCATTTTACCTGGTTATACCAATTAATTAATAATGGGAATGGTTATCCAATCATACTACGTAGTTTCATTAAATGGTCAATCTCTATCTGTAAACAGTGGTGCTATTCAGCTGCTTCGCACCGCTTCACTACAACCAGTTGTTAAAATATTTGCAGTTTGCAGAACCGTTTGTTATACCCAGACATAACAGTAAATTTTACTCTGTTATAACAAATATTTTAGTTTAACTATCTTTGTTTTTAGAAATTCTTACAGCTACAGGGTTAAACAAGTGATCCCTCAGAACAAGGTTTAATCTCAAATGCTCAGATATCAAGAACGAGAACTGGGTTCACATGAGGGTAGTGGTGAGGGTTATTTATATTTGAAACCCATTATCAACATTTGTCGATCCATTGCTGAATTAAGATCTTTCCAATGCTTTTTGACAACCATATACCTTGGATAATTCACTTCCAAGATATTCGCAGTGTTACCTAGTATCGTCACACTACTTTGTCTGTGTAGGTCTCTACTTGTCACTTGTGGTATGAAGTAAAAAATTTGCTTTTGCCTTCCTTGTATGGATATATATACACAGAACCAGTTGTTGAAAAATTAGAATAACACTACTGTCTGTACATTTGTTTTTAGAAAGGTAAGTCGAATAGCACGTAAAAATAAATTCTTCCAAATATTTGTTTTGGTACATGCAGAATGAATACTTTTATAATGTGCGCACTGTGTACTGGTTTAGAATTGTGGTTGAATTGAAAAGCGGAAAGCCTGGTGTCAGGGTGTGTTGAAATATCTAACAGAAACACAACACAAGGTAGAAAATTAAAAAATATTATTGGACACCAGAAATTTGAAATATTTTATTCGTTTATATAAGAAACCCAAAATTAAATTTGGACAAAGAATGGTTAAGTAATGAAAGAATGAGTAGGGTGATCAATGGGGACCTCAGCATCTAGGCTATATGCCCCAAGGTTAAGTAATGAATGAGAAGCGGTAATTATAAAATACTCACAGCATTGCCATAACAAAAAATAGTAACCCGAGCTGGGAACCTTTCATCAAATAGCAAAAAGCGTACAAGGCGACTCCGCCATATTGCAGTTTACATTACCATTTGATGTTTAATCGTTGTACTTGACAAAGTGCTTTCCAGCACAGTTCTTTCTTCGGTAAGTACGTTCCATTATGTTCCTTGAGTTTTCATTTTTTTTCTTCCTCTTTTTATCCTGCGTGACTGAGACGCTCCAGGAGAGAGTCGAAAGCTCGGAACTACAAATAATCAGGAATTACAGAAATCTGTACCGGTAAGTAGAATGATAGTTTGAATAAGTTTAAAAGTTCAGTGGTTAATTGATCGATTAATCAGGACGTCAGACGCGAGGCTAAGGTTCAATAGATTAGCCATCCTTTAATTAAAAAAGGTATGTGTAAATTTGCAGTTTTATTCAATTTTAAATAGCTGAAAAAAATATAGAGAATAGCAAAACCCGTGTTTCATAATGGTTTAGTACTTAGAATTAATTATACTAATACGTTGATCAGTTCAATTCACTGCACAATATCACTTAATAAGGCTATAAAATTCCAAGAAGATGAATAAGATTTCAAAATCTTGTCCACTTTTTTCCATAGTATCTTTTAAGTTCTAGACTGATATAAAATCTAAATTGTGATATTGACATTTCTTTCTTTCGTTATTAAAAGAAACATTTAAAAGCAAGAATTTATGACGATTTTTCTTAACGTATATCAAAATATTCCAGAGACTCCGAGACATTTCTTAATGTTGAGAAGTGTATAAATTGCCATTTCATTAACTCAGATAATGACTGCTCAACAACAAGGAAGGATCTCGACAAGTTGGATACATTCCTTGATTGAGATACGTCAGTACTAATAAAATTGCCCGAAAATTGAAATACTGTATTATGTTACTTTTTTTCAGAGGGGGTGGGGGATTTTTTGGAACATTAAACAGAAAGGAAAAATGAAATTCGTGAACTTCCTTATATGAAATTAGAATTTGTTCTTGACATGAGATATGGCAAACATTTTTTTCCCTTTCACAACATTAAAAAGAAAAAAAGACAATCAAAGTACAAGAAGTGACCTAATACTACCTCACAATTGAATCAACTTTCAGAATAGGGAACTGATTAGCACGTTAAAGGCGAGGAAATAATTACCATGTATTTACAGGTTGTCAATACTTTATAAGAATTTAATCGATAATCAATATTAATGTGAAAGCATTTGCAAGTTATCAGTATTAATTTTCCACCGCTCTGTATAGGAATTAGTAATTTGTCTCTCCTTTTCTGTATTGTGTTGAAGTAGTCTGTTGTAAATAAAAGAAAACTTGAAAGTCATCATATAATGATGTATATGTCATCATCATCTAGTGCCGGATTTACGTATAAGCTAAATAAGCTATAGCTTAAAGCACCCACTCTTTCTTTGGGGCCCCAAAATTTTGAAGAAACAAAAATTGAATGTAGATATTAAAACTGAGATAAAAATAAATAAAACAAAATCTACATACAGCAACAGTGTCTTCTTGAGGCTCCTCCTGCTAGCCTGCTCCCTAAAATGTCAATCGACAAAGAACAGCTTTACGTATTAAAGGTCCGTTTACCTTCAATAGTTTAGGGCCTCATCAAACCTAAATCCGCCATTGTCATCATCATAGATATTCTGCCATCATTGGCAGGTTACTTGCTGCAACTGAGAAGCTTCCATGCTCCACGGTCTTCCGCTAACATCTTCGCTTTCATGTGCGATTTTTCTGTTTTGATATCGTCCATTAATTGTAGTTTCCTTCGCCCCCTCCCTCTCTTTCCTGCCACCATACCCTCTAGTACATCCTTCATTATACAATTCCTTCTTAGCTTCATTATACAATTATATTTAAAATTGTTCTTTTTTCCTCTACCATTTCTAACACCCTCGCATTCGTTTTCCGTTCGACCCAGCTAATTCTTTCAATTCTTTCCCACACCAACATTTCGAAAACTTCCACTCGTTTTTAGTCATTTTTGCGTAATGTCCATGTTTCTGACCCATACATTACAATACTCCACATGAAGCATTTTATGAGTCTTTTTCTCAACTCTTTATTCAAGGTCCCACAAAATAGTATTTTCTTTATCCTAAAGGCTTCTTTCGCCATTGCTATCCTTTTTTTTTTTTTTTTTTTTTATTTCACGTTCACATTTCATATCGCTACTAATAATTCTACCCAGATATCGAAAATTAGTCACTTGTTCTATTTTCTCCTCTTCTATTTCCGTATTTAACAATGACCACTTCAGTCCAGTCACCATGGCTTTTGTCTTCCTAACATTTATTTTCATCCCATATTCTTCGCAGCCCTTTCTCAAGTTTTCTAATATCTTATTGATTTTCTCTTAAGATTTTGTAACAATATTTATGAAGTACGTTTAAATTCTTGATCCTGCGCATCACAGATAAAGCATTTATCACTCAGCTATCCTAACGACATATTTAAATTAATATTTTCCTTGAAGCCTGTGTCGTTTCTTTTCTTCAATGTATTTTGCTGTGGTTGCAACTATAAAAGAAAACGAAAGTTCTTGTTTAACGTATTTTTCTCGACTTTCATTTTGAATGAGCAAGAAATACAATACGTAGTGATCTCTGAGTCATTATCCAATACGATACTTCCTTGTTACAGTATAGAAACATCCCATTGAAGAACGAAGATTGCTCAAATAATTAAAACAATGAAATCGCTCTTTCTATCATTGGAAACTGTTCTGAAAACTTTCTTCAATATGGAACGATATTTTTTATTAGATCAATGGCGGCTCTTTAGGGAAGTCACATCAGTAAAAAAAATCTTATCACTTAAAACTAAGAAAAGAAAACTTATCTAATATACTTTAATGTATATACAAGAATTATAATTTTAGGTAAGTGTTCTTTGTTTAGGTTGAAACATTAAATGTTTAATTTTTACTGATGTGATTTTTTTTTCAAAACTCACCACTGTATAAGATCGTGTACAATGGATTTTTTTCTTGTAATTATGTAGTTATTTTTTGAGAGAATTCTAGATCTTGACCATATTGTAGTTACAGTTGGGAAAAATTACAGAAGTCAGCCCTAGCGCTCAACATACCGCTGTTGTGTCGACTAATTGTCAAGAAATTTGAATGAAAATTAATTTATAGTCTTACTTGAGAATTTAATTAAGTACAACATTGTCAAGTTATAAAATCTTGGCATAGAATTTGTCTTGGAAGACGAGGAGGTTGTGGGTGGTAAAGGAAGAGCATCAACATACACAGAGAAACTGCTTTATGTTTCATGATATTTTATAAACAATTCACGTAATCTGTACTATATAGAAGCATTATGTACAGTATTCGCTTTGTAGACAATATATCTCTCTTATTGCGAAACCTGAATCAAAAATTTAATATTGGTATTAGAAATTTTAGAGGAAGAGCTGCGAAGAACATGGAATGAAGATCAATACTGAGAAAGAGAAAGAAATATCAATTGAAACATTGTAAATTGTAACATGTACAAAAGTTAGAAGAAAAAAAAAATAAAACAATGTTTTATGTATCTATTAATAGATAGTATTGGTGAAAATGTGAAAATTGAAAGGGAAATGACAGAGAGAGAGAGAGAGAGAGAGAAAAGAAGTAAATTCCTGATTTAGTAAAGAAAAAGTTACAAGAAAGATTTTATGTGGAGTGTTGCACTGATTCTACAGGAAACAGAAGTATAGATATTACGTAAAAGGAAATACAAACTGACACAGGTTTTTGAACTGTGGGTATGGGAAGAATGAAGCTGTATGGAAAGAAAAAAATCAATGAGGAAGTTCTAGAAATAGCAGGGAAGAAAAAGCAATATTAAAAGAAGTTTAAAACAGTAAAAGAAATGGGTGAAGACATTGAGAAGGACTTGTATTAAAAAGGACATGATAAAAGATATGGTGGCAAAAATAGGGTTGCCATATTTCAAAAATGAAAATCTGGGACGCTACTAAATTACGAGATTCTTTGAAATGCTTAAAACAAAAAGAAGTGTTATACTAATTTACTTTCTTCAAGTTGTTCAAGTATTACGTAATCACATTTTTAGTCATTTTAGTAGACCTCCTCCTTAAGTAAGCAAACGAAAGCAGATCAGCAAGATGCAGGTTGAAACAGAGCAGTAAAGATAACAATAAGATTGAGCAGTAAAACCTTTTGTCCCTGGCCCAATGAAACGAATGCTTCGTTCAATGTCAAAGTTGCTACGTCATGAACTTCATTAAATCCATGTCTTATGTATTCGTTTTTTTTTTAAAAAAAAAAGAAAAAAACTTTTGAATTACCATACTCAGAAGCTGAAGAGAATAATTATGTACCTAATCACCTAATCCTTATGCACACTATAACATCCTCTTCCTTTCTTCTTCGCTGAAATCCGGGACATTTAAGCGTCCCAAGAAATATTTTCGGAACGCCGAGACACAGATCTCGATTCCGTGACGGTATCGGATTTTCCAGGATGAATGGCAACCTTAGGCAGAAAACAAGGGGGAGGAAGAGAAAATCCTACAATTGATGAATAGCGTTAAAACGGATATCAACATAAAGAGATTAGCTGAGAATTGAAAAGTATAGAAACTAATTGAATTTGCTGGCAGGATAAGTTTAATGATGACGATATATTCCTTACAAACAGTCCAGTAACCATATTCACACTCAAACGCAACACCACGACTCCATAATTTGATAACGTTATGTTTCACTTGAATAACCCTCAAATAAGGCTAATTCCCAACTTTATCCTCTTTGTACACATACTCAAAATAACACAAAAATGGAGACGAATGTTAAAATTAGCCTTCCACTTGCTCGTAACTGAAACTTGGAGATTTCATTTTGCAAATAGGTTTCATATCTTACGGAGTCTCGCCAATCGAACACAGTCTCTAAAAATTTCGCCTCAGATAGTACACAAGAAAGTGTTTACAAACAGGACCGTAACGCGTTTAAAATATTTCAGTGACCTTAATGTGTAAACACTTTTACAAAGTTTAGTGGTGAACCAGTTAAAATATTATAATTGAAGTAAAACAGTAGACTAATCTCTTTTATGTTACGATAAATTCACTGTAACTAGCTATAATTTATAAAAGTGTTAACACAGTACATCGCATCTATGATGTGTTAATCTAAATATCTAAACGCACGTCTAGGAAACGGATAAATATATCAATGTTCTGTTTAAAGCACGGCTAGGGACACATAATTATTATTCCTGTACTTGTCATAATGTATCTACCAAGTCTTTTTTTTTTTTAAATTCCCTGAAGCGGAAAGGAATACACACTCTCACACAAACATGCACTCGCAAACAAACAAGAAATGGAGAAAATTATGTAAAATATTAAATAAATGTAAAATTAAAGGACAAAAACTAAACTGATTTGCCACTGGTGCAAATGTCAATCCTAACGCGTTGTTAGGATGGTACTGTGTACAGTTGCTTGCTTATGACACAAGAAACAAACAAAACCTTTCCATTGTAGAACACAGAACTGGATTATATGAAAAAGGGTGTAAATATGCGGGTATCATGCTGTACAATGAACTTCCCAAAAATATAAAGACTCAGGACTCTGTTGTTAAATTTAAAAAAGAACTTCAGAAATATTTATTACAACACTGCTTTTACTCGGTAGAGGAATACATGAATAACTAACTGAAAAAAAAATCTATGATCTAATTAAATCAGTGTCAGGATTGAAGGATTGAAGGATTTAAGTCTGTAGGATTGAAGGATTTCTACATGCATTGCAAGTAATAATTACTTACTGCAACTATATTTGTAATAATGATATCATGCAAAATGCAACCATAATTATTAACTTAATGTACAGATGGTGATCAGGAAAATGGAAACAACTGTAGTTGGCAACATGTCAGATGTATGGGTTGGCAGTGGTGTCGTGGCGCCCGCAGCGCCGGACCGCTGGTGGTGGTGTGTTAGGTCGGTCTCCATACTACGTCAGGCGCAGTGGAACAGCAGTGTCCAGTGGCTGCAGCAGACGGAGGTAGTGTAAAATGGGAGATCTCTCAGGTTATGTGGAGTGAGTGTGACGGCAGTGGCTACTGTGTTAGGTGTGTCGCGTGGGACAGTGTCGAAGGTGATGACGGCCTACACAACACACGGGAAAACCACATAGGGGAAGCGGAACAGTGGGCGGAAGAAAATCATGAGTGACAGGTCACGCCGGGATTTAAAGCGCATTGTCACGCAGAACCGCCGTGCCACTGCGGAGCAAATGACGGAGGAACTCAATCAGCACCTCCCCCACCCTGTTTCGACAATCACAGTCCGCCGCGAATTACATGACATGAACTTACGGAGTCGTGTTGCACGGGCCAAACCGCTCATCAGGGACCATAACGCTTTCGCATGCCGCAAATGGTGCCGCGACCATGCAACTTGGACCGTTGAGGACTGGAAACGTGTGATATGGTCGGATGAGTTATCCTTCACCCTATTCTCAACCACGGGCCGTGTTTATGTGCGGAGAACGCCCAAAGAAGCTTATGATCTGCAGTGTGTCCGCCCAACTGTGAAACATGGCGGAGGCTCGGTGATGCTGTGGGCCGCAATATCATGGTTTTCATTGGGTTCTGTGGTCACACTTAGCGGACGAATCACTGCCAACGATTATGTCGCAATTTTAGGAGACCACTTGCATCCTATGGTCCGGATGTTGTTCCCAGATAATGACGCCATCTTCCAGGATGATAATGCACCCATTCACACAGCTGGCATTGTTGCGGCGTGGTTTGAGGAACATCGGGATGAAGTTCAACGCCTCCCCTGGCCCGCCCAATCCTTAGATTTCAACATAATTGAACATCTGTGGTCCTTCTTGGAAACACGACTCCGGCGACGATTTCCACCTCCATCCTCTCTCACAGAACTGGCCGATGCCCTGCACGAGGAATGGTGTAAAATTCCACTTGCTACCATTCACGACCTCTATGCCTCCATCCCACGTCGCATCAAGGCTGTTTTGAAAGCGAAAGGTGGCCCGACACCATATTAATCTGGTAAGTTGCAATTTCGTTCAGGTGTTTCCATTTTTCTGATCACCATCTGTATGTAATTTATAGTATTATTATTTCTTTTTACTCTTATGTTTATATATAAATGACGTGTCCACTTCACATGCATTGTAATACAGTGCTAAATGTATGAAAAAAAGGACGAAAATATATACAATACAATACAATACACGAGAATAACTACTAAACAATTAAACAAGGAATTAACTATTTAAAAAGAAGCCACAATCTATCATAAATAAATTGATAAACAAAAGAGATAAAATAAATAAAAAACAAAGCACGCATGTGTACTTACAGTTTGTGCAATTTAAATTCTGGTTCTGATGACATCACCTGAAACTTTATGTACTGACCCTTTATGGATCTGGATAGCCGCAGTGGTTCAGTGGTCGAGTATTCACCTCTGTTATATGGAGTCTGGTTTGAAACCAGCTCGTACCAAGTGTACTTTTGTGGTGAATAAACATCGTGTGCATAGGTTTTCTTGTTAAAATCTCCGAAATTTAACGTGTCATTAACCAAAATACTTGAAATATTCCCTTTTTTATTTATTTATTTATATATTTATTTATTCATTCATTATTTGAGGGTGGTGCTATAGTACTCGCGCCGAGTCGTGAAGCTTGGGCTCTAAACCAATCATAGAAATATTTTGCTTCAGCTCCAACCCATTGGAAAACTTCGGTACATTTCGTGGAGCCGCTTCCCGAGCGCACACTTGGAGAAACGTCAAACAGCTGAAATTCACCAACAATGTTGCCAAACTTTGAAGACATAGTAAACGAGTATATAAAAAAACATATAAAATTACCAATAATAACACTGCACAATAATAACTACTGTAATAACTATTCTAAAATGGTAACAATAGCACACGTAGTAACAACGAAAACATAACGCAACAAAAAAGAATTAGTAAAACGGAACTTGACGCCAATCCGACAACACTGTACTCTCGGGAGATGTTTTCCGTGTAGCGCGAGAGAAGACACTGACAAAATTTGATGGGTGGGGGTTGACGACCGGAACACACCCTCGCGTTCTATTGGGTGGTGAAATCGGTGGATCTAGGTCAAGCTTCACGACTGGGCGCGAGTACTATAATTGCATATTTAAAAAATGGATCGTTATGTAGTGAGAATGGAAAAAGTGCAGAATAAATTTTCTATGTCATGATTGACAAGACGGTGACATATTCCATCGTTCGTTTATTTTTGACGCTACCATCCAGTACTTGCACAGCGGAGAGATCATTTTCTTCTTTAAGACGAGTAAAGTCCTATGTACGATCTAACATGGGCCAAAAACAGCTCAACGCGTTAGTAATTTTAAATTGTCATCAAGAACTTTCTGCAAGACTCGGTCTTAATATTATTGTAGACGAATTTATAATGCGTACTGAAATCCGCGGGCAAACTTTTGATATGAAAAAGAAGTAATTCTTGGTTTACCACTTACAAACCTGAACCTAGATGGAAGAAAGTCAACTAAATACAAGTAAGTTTAGGTTAACGTAATATTACAATTTAATGAGAAATTTAAAATTTGGTAGTCATATCCTAATCTTACATCTATTTTACAAGTTAATATAGGCGCAGGAAGTCTTATTGTATCATTCAAATATTGGAAATCTTTATACACTGAAACCTCTCTTAGCTGACATCTCCATAATGCGAACAAACTACGTTTGTCCCTCCCAGCAAAAATATGTCTGCTGTTATGGGAGAGTACACTTGCTTTTATGAACATCCCTCATTTACAGACAAATAGTCACATCCCACTGATGTCCAATGATGCCAATTTAGTCTATTTTTGGCTAAATCTAGTCTATTTAGAGAGGCATTTAGCCATACAAATTTACGAAATGCTTATATCATCAAATATGGCTTATTTTATGAAACTCTTTTGACTTTTTATTAGCCGTTAAATTAATTGTAAAAATACGTTTTCTTTTAAAATAAAGTTAAAAAAAAGAAAATACGCATCAATTAATGTCTCTAGACAGCGGGTATTTTATTACAACAAACATTTTTTTCATTCTCCTCTCTCCCCACCCATAGATTTACAACTATTTAACAATATTTATCGACGCAGAATTTCAATGTCGCTCCCGTAATGGCACCATTATTTGCTACTTTTTAATTATTTTAATGTTCACATTTAATGTTTACAAGAATGAAAGTTTTCTACAAATTTAGTAAGCTATTCATTTCTTCAAGCTACAAAGATTGTTTTTGTTTATTAAGGAAACTAATAGGTTATCTAATTAGCTTCAAAACTCTCAATACAATCACGACTATTCATGTGGATGTACGGAGTAATAAGAAGTGTTTATAATATAACGGTAATTAGGTGCTGTGACCGCCGTTATAAAAAGTTAATTATGCATCAGTGGGATGCCTGTCACGTAAATAAAAGATTAAAAGGTTGGTTTTTATATTTTATTATAAAATAGATGATGATGATGGTAAGATGGATGATTAAACTGAAAGATTCGGAGTTCTTTAAACAGAGGGGAAGAATTTAAATTTTTGATTACACCGGTTTACATATTGACCAGAAGGGTCTCGGTTTATGACCGGGTGTCTCGTTAGCTGAAGGCTAGATCGAGACGGGAAAGTTAAAACATGCTAATGCAAGGCTATGCGTAGTCATAGAGTGATGACTTCCTTTTTCCTCAAATGAACCTCTTTGAGAAAACAATTTAAATATGGTTTTGTCTACTCACGTATATCACTGCCTGATGCTGTCCAAGGAACTGGCTACTGATTACGAATCTGTTATTGCTTTTGGAACGTTTAAGCGACGCACTAACACTTGTCTTCGGTTGACGAGGTCCTTGGTTCAAACTCGCCGGGGAAATTGGATCCTCTTCTTCTTTCCTCGATGGCGTTGCCTCGCAGACTCGCTGATCTCGCTGCTCGGCTTGGAACCTTGTAGTCCTGGGTTCGAACTCGGCTGGCGGCTGTCCTTTGGCGTCTACCTTCAGCGGATCTGGACTGAAACCTTGGAGTCCTTCCTGTAGGTCGTCCTGGGTATAGACGGTTCTGGACACTCTGACTGGCCGGTTCAGCTACCTGGACCTCTGATTCTTGAAGTTACATCCCTGAAGACTGGCGCCGGGCTGGTTTCTGCATACGGGACCTGAAAGCACGGAAACGTGAAATTGTATTGCGAGTTGCACCAAACTCATTCAAAAAATCTGTTTTTATTTCATTTCACGTTTTATTGCGAAAGGTTTCTTTATGAGCCAAAAACCAAAACTTACTAGGACCGTAGAGAGATAACTGCAAAACGCTTAGAAGTTTTTGATGATCCCAATTGTGCAATTCAGAAAGACTATTAAATGAATTGATGAAATTTTGGGGATCTTCAGTTTCTAACGCTGAAAAGGTGGGAAGGGGCGATGACGGCAGAACAACCGTTGTTGTTTGTGGGGGATGTGGGGATGTTTGCCTATGTCTTGACATCTCTAAAATTTTTTTCTTTAATAATTTTCTTTAATAAAAAACTATGCAACACACAAAAAAAATGGTTGAGAAAAAAAAAAGAGTTTCCAAAAGTATAGTAGCACAGTAAAATACAAGATTACTGAAGCATACAATTAGGATTACGTGTTAATCTGAGGAAAAAGAAGCCAAAATACTTTATTATTAATTAATGCGGGGAGCCATATAACGGTAATTAGGTGCTGTGACCGCCGTTATAAAAAATTAATTATGCATCAGTGGGATGCCTGTCACGTAAATAAAAGATTAAAAGGTTGGTTTTTATATTTTATTATAAAATAGATGATGATGATGGTAAGATGGATGATTAAACTGAAAGATTCGGAGTTCTTTAAACAGAGGGGAAGAATTTAAATTTTTGATTACACCGGTTTACATATTGACCAGAAGGGTCTCGGTTTATGACCGGGTGTCTCGTTAGCTGAAGGCTAGATCGAGACGGGAAAGTTAAAACATGCTAATGCAAGGCTATGCGTAGTCATAGAGTGATGACTTCCTTTTTCCTCAAATGAACCTCTTTGAGAAAACAATTTAAATATGGTTTTGTCTACTCACGTATATCACTGCCTGATGCTGTCCAAGGAACTGGCTACTGATTACGAATCTGTTATTGCTTTTGGAACGTTTAAGCGACGCACTAACACTTGTCTTCGGTTGACGAGGTCCTTGGTTCAAACTCGCCGGGGAAATTGGATCCTCTTCTTCTTTCCTCGATGGCGTTGCCTCGCAGACTCGCTGATCTCGCTGCTCGGCTTGGAACCTTGTAGTCCTGGGTTCGAACTCGGCTGGCGGCTGTCCTTTGGCGTCTACCTTCAGCGGATCTGGACTGAAACCTTGGAGTCCTTCCTGTAGGTCGTCCTGGGTATAGACGGTTCTGGACACTCTGACTGGCCGGTTCAGCTACCTGGACCTCTGATTCTTGAAGTTACATCCCTGAAGACTGGCGCCGGGTCCTATGGGTTCTCGCGCAGAGCGACGGCGTTGACACACTATTCACTCGTGTGAAATGGATGAGACTGGACGAGTAAACTTTCTAATTCTGGGCTTATATATGAATAAGCATCCTGGTTTACTCATATAGGTTTTTAATTTTAATCTGGGGAAAGTGTGTTACTGTGACATCTTCGTTTCTATTTCCAGAATAACAGTTTGTACTGAAATTGTACTTGATGTCTACAGCTTCACACAAGAAATGTGAATTTCTTGATACTCAAAGATGATTGTTAAAATAAACGTATAATTCACTCCATTTTATTCACATGTTCGCTACATTCCTCCGACCAAGATATGATACGGGCGACATCGAAGTATGCGCTAAGGCTCGTATAATTCACTCCATTTTATTCGCATGTTCGCTACAATAAGAACTATGACCTGCCGAAAGAAGTGCTACTGAAAATTGGGGCAATGGCAATCTACATAACCAATCCACAATCCAACGATGGTGCATCTAGTTCCAGCGCCTCGGATAGCTGCAATGTTATCGATGATGGCTTATTTCAATTAAACTGATAATATGGCTGTTGATTTTCACAAATCAGATGAGTTGATGCATTTTATTGTAATTTAGTCATGTATGTTGCTTGTTAGTCTTTTGCGAATAAAGTTCAACATTTCAAATTTTACTATAACTCAATTATAATCCTACACACAAAACGAGGGTTTAAAATCTACAATGTGGGTTATAGGTTAGCAGTTCAAAATCTAGCCATTTTTTGCGTAAAAAAAGCTTATTTCTGAAGACCATCTAGCCTATTTTCTTCAGAGGTTGTTGGCAACACTGCTGATGTCCGTTATTGAGAGGTTTTATTGTATTTAGATAAATTAACTGAACCTATTGAGCGATAAAAGGCTAAACAGTTTATTGGTAATAGTAGTGAATTCTTATCCATTGTCGTTTCTGAATTATTGCAACTATATTGTTGAGTTCATTATCATTTAGTGTATCTTTTGAGCAGCGAGGCTATATGAGACGGGGACCTACAATTTAAGAAAGAATCCGATCCAACGCACTAACCACTCTGCATGGAAGCAACTGCATTGTGTCGAGCTGACAATGTCAGTAGTTAATTATCGGCGCATGGAAATGCGGAACGTAAATAGGGAGAAAAATGGAAACTGTTAACCAGAACGGGGGTGGGGGGTGGATTAGGCTACAACGTGTCTAAACCCACTACTACCCAAGTCAGTTGGTTTTCAACCAACTAACCCTACATCCCATGTTCCTGTTTACAGTAGTTGATCTTCCCCCCCCCCCAATATTTTCTTCGTGTCGGCGCCTATGGTCGTGGCTATGTAGATAACGTGTGCTCCTTTGGCGTGGGAAACCTGGGTTCAATTCCCGGCGGAAGTTCATGTGATTCGAACCCAGATCCACCTCTCACATAACCTTGCTGCTGAACGAGACGCAAAATTCAAATCTAAGTTGTTTTTCGGAAAGCAGGTAAGTTATTATTAGTTATGACCTATTAAGACCAAATCGTAATACTTAAATCATGACATGAATTATTACATTATTAGCTCGTATTTATTACCGTTAGGGATGCGCACGAATCGAGACATATCTCGAATCTTGACTCGACTCGACTCGAATTCGAGTCGAGATTCGAGTCGAGACAGTTTGTAAAATTCGAGACGAGTCGAGACAAACGTATTTCTCGACTCGAATTTTCGAGTCGAGTCAAGACTGCACATAAAAATCTCGACTCGACTCGAATGTCTCGAAAATTTTTCCATAATTTTTAATATTATTTTGAAGAAAGTATTCACTCAGGAACAGCTTTGAAACCAATTCCAGCATTTATTACTTTAGAAAGGTACAGAACGCATAAATTTAATAGTTAATCTTTCCAGATCAAGATTTAATTTTCAGCTCAATTCAGTTAATTAAAACTAATAATTAATGTCGTGATATTTGATTGTACTTCAAATATTATAATAATAATAATAATAATAATAATAATAATAATAATAATAATAATAATAATAATAATAATAATAATAATTGATTATCTAGTTTGTATAAAACTATAATCCGTAGCCTATATCTAGTTTGTACAAAACCATTGCAATAAAGTGAACATCATAAATTCTCTAAATGAGCAATTCGCAGTCTATAGTAATTTAGCATGGTTATAACTATTGTGTTTTCATTTCCATGAACGCAATAGGGCTACGTAACTTTTGGATTATTCGCTTCCCCAATCACGTTTTACGGATAATATATAATGTAACATTTATTGTACATCACATATATAGATACGAGACTATTTTACATAGTATATTACAATAAATGGACTGCTTGGATGCCAAGAACTAGTACCTAGGTACCTTTCACTTCTATAGATAGGTATTTTTTAAAAGGAGTATTTTAAACACTAAATGAAACAATAAACTACATACAGTAGTTATGGTTTTGGTTCTCAACATAAAAGAAATATGGATTGTTCATGAAATATTAAACTTCAACTTCCGCTCTTGGAAAATTTAAATTCTGAGTTAGACCACTTGGCATCAAAGCAGTTCACTGTGAGATAAATACACTTCTCACTTTACTCTTCTGGTTGCAACGCTATTGTCTTTTATTTATTTTTTTCATGACATTCCAGATTGTTTTATTTTGAGTATATTTTATATTCACCTAATAAAATTACGGATTCATTTTGTAATCAGTTTTAAATTTACAGAAACTATTAATATAAGTTCATAATCAAATCGAGCTAATTGTTTAATGCATTTCGAAGGCTTCATAATCGTAACATTTATGTACTACGAAACTATGAACGTAAAGTGGACTCGACCTAGTTCCGGGTCAGCTGTGACTCAGTGGCACAGCTTTCACCCTTGGTGTGTGATGACTCTGATTCGATCCCCAGCTGGTGCCAAGTGGGCTTTGTGGCACAGAAACACCGTGTATGTGGACTTTCTCGTAGTTCTTTAGTTTCCTCCCACTTACTTCATTCCACCATTTCATTCATTCTCAATGTCACTGTTTTCTTTAGCTTACAGGGCAAAATCGTGCGACGTGAAGTAATACTGAAAGATTTCATTTCGACTTAGCCGCCCAAAATTATCTTGCCCTCTCCTGTTTTAAGTTATGGTTGGAGGCCTGAGTTGGAGGTGTGAAATCCAGGATGCAAACACTTTACTCATGAACTAAGAAACAGTAATTCCTATACTGCTCTAACTTCAGATCTTATAAGCACATAATGTTGAATGTGAGGATTCACTTAAGTCAGAGATGTGAATTATTGATCATAAGCTCCTCAATAAGAATGAGCAAACACGTATTCTAGCTTTCCCGTTTTTAAAGGAGGAAAGAAGTTATTTCGTATAACACTGAAATTTCTGGAATTTTATTCATTAAACTTTATTCTTCCTCACGTAACTCGGACACTTCTGCTAGTATATGTACCTTGGTATACACTGTTGTGCAACTCTTAGGACAAAAGAAATTCCTCGTGCTATGTCACTTGCGAAAGTAAGCTTCATATGCCCGAAGTGGCATAGATTGGTGGAACTTGAACCATACATAGAAAATATGACACTTTTATTCAAAGTCAACGCTGAAACCACTGCGATTCATGATGCACAGACAGTGATGCATGCTCTGCACTGTGCTTCCATGCTACTTACAAGATTGGTAATGAGTAGGCATAGGATATTTATGCAAATGCATATTTTGTTTGCTTATATGCATCTCTGTTAGACTTGGTAGGGGTTTCTAACAACGATAATACAGCTCGAATTTGAAGTTTTATAGTGCACATAAATGCATATTTCAAAGCTTAATGCATATATTAGTGCTTAAGAGCATATTCAGTATATTCTATGTTTTTATTTAAGATATATGCTTATAGCATGCAAAAATGTCCATGTAACAGAATGGCTTTTTGCATGGGAGCAACCAAGACAAACGAGAGATAAACTTGTTCTAAAATCCTACAGGGTTTTTCTCACATCCCTCATCCCTTCCTCGCTGTCTAGAAGGACTAGGCAGAAAATGGGAATTAAAAACAAAATGCACGGGCATTCTCTTGTAGAAGGCGAAGGAAAGTTTAGAGGAAGGAATAATTGGTACACTCCCTCCTCCTGCTCACTCTCACTGCCTAGTATATTTTTATTTTATTTTATTGTCTTCGAAACACCATTCCAGACAAATGCTTTTCGGTAGAAAAGTTTGAAACAAACCATCCCACTCTTGGACAAAGTGGGCAAGATGCGGTAGGTCAATGAACCTGCTTTGGAAATTTTCGTGCAATTTAGGTTAATGAGAGGCATGGGCGGCGATTAGAGGGGCAAAGGGGGGCAGTTGCCCCCCACTTTTTTGAAATAATCCATTAATGTATATAATTTTATTTGGAAGTTAGTTTTCGTATGTATTGCTGTTTCATAGAGAAAAATAATAATTTGCCGTTGCGTGAGTACGTATTGGTTGTCTTCCTGTGAAGTTAAGAAAGCTACAAGAATTGTGTTTTAATTGCCACGGAAAATAACCCAAAAATTGACCTATTGGAGCACAACAATTCCAGTATTCAGGGATATAGAAGCAAAACTTGTTAAATCCATTTTTCAATTTTCTCAGGAAACGAAGAAGTGACGCCCTTTTGTTTCAGAATTGTTGAACAGTTTTTTTTTTTTTTTTTTTTTTTTAGTGGTCACTACTTAATACAAATGAGTGAAATCAACCACTAAACAAAACAAACAAAAAAAAGTTGTTCAACAATTCTGAAAACATGAGGGCGTCACTTTTTCTTTGTTCCCAGATAAAATTAGAAAATGGATTTAGCAGGGTTTGCTTCTGTACCCCTTTCTTACAAGGGCTCGATATATTAATCAGCCGCTTTGAAACTGAGAGAACGTTTCGAAGAAAAGAAAGAAAAAAATCACAAGGTATTCTTTAATTGCACATAAACTGACAGTTCCTAAAATGTCTTCTCTTCTTTGTAAAGTAAGGAATATTGAATTAAAAGAGCGTAATAAGAAACAACAACTACCTTTTTCATTGTTTTGTAGTGTAATATACAAGTGAGTGGTGTGTTTAGGGGTGCAAGAGTGTATATAAAAAAACTAAACTAACTAACTCTATGGCCTATGGAACCCGGAGGTTCAGTGCCGCGTTCACAAAAGCTCTCCACTGACTTCTATCCTTAGCTAATTGGATCCAGTTTCTACTTTGTATTCCTATCTCTGCGAGATCCATCTTAATATTATCCTCCCATCTGCGCTTAGGTCTTCCTAATGGTCGTTTTCCTATGGGTCTACCGGTCAAGACTTTGAAAGCGTTTCTACTTTCTTCCATTCTAGCTACATGACCTGCCCACCTAAGCCTCCTAGACTTGATGACCCTAACAATGTTGGGTAAACCGTATAAACTATGTAGTTCCTCGTTATGAAGCTTTCGCCATCCCCCATTCTCGTTCCTCTTGGGTCCAAATATTCTTCTCAGGATCCTGTTCTCAAATACTTTCAGTCTATGTTCTTCCCTCAGAGTAAGCGACCATGTTTCACAACCATACAGAACTACAGGCATGATTATCGTTTTATATATTTTAAGCTTCAAATTCCTCGACAGAATTCGCGACGACAAGAGATTTTGAACCGAATAGTAACACGAATTCCCTGATTTTAGTCGACATTTAATTTCTTCGTGAATATGATTTTCATCTGTTAATATTGATCCTAAATATTTGAAAGTATCCACTTTATCAAAAGTATTATTTAATATTTTAACGCCTCCACAATTTGCCGTATTACGGTCCCGACGCACTTCCATGTATTTAGTTTTCTCTGCATTTACTTCTAAACCCATGTCCCTGCAAGCGTTTAATAATATCTCTGCATTTATTTCTACTGTTCTCCTATCATCCCCTATTAAATTTACATCATCAGCATATGCCATAACCTGGTGAATGCCGTTCAACTCTAGGCCCTGGTTGCTATCTTTGATTTTCCTTATGGCATATTCCAGCACAAAGTTAAATAATAATGGCGACAACGCATCACCTTGTTTCAGGCCATTTTGGACGTGAAAGCTCGTGGACAAAAATTTTCCTACCCGGACTTTACTTTGGGATTCACTTAAACATATCTTAATTAATCTAATTAGCTTTCTCGGTATTCCAAGCTCTGTAAGAACGTTGTATAATGTTTCTCTCCTAACCGAGTCGTAAATTTAGTGAATTCAACACAATTCTAGGTTTTAGGGTTATTTTCTATAACTGGAGTGTGAAGTGATTCTAAGTATTGTTTTAATGTGTTCCAAGAAAGTGAAAACTGCACCTAATGGCAACGAACATGTTTCGGGAAGCTGCAAAAGCAAATATTGCTTTAAATGTCGTAACATATGCTTGTAGTATTTACTATCTTTCATTTTCTAAGAGTAATAACATGCATTTAGTAGCGTGTGTGGAATTAAAAATTAAGTTGTTCATAATCCCCAGTTTCAATATAACTTCTACAAGACTTCTACTAAGACTCGTTATTCATTACTATGTTTAATATTATTCTTTCTATTTTTGTTTTTTAAATTTGTTATTAAATAATCTGATTACACAATTTTCCAGACAAAATTTTAAGATGTTCATGAGCAAGAAATCAAATCTCTTCTTACATTTTCGTTGTTTAAGAGTACAAAGTGATAGCACCTACTTGCGTTGCTCTTGTCTATTTACTTAATAAAATACGAAATGCGATATACGGTATTTTAACCGAAAAAGGTAGTATCCTATTAGTTATACAACCTTTCGTCAAACAAAGTGTTAGAAATAACCAGGGAAACTAACATTGATATACAAATATTCAGATCATGTCTTGCCTCCCTACATTTAACGTCCAATCGCCGCCACTGCTGAGAGGGTATAGTTTCTTCAACTATGCCGCCTTCTACTATGGCCAGTGCCATAGATAAATCATCGTCTGATCATATGGGAAACACCGCTGTCCTTTCAGTTGTCCTTGTCTGACATCTGTTTCATATTCATATTAGCCAATGGCGGCGATAAAGGACCCGCAGACCCAGCGTAGCGGGGAAGCAGACTTTGGGGGGCCCTACAAGGTACGCTCAGCAAGACATCTTTTACTTGTCATTTATAATTTTAATGCATTTTGAAAGCGTTTCTACACAGCCTCGTAATTCTAACAGTTTCACAGAATTAAATAATGAAGTAATCATTAAAAATAAATAATGAGGTATGACTGTGAACATGAATGTCAGGTTGCTCTTTGCGAGTTTCCAAAGATTTTATTTTCCAGTGTAACATTTGCATATTATTATGTTAGTCTATAATGCCATATTTTCGTTATCGTGTATCTTAGACTACAATTACCGTGTATTACAATAAATTATCGTGTTTACCAGAAATATCTACCAAGAAAACAATTCGAGATACTGCAACTTGTTATTTAAAGAAGACAGTTGCTTACTGACAAGGGAGTGGCTCCACTGAGATCCGAGCGAGACAATTGTGTTCGCATTTGATGTTATAACTAGACGAATCCCGAAGTTATACGTGCCACCGGGCGGGATATCGTGAGTTACAACATATTCAACGAACTTAAAAAGTTCGTTACTGAATTCTCTATGTCTGTCTGTCTGTCCGTCCGTCTGTCTGTTATTTGCGATTTTTTCAATTTTGAACACTGCATTCGATAGAGCATCAAAAACTATCAGAGGAAGTGATTAAAGTTTTCGCATCACTCTTACCGTTCCCGAGATATTGGCCAAAAAATAGCCGATTTCCAGAAATTTAAGGACCCATATCTCGGGAACCGTAAGTCATAGAAAGATCATATTGGTGTTGATCAATATCTAAAAGAATGGTAAACATTTTGATACCAAATAGTAACCGGTGTCTACTGTCCAACTGGCCAGTGGTTTGGCCAATGGCCGGTTGTGGAGTGGCCACCAATTAATATCGGTACGAAAATGTTTAACATTTATTAGGAATTGATTACCACCAATATCATCTCTCTATGACTTACAATTCCCGTGATATTGGCCAAAAATGACCAATTTTTACATATTTAACGAGCCATAGCTCGGGAACCATAAGATGTAGAGAGATGATATTGATGTTGGTCAATACCTAAGAGGATGGTAAATATTTTGGTACCAAATAGTAACGGGCGGCCACTGTCCAACTGGCCACTGTTTTGGCCAATGGCCAGTTCCCTAGTGGCCACCCATTATTATTGCTACCAAAATGTTTACCATACTCTTAAGTAGAGATGCAAGGGCTCGGAAAAAAACCGGCTTTTTTGGAAAAAAAAACTCGGTTTTTTCTGCTTCGCTTTTTTGGTTGGGAAATTTTGGGCTTTTTTGAAAATTTTGCTTTAAACTGATAAAGAAGACTTTGTTTCGCTTCTCTACAAAAAAAAAAAAAAAAAAAAAAAAAAAAACTGGTTTAATTAGTGGTTGATGCAAATAATAATATGAAACCTCGAAAATATTAATTCTTCTGTTTTAATTCTTAACATATTTGCATTATGAATTCCAAAGGATTAACCAATAATATTTTAACCTCTTATATACAATAAGTACTTTAAAGAATGATACACAAATAACTGCCAAAATTTTATGTAGTATTTTTACTTCAAAATATCACACACCCTATTTTTGAAGCAAAATAAAGAAAAAATATGAGAGAAATCTGCACATCAAGAGCTTCGTTTCGGGTGGTTCTGTACATTCTTGAAATTTTTCAGTTAAGTTTTAACTTTCATATACATTGTATGAATATTTCGAAGAAATTTTTCACTGATTGATCACATACGTAATAATCTGTTACCACCTATCAGGTGCTTTGGATCTGCAAAATCGGTAAAGCTCCAAATTCTGTAATGCACTGACTGTTCCGTAAGCTTGTTCAGAATCGGGAAAGTATCGAATTTTATGTTCATGGATCATATACGTAATAGACAGTTCATCTGAGCGTATGGTTTCCTAGGCTGTAGAATATATAACCACCATCACGGTTTACCCAGTCCTGAAGGTTTCTGAATTTTTAACAAGAAAATTCAACATATCGTTACGAAACTTTTATTTATTTATTTATTTATTTTATTTTATTTTTACAAAAAAGAAAAACTATGGAATATATTTAAAAAGAGTTCAAGAATCAGCCACTGTTCCAGTTCACAAGAAAGACGAAAAAATTGATTGTAATAATTATCGAGGCGTGGATTTAGTCGAAATCGACCAGATATATACCATTCGACAAATACTCGAAAAGAAATGGGAATATATTACCCAGTACATCAACTGTTTATTGATTTTAGAAAGGCTTACAACTCGGTTAGGAGGGAAACATTGTACAACATTCTTACAGAATTTGGAATACCGAAAAAGCTAGACTTATTAAGTGTTTAAATGAATTCCAGAATAAAGTCCGAGTAGAAAAATGCGAGCTTCCACGTCGAGATTGACCTGAAACAAGGCTATGCGTTATCGCAGTTATTATTCAGCTTTGTTCCGGAGTGCGCTATAAGAAAAATAAAATATAGGAACCAGGGCGTAGAGTTGACTGGTATTCACCAGGTTATGGGGTATGCTGATGATGTAAATCTGATAGAAGAACAATCGAAAGAAATGCAGAGGCCTTATTAAACGCTTGCAGACACATGAGTAAATGCAGAGAAATTTAAATACAATGAAGTTCACAAGGATCGTAATACGTCAAATTATGAATGCGTTAAAATATTAATTAATACTTTTGACACAGTGGATACTTTCAAATATCTTGGATCAGTATTACCAGACCAAATCATACCCACAAAGAAATTAAATGTCGACTGAAATCAAGAAATTCAATGTTATTATTCAGTTCCAAATATTTTTTCGTCGCGAATTCTATCAAAGAATTTAAAGCTTAAAATATATAAAATGATAATCATGCCTGTTATGCTTTATGGTTGTGAAACATGGTCGCTTACGCTGAGGGAAGAACGCAGACTGAAATTATTTCAGAATAAAATTCTGGGACGAATATTTGGACCCAAGAGGAACGGGAATGGTGAATGGCGGAAACTTCATAAGGAACAAATACATAATTTATATGGTTTACCAAACATCTTTAGAGTCATGAAGTCTAGAAGACTCAGGTGGGCAGGTCATGTAGCCAGAATGGAAGAAAGTAGGAACGCTTTCAAAGTTTTAACTGGAAATCCAATCGGGAAACGTCCATTAGGAAAATCTAGGTTCAGATAGGAGGACAATATTAAGATGGATCTAGCAGAAATAGGAATACAGAGAGAAACTGGATTGAATTGGATAAGGGGGATACGGACAAAATCTCGCGGCCGAAACCTCGCCGCCCAAAATCTCGCGAGCCAAAACCTCGCCGCTTAAAACCTCGCGGGACAAAATCTCGCCGGGCCAAAAACTCGCCGCCCAAAATCTCGCGTTACCAAAACCACGTCGCCCAAAATCTCGTGGGCCAAAATCTCGCCTGCTCAAAATCTCGCTTGGCCAAAACCTTGCGAAACGAAACCTTTCCTTAAAATTTACCCAATGAGTTTGTTAATATGCAATTCTATATTATTATTTTTATTATTATTATTATTATTATTATTATTATTATTATTATTATTATTATTATTATTATTATTATTATTATTATTACTAATAATAATAATAATCATAATAATAATAATAATAAAAAGAAGAAGATACAAAATATCGTGAGCGTGGGCTTTCTTGGGTTATTCCCGTTTCCTCCTACTTTCTTCGTTTCATCATTTCCTTCATTCTGATCATCTACGTCTCCTTTAACCTACAAAACATAACGAGGGATGTAAAAATTCAGATATTATTTCATATTTTCATAAATATTATTAGATTTTGTTAGAATTTCCTAAGGTCAGCGTCAAAGTGAAGTAAAAACCATCCCAGGTTCAAACCCCATACATGTTGCAAGTTTGATCGAGACCAATCGAGTGGTTCAAGAGTTATTAAGTCACAAACGCAGCCGCTTTCATTTTTATGTATTTCTATATGTCTCCACCTTCCCCTCCCTCTTCCCGTCAAAGTGAAATGATAAAAGCCATCCCAGGCTTTAACCTTATCTGTGTGGCAAATTAGATCGAGATTGGTCTCGTGGTTGAAGAGTTATTAAGTTTTATTTATACTTAAATATATACCCCTCCTCTTCGTTGTGCCGCCAAAATGAAATTCTAAAATACATCCCAGGCACAAACCTCATCTATGTTGAAAAATTTCATCGAGATCGGTCGAGTGGCTCAAGAGATATGATGTCAAAAAAAAAAAAAAAGTCATTTTCATTTTTATATAGGATAGATTTTCAAAGCACGCGTTAGAATTTTTCTTCTCATTATTTAAAATGCAATTATGTGTTATTGCAAAATATATACATAGAAACAGGAACAGAGCATTCAACATCGAAGAAATCGTCGTGACGACGTTTTATACTGACGACACTTCCTCCAGGCGAGATTACGTCCTGCGTATTTTAGACCAGGCGAGATTCTGTGTCCCGAGATCAGGACCGCGAGGTTTTGGCCAGTCGATATTTTGGGACGCGAGGTTTTGGCCGGCGAGATTTTTTCCCGCGGGTTTTGGATAGGCGAGGTTTTGGCCCGGCGAGATTTTGGACCGCGAGGGTTTGTACCCAAACCTGGATAAGGACAGAAGTGAATGGAGAGCTTTTGTCCTAGAGAGAGAGAGAGAGAGAGAATACATTTAAGTTAAGCACAACTGCACAACAAACATGAGTGAGTGGTTAGCTTTCGCGCTTCTATCGAGAAGTCTGGGATTCAACCCCGCATTGGACTATTTTGACAAAAGTTTTTCTTAATTCCATCTGTGAATGTAGAGATAGTGCTTGTATTGTGAGTCCTGGCCGACTTTCTTTCTAATCGTTTTTAAATCTTTGTTATTACTAATTGCCAGCAGTGATGGATTTGCGAAGAGCGTTAGGGTGGGGATATCTTTCGGATTGAAGCCTCTACCCCGAAATTACGGAATTTCTAAAACAAACTAAATATTAGTTTTGCCTTTACTCATAAACTTCAAGCTGTCCTCAAATAAAAAATTAGGAATTTTTTAAAAAAAGTAAGCATTAATAGGAAAAGCTCCTCCCAAAATACTTTTCTAAATCCGCCACTGATTATCAGTATAAAATGGTCTTCAAGGTTGTATCTGGAAGATTATAGCTGAATATACAAACGAAACGAAATATTTGTTATGCCTGTACTCATAAACTTAAGCTCCTATTAAATAAAAGTTAGGAATTTTTAGAAAAACCAAACATTATTCAGAAAAAACACTCCCAAATATTTTTCTAAATCCGATACTGATTATTTCTATCAAATGGTATTTAAGCTTGTGTCAGGAAGATTATTGTTAAATCATTGCACAGCTACAGTATAACGGAAATGTGGAAGTACGCTTTTACGAATATATTGAAAAACGTTCGCTCTGACGGATATATTAAGAAACATAAGTTTAATTATGTGCTAGAAGCTAGAGTATTAAGCTCTAAGAAGTGAAACACGGATGACTAAAAAGAAATGATCTAGAGAAGAAAAAAATGTCGATAATTCAGAAGTTAAAATCAAGTTAAATAGCTTCTAAAATTGCCCTCAAATACTACGTATTTTATTTTTACTTTAATTCATAAACCATGTGCTCCATCCATCATGATGGTGAATTCCAGAGCGAAATATGGCATTCATGTCATGGAATCTTACTTAACTTTAGAGTATACTATAAGAAAGCTATTTAAACAGAAAAATCATGAAAATGAAAAAAGCCAAAATTTCCAAAATTCTCGTTTTTTTCCCAAAAAAGCCGGCTTTTTATGTGCAAAAAACCATCGATTCAAAAAAGCCGGCTTTTTTGCATCTCTACTCTTAAGTATTGAGTAACATGAATATAATCTCTCTATGACTTACCGTTCCCGTGATATTGGCCAAAAATGGCCAATTTCTAGATATTTAAAAAGCCATAGCTCAGGAACCAGAAGTTGTAGAGAGATGATATTGATGTTGATCAATACCTAAGAGGATGGTAAATATTTTGGTATCAAATAATAACCGGTGGCCATTGATTAACTGTCTACTGGCCAACTGGCCACCGTTCCCAAGATATTGGCCAAAAAAGTTCGAATTTCTATATATTTAAGCAGCCATATCTCGAGAACTGTGAGTCATAGAGAGAAGATATTTTGCTAATTTTTGCGAGAAAGAGAAGAAGGTGCGGATAAAAAGACTTACTTTTACATCTAGGAACAAAGACAGTTATACTTCCCGCTTCATATCTCCATTCTTCTTAAGTTTGTTCTGGTAATGCTCTTGGAGCATTCTCAACTGGTTTGTAATGTAAAAGCTACAAAACATTATCTGGTAGAATAGTTTGAACCGAGTCAATTGTTCGGAAACGGTTGGGTAAATGGTTAACTCGGTGGACACGTATCCCATCATTTTCAAGGGCACACTTTTTTGGGGTAAAAAAGTTTGCCCCAGGGTTCCCCGCAGGATCCCAGACGGGGTCCAACTCATGGGGTCCCTGGTTTGATCCCAGCTTGCGACGTGTGAACTTTGTGGTGGACAAACACCATGCTCGTGGGTTTTCTCGGGGTTCTCCCGTTTCCTCCCACTTTCTTCATTCCACCATTTCACTCATCTCTCATTATCACCGTCTCCTTTAGCCTAACCGGCATAACTGTGGGACGTAAAACTTAAAGATTTCATTTCATTTTTTCAAAAGTTTCAAATGGGGGTTAAGTAGCACATCGTTTGAAAGCTGTTGTAAAATGGAGGAAAATGGAGCAAGTCTCGACTCTCTACGACAACCCTGTGCAAAATGGCGGCGGGTCAAAATGTAAACAAAAACTTAATTGAAATGTCCACGGCCACCCCTATAAATCGAAAATGGTGAGACAAATATAAAAACAGGAAAGGACGTGTCGCACGAGATCGAGCTAACGAGAATTTCACAGTTGAGATTAGCGAACGCGAGCTCCATTGACGATAGAGAGCATGAGCCCGAATGAGTCACGGTTGCAAAATTACCATTTTTACTTCTTTCTTTCTATCTTTTTTTCCCCCTACTCGAATGTGTAAGGTTTATGAACAGCAGAAGTGCTTGCTAGAAAGACCTTAATTAGCATGCGCTTGAATTATCCATAGGAACTGCTTAGATATCTAATGCAACTTCCGCTCACATTTTAACAATTCAGGTTGTAATTAAAACCTTGAATACTGAGCAGATGAGCACGTAGATTTTTTTTGTTGGGGTGTATTTCTAATACGCAATTAATTATTCGTAAACAAATACAACTACAGTATATAGTATCTGAAGCGGCTTGAGTTGGATTGAATGAAAACGTGAACATATATTCGAACTGCGCAATGTATTGTTAATCATCATGAACTGGAACAATTAGAAAGAAGAAAAAGATGGAAGCGCGACTGATGAGCACCAAACATCAAAATTTCACAAGGCATGGTCAAAGCTCACACCTCAAAAACCAGAAAAAAAGATTGTCTCATCAACTAACCGTTGTCTTGTCCAAGTCAGTTCCCTCTTGTCATAACTTGTGAAATTTCCTGCAAGTTAATCAGAATGTTGAAAATTTCCTACATTTTAAATTTATTTATTTTGTACTGATCAGTCAGAACATCGTGACTACCTACTATCGATAAAAACCCGTCCAGGGATATCTGCGTCATCTGCCGACGAATGCCTGCTAGTCAGTCACACGTACGGTGCATGTAGTATCAGTGAGAGTGCTGGCCGTGTGTAGAATGGGGAAGGCGCGCGATCTATCTGTTTGACCGATGGCAGGTTATTATAGCCCGGAGACTCGGCAGGGAAATTTCGGAAACTGCAGGACTTGTCGGGTGTTCGAGGAGTGCTGTCGTGAGTGTCTTCAACAAGTGGCGAAACCAAGGGGAAATGACGTCCAAACGTCGAGAGGTTGGGCGCCCCCACCTCATTACAGATGTCGGACGTCATAGGCTGGGCAGACTGGTATAACAGGACAGGCAGCGAACCGTGATAGAACTAACATCAGACTTTATTACTGGGCAAAGTACAAGTGTGTCTGAACACACAGTGCACCGAACACCCCTAACGATGGCCTCCGAAGCCCATGTCCCATCCATGTGCTAATGTTAACACCACGACATCGGCAATTACGACTGAAATGAACACATGACCATCGTCACTAAACCGTGGCAGAGCGTTGCATTGTCTGATGAATCCCGATACCTTCTTCATCATGACGATGGGAGGGTGCGAATCCGTCGTGTTCCAAGGGAAAGCTCATTGACACCTGTACTGCGGGACGGAAACAAGCTGGCGGCTGCTTAATTGCTCCGGGGAATATTCACGTGAGCACCCATGTGTCTAGTAGAGCTCGAGCAAGGTACCATGACGGCCGAGGCGTATCGCACACTGCTTGCAGACTACGTACACCCCTTCATAACGACCATGTTTCCCAACCGTAGTGGCATTTTTCGAAAAGATAATGCACCACATCACAAGGCCAGGATTGTCATGGAGTGGTTCGAGGAACACAGGGGCAAGTTCCAAGTGATGTGCTGGCCGCCCAACTCGCCGGATCTGAACCCAATCGAACACAGATGGGATGTGATTGAACATGACGTCAGAGCGCATCGCCCCCCTCCCCAGAATTTACGGGAATTAGGTGACCTGTGTGTACGCATGTGGTGCCAACTCTCTCCAGTGACGTTTCAAGGATCATTGTGTCCATGCCAAGACGTGTTCGCCATTGTTATCCGTGCCAAAGGTGGACACACTGACAATTAGGTAGGTAGTCATAATATTCTTGCTTATGTGTGCGTATATTTTAACTCGTATATTTTGTCTCGACTCGAATTTCGGAGACGTCTCGTCTCGAATTCGAGTCGAGTCGAGACAGAGAATGTCGAGTCGAGACAGAAACATATTTTCGAGTCGAGACAACATTTTCTTGAGACGGGTCGAGACAGGCTTAAATCTCGACCCGACTCGACTCGTGCGCATCCCTTCCTAGTTTATCACGGCGGACGAAGAGCCGGATGGGAGTCCTCATCTCAACATCCTGGACTATATGATCTGTTCTCCAAATTGGAGGCTAAGGTGTTTTCGAAGCGACACCCTGGTATTCCGTCACTGAAATGTGCCATTGTGCAAGCAGCAGCAGCGTTTCCTTTAGAAGCGGTCTTTAGGAGTCGTGTGTGACCACTTGTAGCGGACTGTAATGTCGCTTGTACACTGGATTGCAACCAATGTATCTCTATAAAGAAGATACCCATTTTCGCGCATATCACTCACTGACATGTGTAGTCAGTCCGTGAATTACGTCAATTCGACATACACAAATTCATAGTTACGTAAGAAGTTTCCAATGTAAGTAAAGCTTACGAACAGTATCTACATCTGAAGTAAGAAGTACAGGCTGTTCCAAAATTATGGAAACACCTAAATAAAATCCAAACCGTTCAGAATTGGGAAAAGGAAAAAAAGTGATGGTACAAGACGAGGGGGAAAATCTTTTGAGACATATGGCACCATCGTCTTGAAATCCGCCATCTTGAAATAGCGGGAACTTTTTTTTAAAAAAATGGGAACCCCATCGTGTGATACATCAAATAGGACTGAAATTTTCCAAGGAATCCAGTGGTGAAATGTTTTTGGCTCTACGACCAATTATTTCAAAGTTTTAACCGATTTTCTGCACTTATCTGAAGATAACAGTGTGGGCAATGTGCAGGGGGTGCTCTTAACCTATGTCCCGAACCTCTACTTTCACGCTCTCTTCACAGTGACGTCACCAGCGAGGAACTTTGAGCTTGTCGTCTGCTTGGCGCGCGAAGATTTGCTAGTAAGACCACAAACAATTCTTTATTTATTTTGGGTTTTTGCTATGTTGAATTATGTTGCTTTCTTTTCTAGTGGTGTACGTGGACGAATATTATTTAATAGAGAAAAGGTCTATATCTCGGAAGGTTTCTTTACGTGGGCTTGGCTGTACAGACATGCAATATTGTAAGATAGTGTGAACTTGAGTACGTGTGTACATATGTATTTTTACGTGTATTTGTCTTTAATCTCCAAGTATTTCACATTATAGAATTAGGGATGTACCGATATATCGGTATCGGTAATATCAGTCACTTTTGGAAGTATCGGTATCGGCATTGGTAAATAAACACCGATATTTACCGATACATTTTTCAAACTATTTTCAGTTTAATATTAACAGTGACATATTTCATCGGTTTCTTTTAGAGTTAAAAGTTGTTCTAAATTATTAACAATTGTGCAATCAATCGATTTCTTTATGCATGTATACGCTTTTGATTTGCACTATTCATACTCAACTGATAGTTTTAGTCCCTCCATGCCAAAATAGTGAAGAAAAGGCAAAGGTCCTCAGTCAGGATCATAGGCACCCGAAGAAAGTTTTCTAGGGGGAGCCGATTTCCCGATTTCAAAGCAAAATAAAGTAAGTTTATTTTCCTTTTTCATTTTCAGAAATTTCTATGTATGCATGAAGTTCATAATTTAAAATTATTTTTCGATATTTTTTCTGCTTATTGTCCCTCTAGATGTGTATTTGAGTTAGAAATCAGAGTAAAACTCCGGGACGTCGTGTGGGTAGAACAGGTGGGACGATTGCCTCACACCTTGCACCACAGAATGGAGGAGTTTGACCGTTGAGGAAAACTAGCAGGTTAACTATTTCTAATTCATTGTTGAGATTAGTGTTGTCCACGAGAGGAGATCCAGGCGAAAAATGTCTCGTCTCGTCTGCAATTCGAGACGCGAAGAATCTTTTAAATTCGTTTAAATTTAAAAATATGGGAGTTCTAGTCTCGTTTTCGATTCAAGTTGAGAAACTTCACGAGTCTTCACCCAAGTGTTAAACCTTAAACACTGGTTTAGTGTTGCATGGTTCATCGTTTTAAAAAGAAACTATGAATTGATAAAGTGATTGTAAGAACACAATGATGAGCATTCAAAGATACACAAGTCATTACACAATATACTCCAATAATAAATATGGTTTAAATGTTGTTATATCTCATCCTTCGTGGATCTCTCGTGACTTTAGGAAGTCAGGACAAATTCTGTACACAAATTTATACAAGAGGCTAGAGAAACTTCGAGGCGAGAAGAAAAGAGCTTTTTTTTTCGAAAATCGATTCTACAAGACAAGAAAACCTAATTTCTCGTCTCGTCTCGATTCGTAACACTAGTTGCCTACAAATACAAATATTTAGATATAAACCAAATACATTTTTCCGGACTGTGTACTATTAATGTCACGAAGTGCAATCATAGCGTCAACAATGGTTACATTGAATATAATCTGTGATGGATAGTCGACATGACGTTTAACACGGATGGGTTCCGTTTTAATAATCATGTGGAGAAGATATGACTTGGCAATTTTAAACTTTAAGCCTGAGTGCCGTATATTGAACAAAATGAATTGCTAGGCATCAAAGGGCTTCCGCAACTGAATGCATCGACGATCTATTATTAATATTATTAATATTCTTCTTCTTCTTCTTCTTCTTCTTCTTCTTCTTATTATTATTATTATTATTATTATTATTATTATTATTATTATTATTATTATTATTATTATTATTATTATCCATGGTTTTAAGTATTTATTGAGATATTCTTATCAGTAATCACAAAGTAATCTATTTATGCCGGGTGTGGTTATTGGTTATCATTGGTTCCGCAATTACTTTAACTCCAAGCACCGGAAATTTCAGAGATTGCCCTGGTAAAACACATATTTATCTGCAACTTTTCTTAAATACATTCACAGCAACATTTCAGATATAAATACATTTAAAATGTAATTATAATTCAACAATTATCTATCTCATCAAAAAATAAATTAATGATCATGCAACACAGGTACATCGTTAATTTTCCATAATATAAATTGCGTTAAGAAGATGTTCTATTTATTGCTGGCTTATTTGCTATTTATTTATTTATTTATTTGTAGTTTGTGTGTAGGAGAATGTTGTGACAGCGAAAATGTTATGCATAAAGAAAGAAAAAAGACATTCTGACTGCTTCGTACACCTCTATACCTACTTGCTGCTCCTCGCTGGTGACGTCACGCAAAACTAGGAGCGAAGCATCTGTGCGTATAGCTCAACCTTTCCTTCTAGTAACCTTGGGCAATGTGTGCAATTGTTCAATGTACCGTCCCTCCTGAGCAATCGTTAAATGTATCCGCTGCTGCCAGTCATCCATTACGCTGGCCAGCATGTCCTTTAGGAATGCTGGAACATGCGTCAATAACCCTGCGTTGAAAGTGTTTAGTGTCCCTGATCTTGGTAGCATACACAACGGATTTCACGTTGCCTTTTTAAAAAAATCCAATGGAATGAGGTCTAGGAAACGCTGTGGCCATTACACAGATCCTCGCTGGCCTATCCATCTTCATGGGAATTGCTCATCGAGGTACTCATGAGCATGAGGTGGTGCCCCGTCATGTTGATAGAACAAAGAGAAAGAGCCATCCTCTAATGCGACGAACTTCAGGATCTCTCTTCAAGCATGTTACGATAGGTAATTGCATTTAAATTGCCCTCGTTGAAGAATGGGCCCAACACATTATCACTCTATTAGAGTAAACGAACCAAGAATCGTTGTACCAGTGTAGATTGTTGTCACACTAATATCGGTGATTTTGCTTGTTCACCTCGCCCGACACGAAAAAATTGGCCTAGTCTGAGAGCAGCACGTCATATGCGAATCGAGGATTCTCTCTGATTTGTTCCGCGGCCCACTCACAGAATTCGACTCGGCGGTCTGGATCATACTCGGTTAGATATTGGAATAGCTGTATCTTGTATGGGGGTCAATCCATACGAAGTGGTCCAGAACAGGTTGCTCGACCATCTCCGAAGATGATAAAAATTTCAGTATGATGAACCTTGTGTATGAAAAGGTCAATAACACTATTCACGTTGTCGTATGTACAAGTGTTCCCGAATGGCGGTCATCCTTGTTGTCGGTGGAGTGCCAATTTTTGCATTTGCAAGCGTGTACGAAAACTACAGTTGCTCAGGACGTACGAATCAGACGAACACCAAACAAAAACAAATGTTTACGGAAGAGACCGAGGTATATGGAGAATATATACTCTTGCTTCTAAATAAATATGCAGAGTTGCATACCAATACATGAAATCACCAGAAAAACTACAGAAAATTACACTTTTAAAAGGGCTGTATTTTGGGATGGCATAAAGTGAGGGGTTCATAAGTTTTGTGCTAAATACTATTGCATGTAAAGAGTCTGCAGAAATATCTACAGCTATGATACTATTGGCACCGTAGATTTATGGGGGTCCGAAAGTTGAAGTTTGTGATTTTGGTGCCATTTTTGGGGGCGTAATATCTCAGGAAGGCAAAGTGCTTAAAATGTCTGCTTAGGCCACAAAGTAATTCTGTATGTGAATAAACAATTGCAAAAAAAAAAAAAAAAAAAAAAAAAAATCGTGACTGATTACGTGGAGAAAAAAGTGAGGACATGGCAAAAACGCGAAGAAAGCACGTGCATGATGACGGTCGTAGCCCGGGAAAATTTAAATGTTTGGATATGTTTCGTGCTAGATCTAAAAAAAACTACGCATGGTGCAATTAGGCCCGCTTTTGTTTGTGTTCAGTAGTGCAAAAAGCTTGCGAGTGGCATTTGTTCTATCTTTCTAGCTACATGATCATTGCCACGTCTATATAGTGAGGGACCACCTTGCACCCACGACAGCCATCGTCGAACTGGACTGTAGTATTAAGGCACAATGTATCAGTAAACAGGGGTCCCCGAAGTAAATTCTTTATGGTACTTAATATACGTAGTTTGCTATATTACGTATACATTTTCGTAAGCCAGGGAGGAGCCGGGCCCCACCCTGCCCCCACCTTCGGGCGCCCATATCAGTAAAGTATCGTTGAAATCCAATCCAATCCTAGTTACGGGAGTTAATATGTTCACAAGGTTGCGTTATATAGGATAGATATATGTAACACAACATTGTGAACGCATTAACTTCCGTAACTGGGATTGGATTTCAATGACACTTTTGTAAGGAAATAAATACCTTGCTCATTTTCATATTAAATCTTTTTTTTTATTTCTACAATAAAATGATATACCTAACTCATTCTGCAATATAATGGTAACCAACATTTGGAATATCTGTTGAGGCTTCCGAATATACTATGCTTATTGCTTTGCTCTACAGTAACCCACATGCTTCATAGTGTTATTCGCGTTTTCTCGAAAGTGCATAGCTGAGGATTACCATTATCTTGCCCACGGGCATCTCTGGCGGGGGGACGAGGGGGACGCGTCCCCCCAATATTTTGAAATACAAAATATTCAATATTTTATTCTAATTCAATTTATTTACTTACGGCAGAATAACATGTAAATAATAATAATTATATTTATTTGGAATGTAATATTCAGGCTGTGAAACGATTATAACAGAGTTCTTGATATGTCTCGGGGTTCCGTTAAGGTAAGCAGAAATTTAACAAATGGAATCGAAAATAACAAACAGGCTGGGCTAGGCACTACCATTTAAATCACTTCCTTTTATGCCTCCCCCCCAAATTTTACATGCCAGAGACGCCAGTGATCTTGTCCCAAGGGGATTAATTTTCAAAGATGGTCGAGCAACCATTTTCACCATCTTTGGACTACTTCAGATGGATTGATCCATGGGTGCCACTTATGCACAGATACGATTCGCAGGACGAGACACACCACATTCTTGGGCTAGACGACGATACTGCAGGTGGGACTTTCCGCGAATGATGCCAACACCGCAGTGGCTGTAGCTTCGTCCGTCGCTGTGCGAGGCCTCCCTGATTTTGGTTTGTTTTCCACCGACTCGGTTTCCTTAAATTTCGCTATAACTTTCCACACTGCGTTGGGAAATGGGCTCCCGTTCTGGGTGACGAGCGTTGAAATCGTCTGCGACTTGTCTGCTGCTGCGCTCTCCTGAGATCAACACGATATCTATAAGCTCATCCCTTGTTAGTGCCATTCCGTGTTCGTCACCTGAAACAAAAGAAATTCGGTTTAAACTTTACAACGGTTGATCGTAGACCCTAAACCATTTCACCACTGGCTTCCTGGGAAAATTTCAGTCCTACTTGATGTTTCACTCGATAGGGTTCCCATTAAAAAAAAAGTTCCTGCCATTTCAAGATGGCGGATTTCAAGACGGCGGCCGATGGTGCCATTATGTCTGAAAAGATCCGCCCGTCTATCATCACTTTTTTTCTTTTTTCCCAATTCTGAACGGTTTGGATGTTATTTAGGTGTTTCCACACTTTTGGACCACCCTGTAGTATTAAATTTCTAAATTCTATCTTGCGAGCCATCTAGTGACTGAGGCATGAAGTACTGCTAATTTGGAATTATTTGACGATTTTTTCTTATTTTCGCACTTGATTACGAAAGTGTTTATTGCGAAAATTCGACTTTTCGTAAATCTAGGACTCTTTTCGTGAGTTTGTGTAGAAAAAAGCCCTAGATTGATCTATTTAAGTAAGTTGAGGGCTTTTGGTATATCAAAACTTTTGTCTGTCATTTGCCCTTAAAACTCTTAAGCAAATTCTAATGATTATACACTGTTCACATTATAAACTAAGACTGAGAACCCTAGGTTGGGAACCGCTGTTATGCTGTGAATTGGTAAAGTATATGCTCCTTGTTCTTACAGTTTTAAAAGTATTATGAATAATAAGTCAGGTTAAGGCAACGTATGGTTTTTAATAGCTTTTTTCAACCAAAATAAATAATTACAAATTTCTCGTATGTATTTCCAGGTAACAATATGATACGACGGAAACGAAACTAATTTGTTTCTTTTTTTTTTTTAAAAAAAGTTATCAAAATGTGCCTAATAAAACAATGCAATACAATAATTAATTATTCAAAGTATTTGTGAATACTGTTTCCACCTTTCATTCACACCAACGTTCGTTTTCCTATCAGCATCGTCCCATCTTCTGCTTTTCAGATTCTCTTCAAAACATTTCTTCACGTTTTAAAATTAGATTACTTCTTCATTGCCTGGGCTCTCACAAGTGTTTACAATGGATGTTAAACGATATATTCACAATATAATATAATATTTAAATACAATAAATGAAATAGAAGCTTACATACTCCTTCACATACACAGTAGTAGTACAACTAAAAATAATACAATGCATAACATCCACGTGTGATTGCCAATTCATGAAGTCAGTAATAGTTGAATTCATTTCTGATGAACCTAATTCAATAATTTCAAAGACGATGCCTGATATTCTCCACTTCATTAGTTAATAGCTTCCCCAGCAGACCATCATATTATTTTAATATTGCAGGTAATCCGAAATGATATCAGGTAGGTTAGTTTGAGATATATTTTTCCTTCCAAACTTCCTTTTATGTGCCAAGGCTCGGCAACTACATTTGAAATTTTTCTTCTTCTTCTTTTTTAATTTCCAAAACCAGTTTTAAGTGCAATAAGGATTCGAAATATCAGGGAAATCAACTCGTCCTCAGTGTCGGCGTTGCTGTTATGTAGCCAAAAGCGTTCCCTGTTGTAGGCGTCTGTAGTTTGAGTAGAGGCCCTAAATATAATCGCAGAATTCCCTTTATTTAATTACCGTTGAAGCTGCAGCACAATTTTTTCCACCAAGGTCTCTTTGGCGGTTCTGACTTCGGTAAATCGTCTGTGCTGTCGTTGAGAAAGATTCGCTCCAACTCGGACTCGGATATGTCCTGAAGGATGTCATGCTCGGATAATTCACTTCGAACATCGTGTTCGCCGTTGAAGCAGCAACACAACAACTTTTTCCACCAAGATCTTTTTGGCGTTTTTGAATCTGCTAAACTAGCTGTGCTGCCATTGAGAAAGATTCGCTCCAACTCAGACTCTGATATGTCTTCAAGGACGTAATGGTCAGATAAATCGCTTTGAGCATCATCATCAGATGCGAGTGTGGTGCAAGAATTGTGCGTATGCATACAGGTACCTTTAAACAACTCTTCTTGCAGATCGAATATAGTAAGATCTTCCTCTTTTTCTGAATTAAGGTTACAAGAGAGATTTGATGAATCATTGCTTTCGCTGTCGAGGGAATTCAGGTATTCTTCTAATGCTTGTATTTGAAGTGAGGGGTCCTTATGAATCTCTCTAAACCGGCGGAGATCAGTTCTTACACTCACATAAGGAAGCAGTCCTTTAAGACGCTTTTCTTCAAGAGAATACCAAAAGACAGCAAATCCTTGTAGAGTGTAAATAACAGCTGTTCTTACAACCTCTTCATCAAATCTATATGTATATACAAGATTTCCATTGGTATCACGACTCTGGTACTCTCGACACCTTCGCTCGCAACTTATTGTAGACAAAGGGTCATCTATAAAGGGAAACTTCTGCTCATATTTCTGAAGGAAAGAGGTATTTTCCCATTTTTCCCGCTTTCCACAAGATGTCTTGTTTTTACGTTTAAAGAGCATTTTGTATCAAGAGCAAAGTATCAAGACGTGTAATCTTCAAATCCTTGTTCACCGCACTGAATTTTCCAGCTCTTAGTAACGATAACAGTGAGTTCAAGAATAGAAGCTTTTAATTCTATTAACAATGATTTACAATAATTTATATTAAGCATAATATAGAGAATAAACTAACAATATTGACTTACTTACGTTACAAATAACTAACAATAACTATCAATAGTAATTTACTTACATTATGAAATATAGCTGGGCAAGCGAAGGGGGTTAGAAGCTCCGCAGGACTCGTTTCGTTCCACCTTGGCCCCGTGATAATACGTCACACTCGGGTGGTAAAACTTGAATGGAAATCTAATCTCACCTGTTTCCTTGTGACCAACTTCAAACAGTTGCGTAGGGTAGCGCGTAAAAAAAAAAAAAAGTTCCGAGGCATATTTGGGGATTTTAAGGTGCAGCACCTTTTCTAAAAATGTAGTTGTTAAACAACCAAAGTTCAAAATATGTATTTTCGGGCATAAAACGAACTGAAGTGAACGCACTTTGTTGCACTTTTTTTTTTTTTTTTTTTTTGCTAAGTTAAGAGAATTTCCCTTTTTTATATACTTGTTTTAGCCTTCAACACCTTTATTGTCCCTTTTTTACTATTTAAAAATAATTGGACAGAACAATATGTTTTATTTTCAATCTGGTTTACACATAATATTCCATAAATTTAGACGCAATCTTGACGGATTTGCTAGGGACAAATTTGAACTGAATTTGCAAAACAATCCGGACATAGAAACCTTTGCAACGTCAACTGAACTTCTCGTCCATGTTGCTTACAAGATATGCACCACTGGTTTCCGTTGATGTCGAGCGAAGTTTCTCCGCATATAAGGGTCTCCTGAGCCCCAAGGGACAGAAACTAACATTCGAAAACATAGAAATGTTGTGCATAATTAAGTATAACCAGTTTCTGAAAACCCAGCAGCATGTAACGGTTTCTCAAGCCACAATATTGCTAAATTAATGTTTTTTTTTTTTTTTTTTTTTTTAACATTGAGTTGGTTTTAACCACAATTTTATTATAAGAATGTTGAATATTGTACACGTTTGAGATTAAATAAAACAATTTTGCAATTTATGTCAAATGTTTAAAGCCAAGGTTTTAACAATATTTGCTGGTGTAATGAATAAGGAATGTTCACGTATCTGTATACTATAGCACTTAATAAAGTTTTCCTATTAGCACCTTTTTTTGCACCTTTTTGAATGATTTTTCAGTACCTTTTATTACCTTTTTCCTACCACATTTTTGCACCTTAAAATCCGGTCCTTAGTCATGACATACATATAGCAGAAAGCAAACGCCAGCTGCTGTCGGTTCTCGTAGCCAAGCGTGCTAGTGACCGTGGTAGTGATGAAAGTCGCATTTGGCGTGCGTTCAAACCCGACCAAAAGTAAGTTTATTTTTTTTTTAATTTTCATAACACTTTCCTCTTTAAAATAAAAATGCAGTTTTAATATACAGATCCATAGTATAAGTAGTAGTAGCAGTAAAAAAAGTAGTAGCCTAGTAGTAGTAGTAGTAGTAAAAGTAGGAGTAGGAATAGTAGTAGGAACGGGTTAGAAGCCCCACAGGGGTTGGTTGTGTTCTGTTCTCGACATCAAATGGGCAAATTAAAGACTTGCCCAAACTTTTCTGTACATTTTACTTGACCAACTTAAAACAGCTGGTAGGGTTGAGCGCGAATACTGAAACACTTGGGATCGACGAAAATGCGTGTAGATCGACAATGGAACTGCCATGTTTAACACTAGAACGGCGGTGTTTTTGATACTCTCTAGAACGGCGGGAGTGGGTCAAAAATGACCCATTCCATTTTTACTAAATATTTGTATTCTAAACCACTAATATTTATTGCATAATAAAACGTGACTTTCATTCAATAAAACAAAAAAACTTCTTTCAAATCTAGCTTAATACATATTGATCAATGTGTTTATTTGCCAATAATACAAATTTAAGAAACATGCTATTTTTTATGAATATAATATTGTTAGAATGATGTTATTAAATGTATTATATACAATGTCAGTTTATTATATAGTAACGTTATATATCATTCTAATTCTTCGATAGTTATTCTTAGATAGTTTGTTCAAGCGCATGACCTAACTGAACTAAACTAATCTAATCTACACACATCTAAACTTGCAGTCTTAAACAGAACAAAGTTCAGTCACTCCTCTACAAGGAGAAGGGTCATACAAAAACGTTGTTCACAAATAAAAACGTGACGTATTACACAAACAAATATTTTACTAATGTAAGACGCATCTATGCATTTCTATAACTTTCCTCTCCCTATGTAGAATTTTCTCTGACATAACCTAAAATAGCATACACAGTCGTAAACTTGCAGTAGTTCAAACCAGAAAAAGTCAGTATAGAGTGATTGTTTTCTAAATAAGATATGCTAGGTTCTAATCATGAAAGCTCTGACATAAAAACAATGGTAAACTACCTATTCTTTCGAACAACTCCTTTAGAGATTCTACTTCTCTGGTTGAAATATAATTTATCCAAACATACGAGAAAGTAAGTTGTCTCCCATTTAGACCTCTAAACTTTTTGCTTTCTGTAGCTTTGAAATTTCTGGTTACGCCACAGGCTAGTAGTCTAAGAATTCTTGGCAGCGCCAGAAATCGAACTCGGGATCCCTCAATCCGTAGTCAGCCACGTTCACCACTAGACCAGCGGGGCGGTCATAAAGTGGCGATCACAGTGAGAGCTTCGGCTTTCTTCTTCCAACCCGTCTGGTATATAGGAACTTTGTCCCAACCCGTCTGGTCAGCGTGGGAGCAGTAGACCAAGTCCTCCCTCCGGGGAGAGGCCTCATCCAATAGTGGATCGAATATGGCTGTGGTTTATTTATTATTATTTATTTCTGCTATAAATGTCTTCTCATGAAACATTTCAACATAGTGATACCAAAAAAAAAAAAAAAAAAACACTAGCTATATATTTTCATAATAGCATGCAAATTGTTTGCAAATTTTTGTTAAAATGATTGAAATTATTATGAATATTTTGTTACGATGTAAGATATATAATTTGTGATTAATACTACTACTACTACTACTACTACTACTACTACTACTACTACTACTAATAATAATAATAATAATAATAATAATAATAATAATAATAGTCTTAGCTATTTTACGACGCTTATTTGCAGAAATATGATTTTCTGTCCTTATCTCTTCCTCTTTCAATATTTCATCCGAATCATCATATTCGTTGTTGTTCGGCAGGTACTCTTCATCTGAAGAAATATCAACGCATTCAGCGTCAGACTCGGCCTCACTTATTTCATTGAAATTTGCAAGTATTTTATTCAGTGTCATCAGTTTCTTGCTCATAATGAGTGTTTGAAATAGCACATCAGTCCGAAAATAATGAGATTCTCCTACAGACTTTCTAAAGTATTACTAACTCCAACTAAACTGACAAAATTGCTGAGAAGCTAGTCTTGAACACGAGGTGGAATGGGAGAGTATTATGAGAAAGAGTAATCGCAAGATAAAGACGCTAGCCAGCAGTGTTGCTACAATGCAACAAAATATTACTAACGAAAGAATTGGGTCAAAATTGACCCACGCCGCCGTTCTAGTGTTAACGGTCTGCCACACTCCAACGACTAACGCGAGACACGTTGCATAGAAGTGTTGCAGACGACACTAATTCAGCACTGAATCACACAGAACCACAGACGCGTTAATTGACACAAAAAAATGCATAACTTTTGTGACTCCAGCAAAACGTTTAGATGCATAATTTTTAAGGATTCAACTAAATGCATAATGAAAACTGTGTTAATTGATGCACTTGTGTGCATAAAATTCATTATGCAGGTAAACGTTTTGCTGAAATCGCAAATTGTTATGCATTTTTTTGTCTCATACTAAAGCATCTACATGCATTAATTGAAACAGTGGTTTGTGTCGCTGGTTGCATATTCCCTAAATATACAGGATTTCCAAGGGTGTGGAAATGATTAAATAAATTTAGAACACTATTAAAAATATGTAATCGAGGCTTTTTGGGTGATGCAGGACAGAGTCCAAATATTCCATATTACATGAGAGCCTCTACGGCCATTTTGGAAGTTGTCATACTGGATTTGAGTTAATTAAGTGAAATATAGACTTTACGATACACTACTATTTTTGAAATAAAGTGTGATTTTTAAACACATTAACAAGATTGTTTTCTATATTCTTTGTTAACGAAATTTTGATCACATAGGTCTAGAACATATACAAAAACTTGTCATTGTAAATTTATGATCATAATTTTGTTCAGGATGCAAACAATCAGAGAGGAAACTACCATACTATCGTTACGAAATCACACTTTATTTCAACAATAGTATCGGATCGTAAAGTTCCCGTTTCACTGAATTAATTAAAATCCAATATGATATCTTCAAAAATGGTCGCAGAGGCTCTCATGTAAAGTGGAATATTTTCACTCTGTCATGCATCACACCAATAAACCTCGATTTCATAGTTTTGGTAGTGTTGTAAAGTTATTCCATCGTTTTCACACCCTTGACAAACCTGTATATCACATGTGCAATATACAATTTAGGCCACTCAATTTATGAGACCCATCTAAACTATGTCACAACCATTATGAGAAAATAGTTACAAACATAAGGCCTTCAAATAGTATATCTTACAAGTCAAAAAAGGAAAAGAACTCAATTTATTATACCTAGGTACATAGCTTTTTTTTTTTTTACAGGTTGCTCTACAAGAGCAGTTTTGCCATTTTCACTAAAGCTAAAACCCCACATTATCTTTGGTAAAATAAAAGAACATGGGTCAATGTTAGGAAAATCGTACCGACAGCAAATCTAGCGATGGGAAACACAAAACTTTACAGAGAAAAAAAAAAGTGGAAACTACCAACTCAGATTATAAATCAAACTTTGTATGTCTATGTTCTCTGAATCTTTCTATCGCTTTTTATAATATATTTTAGTATACTAATTTATGCCCGTTTGGCCTTTTTCCGTTTCGCCTTATGCCCTCAAAACATTTTGCCATACAACCGATAAGGATGTTATTTTAAGGCGGAAAAGGAATTCCCGTTTGGCCTTTTCCTGCTTGACCTTATAACATACAAGGGAATTTTCACTCTGTTTCTGTAACAAAGAGGGATTTATCTTATTCTCAACTGCAACGTCTCTTCTATTCCAGACAAATTAAACTCAAATATCTTAGAAGAACATAAATTTTATTATCACACCCGAAATAACATATCAAGTTTCTATGTGGATATAATATGAAACAGCATCAGTATATGAAATTACATTAATTTCACTGTTCTTAAGTCTATCTTTTAGGCGGTGAATCCTGTCGTCAAACCGTCTCTACTTTAGCTTTCTAAGTGTTCCCTGAGAATCCACTTGAAGAAGTACTCGCAATCTTTCATTTTCACGTTGCTTGTCTTTCATTAATTCAATGAAAGAATGTATGTCTAAGTGATCCCTTGATGCCTTTCTTCGTAATTTGACGTGCCACTGTCCTGCATTGTTAGTCGTTCGTTCTTGATCGTTTTCCAGGTGATTCCACAAGTCACTACAAATAGGTAAAAATACATCATTAGCACATTAAAAATTCAAAGAATTGCAGAAGAATCTACGTTAGAAAGTCGAAGCAAAATCTTGGGTGAATCTAATTTATTTCTTTTGTAAATCAAAAGAATGTGTTCTTTTGATAATTTACAAATCAGTGTATGCAGAATCTTCAATACATGTACGTCGCAAGAAAATCTATATTACACTTTACATGAGGTGTTAATGGGAAAAATGCTATACTGTAGAGTGCTCGGAATAGCTTAATTAATGATTTAATACTTAAAAAAAAAACGCACTAAACGCCATCTATTTATGTAGGAAAGAAAACATACTTACAGAGAAAATAACGTATCACCATCATCCAGCCAATTGTCTACAAGATAATCATGGAACTCCTTACATAGAACGTCAGGCGCATCGTCTTGCAAACGTAAAAACACTACATCTAAATGGGAAGTTGGTACCAGAGGTAGTGTTGCTGCATGTCGAATCCATCTTTCCACTCAGTGCTTTCTTTCTACAATTGAGAAAGTCCTAACTGCTGAACCTTCCTCCAACAGACTGAGAGAAGTGGAAGGAATATCCTCTGATTTTAACCAGGAAATACTTTATTTACAGCATTGATTGCTACTTTCTCAGGATCAATAGAAACTTCTTTCAATTTGAAACGCAGTCCAAATATCTCAGCTTCTTCCCTGATTGCCTCCTGTAATCTTACATTTGTGTCTTGCTTTCTACTGGGAAATATGCAGAAGAGGAGAACAAATACCTGGCCAAAATATTTTCCGTGCAGGGTGTATATTTGGGAGAAAAGGCGAGGTACAGTCTTAAGTGTCCCATTCATTACAATCCTGTCGCACTGACAAAGAAATTCCAAAGTTCCAACAGTGTCGAAAACCTGTTGAAGATAGAAATAACACAGACATTCTAAAGAAAATGCTTTAATATTAATATTCTTACTTCTATTACTATTGTCATATCAGATTTTCACGATTTAAAAAAAATGCAAGAAGAAAGTAGGAAATGATCAACTATTTTCTTGATTACTAAAATATAACTCACAAGAATTCTACTGGCTTCAACGCCTTCATCCCTCAATAAAAGTTTTTGCCGTCGTGCGTTTCGCTCCACGACCCTTTCACCTTCAATTTACTCAATCTTTGCGATAGTGGTGCCCGGTTCATGCTCGTATGTTATATAGAGAGTGTTTGACGGCACCAAAAATAGGAACAACAGATGCAGTTTCAATACAGTAATTTCCCTTAGCAATCTTCTTCCTGGGGAGAAGAAAATAAATTCATTTTAAACATCAACAGAAAAAAAATCACACTTTCCCTCGAGAAAGTAAAGACAGACGGAATATTGCTTAACTACGACCGGTTAATTGTGTTACACTATAAATAAAAAATGAACTATGTATTTGTGTGCTAGCTAGGATGCCATTTAAGAAAAGTTCCACATCTAAAGTTCTAAAATAACTTTTGGAAAAGTTGCAAGAATAAATATTAGAAACATGCAGAGAAGCTTCAGTGTCAAAATTACTTATACTTTATTACAAATATTATATATACTTACCTATATGTCTTAGTAATTGTTGATGTTCGTTCTTCCGCCGCTCTCTTCTTCATATGTGAGGTACAGATACAAGGCTACATGAGCAATTTTTTAAACAGTGACGCAAATAGCACAGTATTCTGAATACTTGCTTTGATTATACGATGTTCTGTTCTTCAAACGTAAATACTACTAGCCTTACAAATGTTTTCCAAAATGACACTAAATTTCCCTATCATGATTTGAAAATTCCCTTCACTGGTGTAAGGCGAAATGGAAAGGGCAAACGGGAATTCCTGTTTCGCCTTACAATCAAATTAGCATATACTATCTTAGCATCATAGCCTGAAGTAATGAAAACAGGCACAAGGTGAAACGGGAAAAGGCCAAACGGGAAGACACCCAAAGTTTCATTTTAAAATCATCTGAAAGAGTTGTTCATTTACATTTTCCTGTGTTTAATTATTAAAGATATATTTTGCAAACGGAAAAATACGTGGACGTTTCGAATTAGGTACAAAAATATGAAAACTGTTTTTGTGATGTATAATTACAATGTTCTAAAATAGTTATATTTCTGGATAAAAGTCTGTAGGTCTATAGTAATTTACCATGTTAAATTCAAATCTGAAATCAGAATTTCGCTATCAGGGTTACTTTCTCAGTAATATATGATGTTACGTAAGCACATGACGCATGTTCTGAAAAAAAAAAAAACTGAGAATGGAACAGTAACTAAGACGTTACTAGTTTAGCATGTAGCATGTTTTGTAGTGGGTGTGTCTCTTGTCTCTATTGACACATCATCAGAAGCCTTCTGACATGCTGAGTTATGTTTCTTTCATTTCCCATTCATGAAACTCTGAATTTTAAATAAAAAGAAGTAACAGTCAGTTTAAATCTCATAATCAAATTGAATTCATTGGAAGAACATAACACTAGTGGAAAATCCTGTTAACCTCTGAAAAGTTAACCTGATAGTGTTGCCAGAAATTACATTTGAAATTTCCTTTTCTTATTATACGCTGTGTTCAAACGGTACTATTCACATTTCCCTATCGTGTTCCTGAAACGGAAAGTTTGAAGGGGAAAATGAGGCTTTTGGTAGAAAAAATCCCTTTTTTCTATTTTGGGTCCCTCCGGAGCACCCTGTGTTAACACACAGATCTCAAAATCTACTGAAAAATACTAAATGGAGTACGAAACGTGTGTACAAATTTTCAAGCTTCCATCTTGAATAGCAGTATGGAAAAAAATTACCAATCAGCTAAGAACATCCCCACAGTGGCCCAGATGACTCAAAAAGATTCGGATGTAATATAAAAGTTTTCTGAGACATCCTAGGGTCATGTTTTACACTTCATTCTCTTCAGAATACAACAGTCTTTCAAACGGTACCATTCATATGTTTCCGTCATGTATCTGAGGCGGGAAACATTGCAAAAAATGGGATTTTTGTTAAAAATATCCCTTTTTTCTTAGCACCTCTGGACCCCTCCTCTCTTTGTTAACACACAGATCTCAAATTCAACTGAAAAATGTTAAGGGCATAGTGAATATGTCTACAAAATTTCAAGCTTCTATTTAGAAAAGTAAGGTAAAAAAAAATATTAACATATGTGCTAAGAATATCCCCACAATACCCCAAATTCCCGCATAAAACGGAAAATTTTATAAGACATCCCTATTTACCCTAGGATCATGGTTCGTACCTCATTCTCTTCAGAATGGAAAGTACTTTCTAACGTTACCAATCACATGTCTTCATCATGTATCTGAGGCGGGAAAATCTCGAAAAAGGGATTTGTTAAAATGTCCCATTTTAAAACCTTTTTACTCGTTTGAACACAACTTGTGGCAACGCAGAGATCTGAAATATATCTGCAAAATACTAAGGAGTATACTGAATGTATTTGCAAAATATCAATCTTCTAGGTGCAAAAGTAAGCCTGCCAAAAAATAATATGCCCACAATATCATAAATTCCCGTTTAAAACAAGATCTCAGGTAAAAATTTCCTGAGATATTCTTATTTTTTACCCCCAGGATTATGGTTCGTACCTCATTCTCTTCAGAATAAAACAGCCTTCTAAAACGGTACAATTCGCATGTCTCTGTCGAGTATCTGAGCGGGAAAATCGAGAAAAAGAGAATGTTTGTTCTTCTTCTTCTTCTTCTTCTTCTTATTATTATTATTATTATTATTATTATTATTATTATTATTATTATTATTATTATTACATTTTTGCACCTCTGAACTGCCCCTGTGTAATGTAGAGATCTGAAAAATATTAATGTTTGCACTGAATGTTTGTGCAAATTTTCAATCTTAATAGGTGCAAAAGTAAGTCACCCAAAAAATAGTAAAAATAGGCCTAACAAAAAATTCTTTTGTTTTAAGTTATGACGCCATCACACCCTATGTTTCGACCCAGAAAGGTGTGAAACCATACGTAACGTGTTCTACAATGCTTCCACGCTAGAAAAAAAAAGCTTTATTAGTACTTTTTTAAATCGAATAATAAAAATACTACCCTAACGTATAAACATATGCGATATATATATATAAGGGTTAACGCCGTGCTACTGTTTTTAATCTTCAATTTATTTCCTGCTCAATAGTAGGCATACCCGTGTTTTTTCAATATTTACTACAATATCACGAAATCGGGGCTTTTGGCCCGATACTGTAACCAAAACATCACAATTATGTGACCATGTGTGACCTTTAGTAGGTACTCTACTATTGGTATGTGCAGGACAAGGGCGCCGTTTTCTGTGTAACTTTGGGGGGCCCTATGAAAGACATGCATTAGTAAAAGGAAAAAACGAATGACCGTGTACTGTAGAAATAGGAAAACCTGCTTCAACTTAGCAATTTGGGCCTCCTCATTAGAGGGCCATTTCAACTTTGGGGGTCCCAGACCACTAACCCCCCCCCCAGGATCGGCACCCTTGGTGCAGGACTACCAACTTATGCGAGCTAAATGAAATTTTTCTAAATAATCAACCTTCACCTAATAAGAATATTAAGTATTATTATTATTATTATTATTATTATTATTATTATTATTATTATTATTATTATTATTATTATTATTATTTTATTATTATTATTATTATTATTATTATTAATAATAATAATAATAATAATAATAATAATAATAATAATAGCGCTTCGGAGTTCACGCATGCATCGAATATTTTTAATGAGAAACTAGCAGCCAGCACCATTTTTGTTTTAAAGCTGAAATTATTTTCGAAATCATACGTACTTTTATGTAAATTGGTAACATGAGTCACTTGCATGCACTCGTCACGTATTACTGGTGTGTTGATACGATGATTTTTGTCAAGTGATTTTTTTTCACTCCTTGGAAATGAATCACAAGCAAGTGAGATTCCTTATTTGTTCACTCCTTTGTGGATTTGTGCAGGAAACGAGTTCCTTCTGAGAATCCCTCATGGTTTTGTCTCTTTTCTTGTTGCTATTTTTGTTTTGCTAACGGTACTTTCCTTAATAACTACATACTTCCACTACCTAACACAGTAATAAAGTATTTTAATATACACTTACCTCCGTTTTTCTTAGCAGTTAGCATCCAAACAAACGAACACACACAATAACAAATCAGAATTCGCTCCATAACAACACGAAAACCAGTCGAGCATGCGCAGCAAGTGCTGGAGACTAGCTTCAAACAAAACACGACAGGTGACGCCAGTGGCGTATTTACGATTTTGTTTCGGGAGGGGCTTTGCTAACTTTCGGGGGGGGCTTTGCCTGAAAACATGAAAATTCTGCAAGATATTTCATATACTTTACTATAGTAAGTAAGATTTCGGGGGGGGGCTTAAGCCCGGAAGCCCCCCCCCTAAATACGCCACTGGGTGACGCTCACATCAAGAAGAAATGCATCTGCAAACAGATGCAAATATCTGCCTCAATCGAGTAATCTTAAACCACAATGCATTTAAATGTCTCAAATGACCCGTTTCTCATTTTCGAACGTTTTCTCGGGTTGAAAAGGCTGCGCATCAGTGACAAAAACTAAATTTATACATATTAAAGCGCCATTTGATGCACGTAAATGTTTCAAATTTCCTATGATGTACTTGTAGTTCTGTGTGATGCTACAGGGTGTCCAATATACAGTGCAACCCGAAGTTTGGAATAGTAGAACTTTTGAACCTGAAGCGATACACAGATAATGGTTAGGCCTATACCAAAATAAAGCCTTGTTCATGCATATATTTTTAAAATAGGAAGCAACGATTAAAGTACACTAGGAACTACACAGAAGCGGCGCAACTAAGGGCTCGGGGGCACCCCGCAGACTACGTGGAGTGGGGCCCCTTTTCTACGTCCTACTTCACGATTTGGGGCCCCATGGTGGCTTGAGGCCCCCCTGCAATGCGGGGTTTGGCAAGTCCGCTGATGTTTTTAGTGCATCAAAAGGTGTGTTAAGGATCTGTCTACATTATGCAATTCCTTACAGAGGCACCATCCGATCTGTGTATCGCTTTCAAGTTCAAAAGTTCTACTACCCCAAACTCTGGGTTGCATTGTATTTTGGATACCATGTAGCAGTGTTACCAAACTCTAGTGTAAAAAATTGCAGTTCCTTTACTTTTTTTTGTCTTCTCCCCATATTTCGTACAAAGTAGCAGTACTGTCGAACAAAAGATAAGCGTGAGAACTTTCGTGAATGAATCACACATTATACATAATTCACCTCACACACGGATAGTTACGTGCAGACAGTTTCATACTTTAATTTTGTGACTCAACAGAACATTCTACAACCATGTATAATGTTAACTTTAATTTGAGAACAGGTAAATAAAACTAATCTTGTTTATAATTACTTTAATTAAATCTCTTTGTTAATTACTTTAAGGGGAAGCCAGAGCATACATAATAGATTCATTTTTAAATGCAAAGTAAATACTAAATATTATGCATCATAATTTAATATTAATTTACCAAATGAAGCAGATCAACTAAACAAATAATTACCTTTAGGAAATAATTTCAAGTATTACTTTTCATAAATAAGACTAGATCGTAAGACTAGACTCATAAAACTAGAATAACAATTAGAGAGCACAGAAATAAAACTAATGTATATTAATAATGATAACAATACTGAGATTATAAAATTAGTTTAAACGAACACTTTAACTACTCTTAACATAATATTAATCAAACCTCAATATTTTTATTGCTAAAGAGCGGAAGTTATGGCAAATTGCAATGAATGCCATATTTTGCCATTAAGAAAAAACTGATAAATGCCAATTCTTAAATTAATTACCGTATTTACCATTTCCTGACTGCTTCTTTTTATTTTTTCCTTGCAACGGTAAACGCATGTCATGTTGCCAACCAGTAGATCAGAACGCATTGTCACTCAGATTAGAATTTAAGGTTTCTAACCGGTGTGCCCCAGGGGCCGAATCACCGTATTATTGATCAACTGAGTCCCACAAATTTCTGGAAAGAATAAAACGTAGCAGATGCTGAGATGTCAAATGATTTCTTCAGTTAAAGGAATTTAGTCTTGTTTGTTCCTTGGTGCTGCTCTGTTAGCTACTGTTCCTCTCTCACTATGCCAAAGTTTTGGATGGTGAGAGCACGGTTGATGTGGGTATGACCCATTGTTGTCACATGCTTTAAATATGTTTCTCACATCGGTAGATGTTGAAAGGACGTTTTTACGTCTCAAATGAATCTTAACAGACAGGCTACATAATCTTACGTAGTAAAAAAAAAAAAATAAATAAAAAAAATAAAAAAATCGTGTTATTCATGCAACAAGAAGTGAACTACGTGCTGTGTAGCAGGACTGCTTTCCCGAGAGCCAAAGTAGGTGTATCTCTGCTCATGTTTTAGACGTTTCTTTTTTATAGACGCACACATAAACTCATTTCTGTTAAGCTTTTCTTGTGCTATAAAAATTGTTAATATTTATGTACTATGTACATTTCTTTAAAAAAAATGAAATTAGTGATACTTGCAATGATTATTTTATTCATCATTATTTTGCTATTAATTTTAATAATCTGCGTAGTTATTAGAGATCAACGGATTTTTCTTATTATTATTACTAAGACGAAGTCTTAAAAGTAAAATGAATATGCTCATTTCTGCCAAGTAAAGTGCAATTTTTGGAATTTATTTTGCAATTTTTCCTACCATTCTTGGTGTTTAATTTTGCCATAACTTCCAGTGTTTACTTATTACAACTCGTATACCATTGAGAAGCTATAAATTAAGGTATTGTGATTCGTCTTTATTGATTGACAGCTTCAGAGAAATAAACTATAAGCATTAAGACGATCATCCAGCTTATTTAAAATAACACTAAACGTCAAAGTTCTGTCTGTTTGATGTTACTATTTCGATTTTAAAACGTAATGCCATGAACAAAGTCTCAAGCTTCGATTGTTGTCATCAAACTTGAAAACAAGTTTAACACACTAAATGCAAACAAATGCACTAAAGCTATTTGGTAATAAAACAATTACCAAGACTGCTTATAGAGCATAAAAGTAAAGAAAGAAAAGAAAGAAAAAAAGAGAGAAAATTTAATAATCAGCTTTAACGGAAAGCAGTATGACATCACTTGATACTTTTTAAGTTGTAAGTCTTACCATGTCATTACAAAACAATCCACTATACATTAAGCGTAATTCATGTTGTTTATCTCAATCACACACATATAAGTACACACAGATTCATACAAAACAAAAACAAACACATATTTGGAAAGAAAACTAATATAATTATCTTATATTAAGCTAGGTTGCCATGCTGCAAGAGTCTTGTAGCTCTCATTGAAACATCTTTCTATTTACTTTTGACACTTTATAACTTTCTGAAAGCAAGAAAGATATCTCCACTCACCCATGCAGCATTGCACTCTAGTGGACAAAGAGTGAACCTCCTCATTAAAAACATGTATTTTGGCGCGCTTCCCCTCCCCTGTCCAAAAGAATCCGTCCTTTCGGAAGCGGCGAAACTGGTTTTTTCTTTACGTCAGTGGGAGGGCGATAGCAGGTAGCGAGCAAAACGACCCAAAAGTAGCACATGGCTTATCTCCTTGCAAAATGGAAAAAAAAAATGTTGTATGTCCCTTTCAAGACTATGTTTACGTGGAGAAATATTATAGGGTTTCAAGATTTTTTTTTTTTTTTTTAATGACAGCTATAAAATTCATGCAAAATGGAAATGTGGTCTTTCTCATGGTTTGACTCCTTGCAAGATGAAAAAAATGTTGCATGTCCCTTTCAAGATTATGTTTACATGGCGAAATATTGTAGGGTTACAAGAGTTTTTTTAATAACAGCTACAAGATTCTTGCAGCATGGCAACCTAGCTTTAGTCTGCCGTATTTCATGAATTAGGAAAATGACCTTCCTAATAAGTTGATGTTTTCCATTTCCTGCCTTCCATTCCCCAAATTTGACCATCTGTTCACCATCGAATGCAGCATACCTGATTACAGGCTATTTCAAGCTCTCCATATCATTTTTCTTTTTTATTTATTTATTTTTTTATGAACCTGATAATAATCCATTAAGACTAGAAACGCCAGTATACTGTGTTTTAATTATATGTCTACTACTCAAGTTAATTACGTAAGTAGGTGACTATTTTCATTTTGAGTACATACACCTTCTGTTTTTGTTTGGCTTATTCTTAATTCAGGTGAGCACCAAACACGTTACTGGGCCGCGGTGGCTCAGTGGTAGAGCGTTCACCTCTGGTGCTAGGGGTCTCGGGTTTAAACCCTGCTCCCGCCAAGTGAACTTTGTGATGGACAAACACCGTGGGTTTTCTCGGGGTTTTCCCGTTTCCTCCCACTTTCTTCATTCCACCATTTCATTCATTACTCATCATCACCGTCTCCTTTAGCCTAACCGGCATAATCGTGGGACGTAAAACTCAAAAATTTCATTTCATTTTTCATTTCCAAACACGTTACTCTTTTTGTCATTCCAAGTTTGTGTAAATATTTACCACAATAGTAATTATTCTCTGATATTTGTTAGAATAGCATGATTTCGCAATAACTCACAGGAAAGGAAACCATTGCCTCAGCTATAGGGTAATTAAAAAAATAATCTGCCTAGTAATAAATTCCTGTGCATGCTTTTCACTAATAAAGGGAAATATATGTGCTCTATACATCTAAGAAAGAAATAGTACTCGTACTTACTACAAAGATGGTTGTGAACGGACGGATTAGCTAACATGCTAACACAATTCTGTTAGTAACGTCTAAATATACGTAGTTACTTTCACTATCAGTGATGTTATCTGTATATTTTGTATTTATATAACATATTTTGGATGTTTCTTGTATTACAAATCAGTTCCTATAAATTGTCATTCTTCACTATTTTCACAGGGTGTTTCAAAACAACGCCGACAACGTTTGGGGGGGGGGGGGTTGATTAATGACATCAAGATAAACAAAAAGTATAGACCAACTTGGGTGCACAAATGCTTCCTTTTGGAGTTATATGCTGGAAAAAACATGAAAAAATGAACTTTAAAGGTCCATAGCTCCAATACTATGGGGCCTACCATACTCGAGTCAAGACTTCACTTAGGAACTAGTATGTGCCCTATCCAAATATCCATATTTCGGAATTCTACGGTACTTAATTTTTAAGGAGGTAGTTGATAAGTACTTCAAATTATATGCCCATAGCCAAACTCCTTCAACAAAAATTGTTGCGTGAGGACCTTAGGATTCTGAAACATGAATTTTTGGATAGCGCACATATTAATTCCTAAGTAAAGTCTAGACCCGACTACGACAGGTCCCATAGTTTTAGAGTTATGGAACTTTAAAGTTCACTTTTTCATGTTTTCGGCAGCCTATAACTCCGAAAGGAAACATTTGTGCACCCAGGTTGTTCTATACTTTTTGTCTTATCTCTGTATCAGGAATCACCTCCCAAACGTTGTCAGTGTTGTTTTGAAACACCCTGTATATTTGATAAGTTTCAGCTAGTTAACCTTGTTTTATAAATATATGAAATACAGATGTAAAGTACCTCCCCCTTTCTTTCCGTATTTTTAAAAACTACGAACACCTGATACACAATAATACATTATTGCTATTATAGGAGCCAACACAAAGTACTGTAAAACGAAGTGATGAGTTAAGGTAGAATTGCTTGCTTCTGAGAAATATATCTTGGGATCATTTATGAGGTTATTCAAGAATGTAAATTCTATTTTTGTAGAGATATGCAGAAGAACACGAAGGAAACTAAAGAAAATCCTCTAGTGTTTTATGTGACTATGATTTCTTCCTCTCTACATAATTTCTTCTTTCAAACACTTTTACGCGAAGGCAGCTATGAGCACAAATGTCTATAATCTAAAGAGAACATAGTTTTCTTCCATTCACAGCTAACTGTATTCAAATTGACTCATTCACTCTGAAAGTTTTTAAGGAAAGAAATTATTTATTCTCACTACTGCACATAAGGACAAACAGCAACTCCCATGAAAACATTTTTCAGGTGCTACTGACTTACTTGGAACCTTGTTCGTAGTATATTATATTTTGATAGACAATCATACAGGATGAGTACAAAACCAGTTCCTGATTTAAAAAGGGTATAACTTTATTGACAAAAGTACTATTCCGCTCAAAGTTTCACAGTAGTTACATATACTCAACAAGGTTTTGGTAGTGTTGATTGGAAAAATGAAATGACATCTTTCAGTTTTACGTCCCACGGATATGCCGGCTAAGCTAAAGGAGACGATGATGATGAGAAATGAATGAAATGGTGGAATGAAGAAACTGGGAGGAAACTGGAGGACCCCGAGGAAACCAACGCACACGGTGTTTGTCCACCAAGTGTTGATTGGAATTACAAACACTCAATGTACGTGCTGTCTGTGTAAATCTTGTGAAGTGTAACAGATGTAATGGAATTTATAGCTGCACTAATACGTTCCTGAAAATCTAGTAGATCTAGTCTGTGTATCTACACTATCCAGAACCGTAAATGACTTTCGGAAATGCATCAGTGCAGTTATAAACTTCATTACATCGGTTCGCTTGATAAGATTTGGCTGAGCTGGATTATCATTTTGATGGTTTTCGCATAAAAGATTGCGCGCACATCGCGTGTTTGTAATTGCAATCAACACCACCAAAACCTTTTTGACTTTATGTAACTACTTCGAAAGTTTGACATTAACAATAATAATACTTTCCCTTTTCAAATCAGGAACTGTTTTATTGCTCACTCTCTATAATTATTTGTCAAAAATGCTCATTTTTAGTTGGTTGTTTATAAAGTGAGAAAACAGTATCTTTAATCTGCCCTTAATCTTTAGAGTGAAGCAAAATCTGAAATTGTGTGAAAGGAATTTTAAACCGCAAAACTAACTGATTTCAAGTTCAAAAACATGATGGAACTGTAGGCTCAGTAAAAATTGATGAAAATAAATACAGAAAGACACTATGACTACTTCTTTTCATGTTTTGTCTATTCCAATATTCTATACCATATTTCACGTAAGTAAATCCTCACGTTAAGTAGGTTTGCATATCCAACTCCATATATGAAAACATTTACGATCACTCCAACCCCAACAATTTCAATGATACTACCTGTTTTATATACATTATTATGACTTGAAATCGAATGTCATTTATTAGAAAAATGCTTTTATACATTACAAGACTTGTAACGTCGAAATATCCAACGCAAACTCATAGTCGTACCGAAATAAACAAAAGCGAGTGTGGAACAGAAAACTACTTTACACAAAAGTCAAAAGAAGATCTGCAAAGGAATACGAAATGGTCAAACGGTTTGGGTCAATAGTCTATCAATCAGATGTTGATGTGTTCAAACCTAGTAGGAAGTTTTTTTCGAAGTATGTTCCTATTTTCATCCGGAGGCTGAAAACATTCGTTTGAATAACTCCTTGACAACTCATTTTCTTTCAAATTCAATTAGAATGGAACATTATATGAATTGAAAATACAAAAACCAAAGTTGAAAACAAAATATTAAGTATGTTCAATATTCCATTATTATCCTCTGATTTGTAATGAACAATTTTCATAAGCATTGGTGGTTTCAGAAGATTCTCCCCAAAGGATTGTCAATATATAAAGGAGGTAAAACAGATAAAGCACTGGTAGTCCACTTTGAGCATGATCGAAGATACGGCCCCGAGGGGAGGAAATTTGTTAAGTCGACAGGGTTTCAAATTCTCCCTCAGATTACCTCCTGAAATCATCACTGTTGAAAGGTTTTCTTAACAGTACCGACTGGAAATGTCCCAAGACCTGCTTAATCGGGCCGAAATGGACCCTGAATTGTTAAATAGGGTAAAAACAAGTGATGAAACATGGGTTTATGAGTATGATCCTGAAACAAAGGTCTAGGGAAACATATTAGACTCAATTGAAGATATCCAGCAAATACAGAAAGAGTTCTTCACACTCTTACGAAAGATAATTTTCAGGAATGCTTCTAGAAGTAGAAACACCGTTGGAATCAGTGTGTTCAGGCAGCAAGGGACTACTTTAAAGGAGATTCATCGCAATAGCCTGTAAGTACTACCATTTTAAATTACAAGCCCAGTCTTAAAACTTTCCAGTCACACCAAGTATGGTTAACAAACAGGTCTTCGACATGCAATTCCAGAGTTCAGCTCTCAGTGGGAGCACGTGTGATTCAGATTCTACGTTAAAGAGTGGGTCCTTGTCTTGGTGCTGGCAATGAATGGTCGAATGAATTAGTCGTTTGTTTTAGAAATGATAGAAATAGAATACATACTTGAATTTTAATGCATCATGCAAGTATCATAATATTCGCATTTTAAAATCAATAAATGTTCTAAATCGACGAGAAATGAAACTAGTTAACATTTCACAATTACTTACGATTATGTAAGTTTTGTATCAATTTCAAATTACGTGTGTTAATATATATGTAACCGAGGAGTTTTTACAGAGTCTATTAAGAAACTCAAAGTGATGAAATAGTTTGATCAGTGTTGGGAATATCAATTGTTATTTGTTATTCACTTCTTCAATAGAATGAATTGTTCGTGCGAAGTAAAGTTTTAAAATTAAGTTCAATAATTCTGTATGTACGATATATACTGAATAAGTGATTATATAATTCGTTGTTATTTTTCGTGTAATATTTATGCTTCCCATTACAATTTGAGTAATGGCTTCAAAGTAAATAATCACTACAGACTCCCAAAGCTCGGGATGAGGGGAGCTTGCTGCAAGGAGAGGGAAACAGGTTTCACTTCCATTGACCTATGTGATTTTCCTTATAGAACTCTCGAGCCGCCACTGCTGAAGTATATAATATTCTGTTATTTATAAGAAGCATATAATTGGGTAAATGAATTATCAAGATCACAGATAATATATCTAGGTAACTTTATGTAGTTCGATTGAAAAATAAAAGCCGTGCATTTAAAAACAAAAGGCAAAAATAAGTTGAAGTACAAAATGTACCCCATTCGGCTTTCGCAAAACGAAAAGTTGTCCCAGATCCGAAAGTGAACCTCTACTGAAAGCGAAATTGGTATAAATCAACCACTTCCGCTTTTAATGTTACTTGTTATAGCATAAAAACCGTAACACACACCAAAATGGTTTTCTGCAGTCAACTAAGCATTCTTAGAATACATTTCATCTCCTTACTAAAACGTGAAATGATATAAATTTACTACCAGTTTCGGTTTAAATAATAATTGAGAAAACCACATCATAAAACCAAAGTTTTTCACGTGGAGTACAAGTGACACTACTTTTGTTTATCCCTGAAATTTTATTACTACCCTGTATGATATATATATATATATATATATATATATATATATATATATATATCACTTTCATCCTTCCTGATGGTCTAGTGGCTAGCGGGTGTGCCGGTACACGCGGTCCCAGGTTTGACTCCCGGTGAGGAACAATTACATTGATTACGTTTCCAGTTTAAACTGTAGGTCCATGTCGTATAGAGCTTCAATACTGAAAAGCGACGTTTAACTTCAACAAACAGTAACAACGATAAATACTTTCGCTAAATATTTCATCACATACGACGAGACAGAATAAGGAAACAAATATTGTATAAATGTATATAATAAAAATTAAAGAACAGACTAGTAGCTGTTAAGCGTCCAGGTGGCAGCAGCAGAGTAACGTGATAACGTACCTAGGCTGAAGTAAGAAAGAGTTTAGTGGTGAACACAAACTTATTACTTTTTTTTTTCCTTTTCTCAATTCCTTTTCCTATACTATTCAAATGCGTTTACAGTAGGCGCTTTTTAATCCGGCATTCTATGGTTCGACACATTCTGTAATCCAACTTCGATCGAGTCGTTCGCTATTTCTAAGAATGCATTCTGGGGTTTGTTGTTCCTGACCGTCAGATCGCGCCACTGTGCTGACCACGTTTTTAGTTCGCCCAGTGTTTATCGTGACTATCAATTTTTCCCTATTTGAACTGTTGAGTTGGTAAGAGTACAGAAAACCGAAAGAATAACAGACTTTCCAATGCTAATTAAGAAAAAATTTACGAAATCACGAATCAAAAATATAGGAGGTTGCGAAATGTGAAAAAAAAACATTTCAATTATCCAACAGATAGAAATAGATATATATATATAAAAACATGGAAATTACATCAATTATTATATGAACATATATTCTACTCTAAATATAACTAAATGGGTAATTATCTCGTTGCAAAATTTTATGAGTTTCTTAGTATTTTCGTATGTAGCTAACCAGTACGAAGCAACGAACATAAGGAAGGTATAAAAAGGATCTGCATCAGAAAATCAGTGTTTGTAAGTATACTTCTTCAAGATATGAATAAATTCCTCACTTATAACATACTATCATTTCTATTTTAATTACTTTCTTTTCCAAATAATATATTTAAGTTGTAAAAATCAATACAAAATTCACTTTTAAAAAATCACAAAACACATGGTACAAAGAGTTGGTTTCTTAAGTATCTAAATACACAATTGCACACAGAACTTAGTGTATCTAAGGAAATATATACAACAGTAAAAGGATCAGTGCCTGATTATGCTTATTTGGTATCTTCCGTTTCTTTTTGATCTGCTCCTCTTGAATTTTCTGTAGTTCATTCATCTTCAAGGATGCGGTCTGGATCATTGCCTGGGCAACACTAACTTCAGCCATGTCCTTTTTGATAGCACAGAAGTTAATGTTACCTGAACATCTTTCATCAGTCTAGTAGCTGCTTCCATTTCCTTCTGTACTGTTTCGTCCATTTCATTTAATTTCTTCAGAGACGATTCACTCTGTGAAACTTCCTTTGATATAGCTTCTTGCTTCGCATTTCTTAACGCACTTTTTGTTCCATTTTGTAGGTGTATGAACTCTTTTTGCGCTAGCTGTACATTGTTTGGTGTAATTATCTTTAGACAATAAGCAGAAAAGGGCGAAACACAGAAGAGTCTCCATTCAACCACCCTACTGTGGAGACAAAAGGCTCCAACCATCCACACCTTCGATAAAATGTAGGAAAAATAGGAGTTTATAGGAAGACACAGAAATATATAGGAAAAATAGAAAATATAGGATCATTAGAAATCCTGGAATAGTAAATAAAAACATTAAAAAAAATCTCCCCGTTTGGCCTAATGGCTACATGGAGGTAAGATTTCATTCTTTCTAAACTTCAACCAAATAGAAAGTGATGTCAGAACTACGCTTTGATCATCTTTACTCCTAGTTTTCCCCAGGCACCTATTTTGCAGAGGATGGATGCACCCTGAGCACTGAAACGAGGGTAGAACGATAACATTTTCACACCCCTACCGGAGATCTAACCTGGGCCAACCAGTTGGTAGGTAAACGCATTACCGACTACGCTGCTGTGCGCCTAATAAAAATATTACAAAATATCATTAATACATTATGAAGACATTGTCAGTGAAGATGTGTCATGAGTAATGTAAATTTATAGTCATCTACTTTTGTTTTGCAACATCAATTAAGAAAAAGATTTGCATAGTTGAAATTGCACTGAAAACAAGATTTATAGGTGCAGCTTTCATAAGTACATTCGTTTTATTACACTGCCAGAGGCATTCAAGTTTATTGTTTTCATACTTCTTTCTCTCTTATCTGATGAAGCATTTAGCGAAAGAATTACATTTTTTAAAGTATGTGTGACTGTCTTCACGATTATCTGATATTCAAATAATTTTTCATTGCCGTTTGGGGCTTCCTTTCTTTCAAATGTACATGAATGAACGCAATCTTAAGAGAAACTGAAGAAAGAGACTGTGCCAACCATAGAATACAGAAAACACTCTATAGTTCAACATCTAATGTAACATGCATAATATCATCATATCAGATCAGTAAAAACTTAAATTTCTATTGCTTTGAACTAAGGGATCAAAACTTACCTAATTCTTGTATACAAGTATTAGTACATTAGGTTAATTTTCTTCCCTTAGTTTGAAGCGCTTTGCCTGCTGGTCTAATGGCCAGCGTGCGCGCCTTTGGTGCACCTGATTGCCCTGAGTTCGATTCTTGGTGGAAGGACCTTGTAATTTGAAAGCATTAAAATGTTTCGGACTATCTTATATTGTAGATCCATGTCTCATATAGCCTCTGTGCTAAAACTTGACACTCACCTTCAATCAACGAACTTATTTTGAAGAGATGTAAGTTTAATTTTTTACCGATGTGACGTCCTTTAAAAGCCGCCACTAAAAGTTTGAAGGAAGTGAAAAAAGAGCTGAAACAATAAAGACCTCAAATTCAGTACCTACATAAGTTAGTAAAATGCAAAGCATTTAGCTCAAATAAAGGAGACAATTCGGAACAACCATGTTTCCCACTATATATATACACACACACACAATGATAAGAAGAGATAAAAAATAATTGAGAAAACATACGATGATATGTAACACTCGTCTATTTTTCAGAGTGAGAAATCATAACACTCGAAGGGTAGCGATATACGAAGAAAAGAAATAAACTCTTCGTACAGGAATGTTTCGACATAGAGAATTCACATATCTGAACATCCATAACTATTAAACTATGTAAGATTCGGGATAGCGTTAACCACCAGTTCACCTATAAATTACATGTGAAGTACATATTAATTATAAATGAATTACTGTAATTAATTTACAAACTTCTGACAACAGTGTCACTTTATTCATCCCATAATAAGTTCTTAGTGCGGTAAATTTTCTTTCAAAAAAATTAAGTGGAGGAAATTTCTTTCATCTTCCACGATTTTGCACCTTGCATTTTTTCCAATTACCTTTTTTATTTTAACTATCTTAAAATTTCTGACGATAAGATTAGTTCTGATTAATTTTCAGCTAGCTTCCAATCCTGATTTTCTTACGTTCTTCTTTTTTCTTATTTTGTTTTAATATTTTGTACCAATAACAGAAACTCAACTGTTTTTAGTCTTCTTTTGCTTGTACAGTAAAACCTGCCAATGTGGCCACCTCTCTAAGTTGGCCACCTGTCTATCTTGGAAGTTGGCCGCATTGAAGCACTTTTACTCTATGATGATAATGATAAATTTACCTGCATATCTTGGCCTCGCAAAATACACCGTTTTGTTATTTTTCTTAACTTTTTCGTATTCCCATATGAGAGGCAGATGATTTGTATTTGTGACTGGAGACAAAGAAGCATGCGTCCCCACGATTTGTTCTTGGAGATCAATGACCAGAACACTATCCTGATAAAGGGGTGGTGAAAGAAGATGTGAATAAAAATAGGAGGTACAGGAGTTCAGGAAATGGTTATACGTATTTGTTTAACCTGTCTGTTTTGGTAAAACCATTAGCTATATTGGCTCCCTTTATCAGTGAGGAGGTTTAGTAGTTTCGGAAAATTCTCAAGGTTAAAGCTAACCATCTCAATTGTCAACTATTGACACCTGACGGCTTGTCGGAATGATAGCGGAGATTTCGAAGTATGAATTCCTTTAAGATTTTTTCAAAACATCTTTTGCTCCGAGGGAAACACTTGTGGCTCATTAACAAGAGGTAGTTATCTACAAAATTAGAATGTGCATATGTGTCAAAAAGAATAAAAGAAATACGTCTAGAATTAACCATCATGAATAAATTTGTTATACTAGAAGTCCTATTCTAAAACTATACCAATCACACTTATTTTCTGTAAGTTGGCCACCTGTCTAAGTTGGCCATTTTTCAATGGAATTGATGGTGGCCAATATGGACATATTTCACTGTTACTCATAATATAAGCATCTCTTATTGTGATTTTTTATGTTCCCACAAAGATATATTTATTTTTATATTGTACTACCAATACAATTCCAATCTTTATTACTGTTATTAAAGTAATCAGTCTGTTAAGTACTAAGGGAAGCTATAGGGTACATATTATAAAAGAAATGCTCTATTTCACTTTTGTACCTCTGTGTTTTCTTTGCTTATGCATTAAGAAACATCAATATTTCAATCCACATGGGAATCTTTTTCGGGAACACTTTACTCTTTTAATGTTGTCCTATAAAGAAAATTACACCACTGTTAATAAAAGCATAGCTTAATTTATTTCTATCCACTAACGAGTTGAAGAGAACAGCACTTCATAATTAAGTATTTTTGTATTTTTACTTGTGGATCCTTGAATTCGGTGTGGACCCACAATGAGGTGTACACGGATATGGAATTATAAGAAAAAAGAAATGCATTTTGTGTCATCTATTACTTATCCAAGTTTGCCACAAACTCCCCCCAACATTCTATATATCAAAATACTACATTTATATTCTATAGCAATATAACAGTCTATAGCAATTCACTGCCTTTGAGGTCATCGTGTCTTTTACTTGTGTCCGTAAAGGGACTTGGACAGATATAGTGAGAAGTAGGAAGGACATTCACGCTCGTATTAGAACTGTGCGCTGAGTAAATAGCGCAAGTTCAGGTAGTTATATAAAATGTCATAGTTTTGGTTTAAATGATTTCATTCATGAAAAATCATTCTGGTTTCTTGTTTCTTTCTTTCATTTTTTAAAGAAAAAAGGATATAAATTGCATTGCTTTTAAAATAAAATATCTGGACAGTAAAGAAAGAGCTGATATCTTACTTATACAAATCAAGGTTGATATGTTACCTAAAATTTCTAAAAAATTTAGATTAAAATATCCATTACCTTTTACAAAAGATGGTCATTTAATTCCCGGAATGGTGCTGTAATAAATCATAATGCTGACTTACTACCTATTCGTGCTTGTTCCCTTGCAAGTACTTTCCTGTTGTTTCTACACACAAATACTAACGTGATCGTCTTCGCTGGAAGCAGTTCCGGAACGCCTGTTGTGGAATATGCCCGAATTCCCTCGTCATGTTATCCTGGATGTTTTGGATGCTGTCAAATCGTTTTCATTTTAAGATAGATATTAGCATAGGAAACAGAAAAAAGTCACATGGAGCTAGATTTGGCGAGTAGAAGAATGGTATGCTACGAAGATGATTTTGGCCAAGAAATCGGACACCATTTCTGAAGTATGACACGGAGCTTTATTATGGTGCAAACACCGTTGTCCACATACCTACATGTCCGACCGTTTAAGACGAACAGAATCGCGTAACTGTTGCATCACACCTACGTAGACCTCCTTATTAATAGTTTGGCCATGTAGAACAAATTCGTGATGCACGATTCCGAATATGTCAAAAAAAAAAAAAAAAAGTACGTATCACTCTCACCCGTGTGTCGGATTTGTCTGGCTTTTTTAGATCTAGGCAATTCAGGTAATTTCAATTGGGACAACATTACCTTGCTTTCGGGGTCATACCAGATTTCCATGATTCATCCTCTGTAATGATACTGGCCAGGAAGTGTCGGATTATTGGTGGCTATTTCCTTCAGTTTCCTGGCATGAGCTAATAGAAATGTATAACTTCCCCAACAATTTCACGGTGTTAGTCGATGGTACGATGATCTTACAAGTACAATCACCTGGGCAATTTTCTCCTCATTAAGACTCACAGACGAGTGATCGCCTCCATGGATATTGTTCCAGTTTGGAGACATGCAAACCAATGAAAGGTCGTTGCACGACTCATTGATGCGTCATCAAATGATACTTGCAATATTTCGTAGTCTCTGTAGTAGGTTTTTGAAGTTTAAAAACAGAACACACATCATCATCCATTTAACAATCCGACACTGATCATACAACACACCACACACAATTACGTCTCATTCAACCCTGCGTTCAGGCGAGCAATTACGCTGTGAAATTATCATGAGATGTCTCTACAGTGAAGATTCCAAGCTACAATTAAGAGTCTATGCTACAATACTTTTTTCAAAAACTCTGGAAATTAAATGAACAGCCCTTATTATATTCGAAGATATATTTCGAATCAGATATATAGATTAGTTACACACCATTTTTCGTGAATTAATGATCAAAAAGAGCAAACTCATGCGAGCGTAGAAGAAGGTGTGGTGTATATGGGAAGCGAAAGGGAGGGAGAATACGACACGGTTGTTAAACATGGCTTCTGACGTGGACGATTCATCTGGGAATAAAGTCAACTGCAGAAAGAGCTGATCTTCCATCTCATCAGTGTTGGTAAACATGGAATAAAGAGTGACTGCAATTAACATAACAACATATCTACAAATCTTAGAATAGTGTTATTTGAGAAATATGATTAGTTTTACGCTACATATACGAGGTACGACACGCACATACGTGTATACACACAAGTAGTGGATTCGTAAGCTCTGGTACTTACCGCATTATTGCTTGCTGTGCTTCAGGTCTATCTACTTTTCCTTGCTTTTCTACCATAGTCAGAGATGGAAAATGAAGGATGCATATGATAATTTCATTGTATGCCGAAAAAAAAAAAAAAAAGTATTTATAATACTGAAAATTACCGTAATTTCAATTGCAAACGTGATACAGTATTTATATTTTCATCTAGTACGATTCAAAGAGGTGTTCAAGTAGGAAAACTACAGACCAATTATAATAATGGATCATCTGCTTCAGCGATTCACTAATGGTTTCAGTGCTAATTCAAGAGTCCTTAAAACATACCTTTGTCCAGTCGCCTTCCTTGGAACGAAAACTAAGGAGTAATATATGAAAAACTCGAACGAGAAAATTTGAATCGCTCTTATGTTTTATAACGTGTGCTTCATCCTATCTTTTGCATAGGTTAGAAATGTTGTATACAATTATAAACATTTTTATGCATCTGTGTAGACCTGTCCTACTTTTATCCTTTCGTATATTTAACAGATACCTTAAGTTGCGATAACTAAAATATGATACATATGAAAAACTAAACTTAATAATTAGGTAGATAATTGAATTGTTATACGAATAATACTAAGCGTGGAAGTAATTTCATTTTTAGTTATGCATAAGAAATACTAAATATTGGAAAGCATAATTTTTTGACTAATAGCGTGAAATGAAATTTTGAGTAATATTCGGTTGACGTTGATGAAAATAGAAATTGATACTAGTTTGGGAAAATATAATTAGTTTACTGCTCTCAAAGAAATTAAGATGGATTCGTGTCTGCGCTATTAAGGAATTCAAATATCTAAACATAACACAATATGTTTAAACATTTAATATTTGATGAAAAGAAAACAAAAAATACTTCTATGTTATATACAAAGTTAATTTAATTAATATAACTACGTTTCTGGAAGAGATTTTGAACTTTGTTTAATTCTCTAAAACTCTAGAAAACTTAGCAACACATGCGAGACGACAAACAGTTCCTAATCTCATTGATACACTAAAATATTTATGAGAATGAAATAATTTGTGGAATGTAGGAGGAAACGAGAATCTCGGGAAACTCCATATACACAGTGTTGTCCTCCAAAAACTTTCCTGGTTTCAAAACATGGACCCTCGTGCCAAAGGTGAGTACTCTACCATCGGGTCACCTTGTTCGCGTTGGAAGAGACAGACGAGATTATGTAAGAAAAACTTGAATGCATTCCTTATGATCACAATTAAAAACATTGTCTGACATAGGTGTTTTACGTAAACTCTTATGAACACGCATTTTTACTAACATTGCGAGGGAACCTGACGAAGGTTACGAAGTACGAGAAGTAATAAAATACCTATTGTTGGTAAAAGATTATATCTAATATTGAAGTTAATATTAAGTTGTTATACTTGAATGCAATTCATGTTCAAAGAATCAGTATGAAGTCGTTTCCTTCCACCTACATTGTGGAAAACACGTCGTACCTTATCCGGTGACGACAATGACGCTCTTTGTTAATTATGGAGCCATGTTCCAGGAAGTATATGAAAATGAAACTACACTGATCCAGAAAAGGCAGACCATCATTTTCTGCTTGTTCTGGAAAGTCTAGGTTTTTTAAATCGTCGCTACTAATGTTGGATACTGGCGCGGCCCAATGTATGATCCCCTTAATCCGGAAGCTACTTCGTATGAATTAATGTGGCTGATTCGCCTCCGGTTCTGAAAAGGATTTCCATTACCGACCGTTGTCGGGTCCTGATGTCTACTTCAATGTTCATTGTTCAGTGTTCATTGCATTTTACCTGCGAACAATGCGGAAAAAATAATTTCCATTTTGAAGCAATAGGATCCAAGTATGTTCATGCAAAATTTCATCACATTGCAACTAATATAAATATTATACCCTAGTGATGGACAGTGGAAATATTTTCGGTGGGAAGGAAAATAAAACATGGGAATATCCCCGAGTTTTTTCCCTGGCATATAAATTCCCGGGAAGGAATTTATTTCCATTTCTTTACTTTATCTTCCAAATTATAAGAACCATATGACTAATTACTTTATTTTCATTTATTATATTTACTTCTAGATTTTAAATAATCTGGAGGTTTAAAAAATTAAAATTCGTTGACTGTATTTTATATAACTAATAATATGATTTTTTAAAGTTATATTTCAATTTGTACTAAAAGGTAGCAAAGTACTAATTTACAAATGATGAAAAGGAACCAATTTGTAAAGTAATGTAGAAATTATGTAGAAATAAAGATGAATTAAGATGAAGTACTATTAATACACCCCGAACCACCGTTAGTAACAGACGTCGGTCTGTCTTCTATCTCTGACTCGAATTTCTGAAGAGGTACTTGGACTTCTCTTACACGTGAATTAACGCATGGAATTTCGAGAAATAAGTAGAAAGAAAGGTCGTGTGTGGCAACGTTACGTGCTAAATTATAAAGATAAGTCAGTATTTTGAAAATAGTGTGGATATAAATATGTATGCGCAAATGTTGGTAAAATGGTGAGACATGTGTCTTCTAGTAGTTACCCAAATTAATTTGTTTATAACATTTAAAAATATATTATGTTTAAAATATCAGTAGTAGAGGCAAGTTTAGAAAATCCACTTACATATAAATTTAAACTGTTTAGCGGTGTAAAAGTATGTGGACTTACTATACCATTCTTTTCCACATATTTATTTGCATAGAACATATTGTAAGTAAATATACATTTATTCGTACTCTCTAAATATAATAAAATATTAATAAAATAACATAATACCGTTCAGAATACACATTTTAAATAATTCTCTGCAGACAACTGTAATAATATACTGTGATAAAAAAAAGAAAGAAAGAATTTAACTTTGAAATCATAATATAGTAATAGAATACAATTTTCTTTGATTGTACATTCCGCAGCAAAAAAACCTGCAACGTGAGGGTGTAAGTTTATTGTAAAACTACGCCTCACTGCGCAGGGAATCTACATAACGTCTAAGTGGCACGAATCATGCCAGAAGAAACGTCCTCCCCTGCACATTTATTTTGAAACAAAAGACCGTTGTTTCACAATAAACTTACATGCTCATGTTGCAGGTTTTTTGCTGCGGACTGTACATAAATTCCCGGGAAGATTCCCATTTTTGGGAATCTTCCCGGGAATATTTCCAGGGAATATTCTCAAAAAATATTTTCCCGGGAATTTGCCCATCACTATTATATCCATCTGTACAGAACTCATTTCAATATATAAAATTCCGGCATTAATTTTGAGCTCTTCTATTCCCTTAGGATACACCTTTTAACACACAGCAGAATTAAACATCCATGTGTAAGCAATTTGTCCTATAGCTTTTGATGTTCTTATCGTTATGTAAACGTTGAGGATAGGTAATAACTGATTTTTGTGATGGCTATTGTCTTTCCCTCTCGTTAAATTGTCGAGGCATGTTATAGCTTGGGAGAAGAGGGGTTTCCGATTATGATATAATTTTGTATAAGCCGTAATTATTTAAATTCGAAATTTCCATAAATGTTACATAAGTTTTCCGTTTATTCCAACTTAGCTAACCAAATTTCCTCATGTGTATGCCTTATGATAACATGAGGAATGAATCTTCCTGTTTTATCACATGAAATCAACACAAACACTCTCTGTAAACATTTGAATAAATGCATTTTTCTCGATATATTCAACACCATTTCAGATGCGTAGAAGGTAGGACCATCAATTACTGCCGGTTTTCGAGACAACGGAACAGGTAGATGAACTGAATGTCTTTCTCGAGAAGCTATTTATCAATGTATATAGATGGTCCTGGATTGATAAAAGCTTGACAGATTTTAATGAACTGCCCAATTTCGAAATAGTCCCTTTCGGCATTCGCACTCTTTTGCATATGCAGTTGCCCTGTTGGGAACAATACTAGAAGTCATTTTCTGCGAGTTCAATTAGGAGATTTGACGCTTCCTAAAAACGAAATAAATTTTCTAGTTTTACGTCCCATGTTTATGTCCTTTACGCTAAGTAAGACGGATGATTAATAAAAATGAATGGTTGAAGCTGGGAGGAAATGGGAGAATCCTGAGGAAACCCATGGACACGATTTCGCTGTTTTCAACTAGACTTCTTCAACTGAGGCATAACTAGTTCGCTTTGAAAAATACAAAAATAAAAATAATAAAAAAGCTCATGTATTGCGAGAGTCGGCGAGTATGGGAAGTAATTTTATTGCAGACAGACAGAATCCTATAGGCCGGTGCGTTTTTCTGCTACAGAATCCACCCGTTGTTCCACAGTGAGGCCTCTTTCTTTTCACTTTTTTTGCGATGTCTGGTCAAAATCTCAATGCCGAAGTGCTGATTGACTATTTTCCGACTAGAAACTCACTCAAATATTACAATTTCATATATAAAGGCAACCAAGAACGTTCTGTCGCTTTTTGCGGAGGTCTGTGTTCAAGTAGCCCTCACACTGTGAGTTGAATGCGAGTGGACGTAGGCGAAGGTCAGTTGTTGGTGTGGGTATATCCAACATACTACCTGCTTGTGGCAGTTCAGTTACACCGTAAACTTGGGACAGAGGGATAGAGTGAACACGGGAGCTCTACAGAGCGTAATAAAGGCGTGTACACTGTGCGAGTTCAAACTGGGGTTAAACGCCGCTTCAGCGGGATGGAAGATACGCCAGGTCTTTGGTGAGGATGTTGTAACTACGCGGACAGTGGAGCAGTGGTTTAACAAGTTTAAGGACTGTGACGAAGACTAACACATATACAAAATGATAATCTTCAGGCAGCAATTGAGACGAATAGTGGCCAAATATGTGAGGAACTGGGACTACAATTCAGTGTGAGTGGAAAAAACATTCGGCAGCACCTCCATCAACTTGGAAAGCACTACAAGTTGGGTCGATGGGTCCCACATTATTTGACTCCGGGCCAGAAGGCAACGCGAGCAGACATTTATGTTTCCTTGCTGCAGCCATTTCTGGAAAGTGTGTTGGCATGTGATGAGAAGTAGGTCTTGTACGAAGCTCCACGGCGCCGTCATCATTGGTTAGTCATGATCCGGTTCCAAAACAGCCGAAACCAGCACTGCACCACAAGATCCTCCTGTGTGTTTGATGGACTTCTCGGTATATTTCTCGGATAGTGCATCGGGAACTAGCATCAATTCAACTGTGTACTGTTAGCAGCTCAATCGTGTTCAAGAAACACTCAAAACTCTGGAGCCATCAGTTTTGAATCGCAAAGAGGTCCTACTGTTACAGGACAAAGCTAAGCCCCACGTGGCTAGGATGACCCGGAACACCATTCTGCGCCTTGGATGGGAAATACTATTGCATCCACTATACTCCCCGGACTTTGCATCGTCCGATTATCACCTGTTCCATTTTTTGGACAATCACCTTAGAGGACGCCAGTTCAAATCCCTAGTAGAGGTGCAAAATGCACTTGATACATTCTTCGCTTCATGGCCCAGCAAGTTCTACCGTGATGGAATCTATGGCCTTCCAGAACATTGGCAGAGGGTCATAGATGCTGATGGGAACTATTTTTGATCTTCGAGGTACGTCTTAAGTGACATATCGATGTTCGAAGGTGTTGGGTGAAACGGTGACAGAACTTTCTTGGTTGTCTTTATGCATCAAAAGAACCAAAGAAGCATTGTCTGAACTTTTGAGCGTAGATGCGTGGTTCTTTCTATCTTGGGAAACCAGGGCATTTCTACTCCATAGATTGCCGATTAGTCTCTGGATTGTAGGCAAATTATATATATTTCAACGAAGATGGTTGCAGATTCCAACAAGCCTGGTTCCTTTTAGATGCATTGTATCATGGCTGCACACAATTTTCTCTTCGTTCCTGCGAGAGATTTCTCTTCACAGATTTTCTTCGTGTTGAATGTTTTCAGTGATAATTCTCCAAACAAATTTCCTTTCCAAGTTCAATCAATTCAGTCACTTCATCGGTCATTTTTGACCATCTCACATATTCTGTTGAAGTATGTATTAGTTAACTGAAGACCGTGGTGTGTCTGTAAAATCATTCAGCGAAACGTTTACACCAATGAAAGACTTGCACAGTGGGCACTACAGTGGCGGCGATTGGACGTTAAAAGTGAGGGGGCAAGATATGATCTGAATATGTGTATAACAATGTTAGTGTTCCTGGTTGTTTCTAACACTTTGTTTGACGAAAGGTTGTATAACTAATAGGATACTATATTTTTCGGTTAAAATACCGTATATCGTGTTTCATATTTAATTAAGTAAATTGACAAGAGCGACGCACATAGGTACTAACCCTTGATTCCTTGCTCATGAACATCTTAAAATTCTGTCTGGAAAATTGTGTGATCAGATTATTTAATAACATATTTGTAAAACAGATAAATAGAAAGGATATTATTTAATCATACTAATGAATAATGAGGCTTGTTTTGCAGAAGTTATATTGAAACTGGAGATTAATGAACAATTTACATTTTTAATTCCACACTTGCCATTAAATATATGTTATTACTCTTAGAAAATGAAAGACAGTAAATACTACAAGCATATGCTACGACGCAATTTAATATTAATTCCTTTGAATTGCAATTAAAACGCAATTCCTGTAGCTGTCTTAACTCCACGGGAAGACAAATAACCAATACACACTTACGCAACGACAAATATTATATGGTACCATTTTTTTTCTATGAACCAGTGATATATGCAAAAACTTTACATTTCCAAATGAAACTATATACATTAACTATTTTAAATTATGGCTTTTTAAAGGTAAATTATTGAATATCAGTCAATCAGCTACAGCATCATCCGTATTTATCCTAGGATCATGGTTAGTATATCATTCTCTTTAGAATAGAACAACCTTTCAAACGGTTTCATTTACGTGTTCCTATCATGTCCCAAAGGCGGGAAATTTTGAGGGAAATCTGGATTTTTTCTGATTTTTTTTCAAACTTTGATCCCCTCTGGACCCCCTTTGTTAAAGCACATATCTCAAAATCTACTGAAAAATACGAAGGGGTGTACTAAATGTGTATAAAAAGTTTCAAGCTTCTATCTTGAAAACTAAGTGCGGGAAAATGTTTACCAATGAGCTATTAACATTCCCACAATGCTCCAGATGACCCGAATGTAATATAAAATTTTCCTGAGACATCCCTATTTATCCTAGGGTCATTGTTCGTACATCATTCCCTTCAGAATAGAACATACTTTCAAACGGTACCACTCACATGCCTCCATCATGTACACTCATGTCCAAAATGATTGTCGCATATCTATAACTGTCTTCTTATAAGAATATAATTTGATAATGATTTTGCAGGGTACTTTTAATACTGATACTATATGTATAATCAGGAAATGTATATTTATGGTAAATTTCATAGGAAAAGAATTATAAATACGAAAATTAGAATGAGTAAAATAAAATGTTGCTAAATGGACAAGAAAGCTTTATTTTCGTTTTATTGTTCTTATTTACTGCTCTTTTGACATGAAAATTGCCACATACATGTCTTTGCCAATTATACATATATTAACATTATAAGAAATATGGGGCGAATTCGTTATCAAATTATATTCCTACAACAACATACTTATAGACATGCGACAATATTTTTGGACATGAGTGTAACTGAGATGGGAAAATCATGAAAAAATTAATTATTTGTTTAAAAAACATTTCTTCTTTGTACTTTTTTGTCCCTCTGTACCCACCTGTTTTAACGCAGAAATCTGAAACAAATCTGAAACAGAAAATACTAAGGAGTGTATTAATGTGTGTGCAAAATTTCAATCTTCTAGGTGCAAAAGTAAGCCCGCCAAAAATAATATTTCTACAATACTCCAGATGCCCGTATAAAATAGGAAAATAGGATCTCAGGTAAAAATTTCCTGAGACATCCCTATTTATACTAGGATCATGGTTCGTACAGCATTCTTTTTAGAACAGAACGGCTTTTCAAACGGTACCATTTACATGTCTCCATCATGTATCTGAGGAGGGAAAATCTCGAAAAAAGGAATCTTTGTTAAAAAGATGATCTTTGTTAAAAATATATATTTTTTTTACCTTTTTGTTCCTCTGGATCCCCTGTTTTATCGCAGAAATCTGAATAGAATCTGGAAAATATTAAGGGTGCACTGAATGTGTGTGCGAAATTTCAATCTTCTAGATGCAAAAGTAATAAAAAGGTCATAACAAAAATATTTTTAGTTATGACGTCATCACACTCTGCGTCTCGACGCAGAAAGGCGTTAAAGCATATGTAACGTGTTCTACAATGCCTCCAGGCTTGAGAAAGAAAACAGAAGTAAAAAGCTTTTTTGGTACTTTTTTAAATCGAATAATGAAGATTCTAGCCTATCACCGAAATATAGATTATATAATTTAAAAGAGTTATGTGGTCACTTCAAAAAAAGTAGGGGGGGGAACTGCCCCCTCTTGCCCCCCCCTAATTGCCGCCTATGAGCACATGTATGTCATTGCATGCTTCGATCAGCATTCGGAATGTTTTAGTTGACGACTTTTTAACTTTCACAAAAACCTTTGTTTCACTTTCACACTAGCCATTTTCCGACACAGCGCGGTTACACAAGTTTAGAACGACAGCATGTATTATTCGGCATGCATGTATTATTCTTTACCTGCACCATTTAGATATTTTAATCAAAGGTGTTATAAACTAGCCAACTATTTAATTATTTTATATAGGTTAGAAGAAGAAGTTATATTTTATTTTAAGAAGTTATATAAATGTTTTGTATCTTAGAATGTTGATTGTGTAACGATAGCAACGATATAACATATGGTAGTAAGATGGCTGTAAGCAGCCTAGATTTAACTATACAATAAATGCATTCGAACAAAGCAACATTTGCAGTTTTTGTGCTAATTTAATACGTGTGCAACTCACTTATTTGAACTAGGGCTCAACGATTACGTTGTATAATGGTGCCTTCATACCGGGAGTAGCTAAAAACTGGTAAGAAGTTTAGTAAACCAAGTTTAGCAGAGAATACAAGTGAGTGCTACAATTTTTTTTTATTCATTGTATACTGTTTGAAAGTATAGTTAAACTACATACATCATTGAGTCGATTAATAATTATACCATCTTGAGGAGTGGAAAGTTAATATATAGAAACACTAAGATGGATTTATCAGATAGCGAGGTTAACGATATTAGGACTATTCAAAGTGAAGCAGGTGCATCTGAGAATTTGGCAGATGTACTCAAACAAATATCTCGTCAAATGAACGACTTGCAACGAAAAATAGATGGGTCTCAACAACAGTTGGATGACAAAATGAACGATTTGCAGCATAAAATTGAAGAGCAAATGAACAATTCTCAACAGCAGTTGGATGACAAAATGGATGCTTTGCAGCATAAAATTGAAGAGCAAATGAACAAGCAGTTGGATGACAAAATGGATGCTTTGCAGCATAAAATTGAAGAGCAAATGAACAAGCAGTTGGATGACAAAATGAATGCTTTGCAGCATAAAATTGAAGACCAATTTGATGACAAAATGAACCGACTTCAACACAAACTAGAAGATAATATATATCAGCGGCTGGAACAGTTACAGCAGAGAAATGACCATAAATGGGAACAGTTACATCAGCAGCAGAACCAAATGAATGTACAAATTAATGCCAGATTTGAGAAATGCGAACAGAAAATGGAACAGGTAGCTGAAACCTACACTGGAGTACAAAATGCCGTCGAAGTTATAGAATCGGTTGTAAGCGAACATCCTAATAGGATTAAAGGACTTCAAGAGGAGTTTCATACTTTCCAGGAAAAGTATATTTTTGCTAAGGAGATGGAGCGCGATGATGGACCTAGGAATATCAATCGACCTCCTGATAATGGGACAGAACCAACACCTTATTCCCAAGTAATTTTTGAAGATAGTGGATCATCGGTTGATAGTGAAGCGAGCACCGAATCAGGAAGAAGAACGAAGCATCCTACACGAAAGAGTAAGAACTCTCACGGTAACTGTAAGTGTTCTAAATCTTATAGTACTGATACGCCTTTGCGATTCAGTGAAATAAAATCCTTAACAAAATTCAGTGGTGTACCTGAGGATATCCCGGCTAGGGTATTTATAGAAAAGTTCGAGGATGAGTGCGAATTAATGGGAATTAAAGAGTCGAAATTCATGAAACTTCTTCCTCATGTTTTATTGCCCCCATGTTTGACTTGGTATAAAGCAATCCGAAATAACATTAATGGGTATTCTGATTTTAAAGAGGCGTTATTGGCAAACTATGAAAACGACTTCATGTTAGCAAATAGGGACGCATTGCTAAGAACGAAATCATTTGACCCTAAGATACATAAAAATGTTACTGAGTTTGTAGTGGCCACATACAATGAATTAAAAGCACTCAACCCAAACCAACCAGAATCATGTATAATAGCTTCTGTCCGTATTTTATTACCATTTAGATTACAACAAATGTTGATGACCGCTCAATGTGTCAATTTTAATCATTTAATCATTTTAGTTCAGAGCTACGAAAGTCAATTTCTAGCACAAAGAAATAGCAGAAATCCAGAAAAAAGTCAGGTTACCTCTAGACGTAATAATATTAATTATGCGCACATTCGAAATTTAAATATTCAAAATAAAGATAGTGTTAATTCTCAAGGAAATAGTGTCCGTTATTTTGGTACTAGAACAAATAATCAAAATAGTACCGGCAATTCAACTCAACCTAATTATAGATATGGTAACGGTAACAGAATTTACCGGAATTATAATAGGAATCCTAGTAGAAATCGCAATACGAATCAGCGTAATTGGTCACAAAATAGACTCCTAGATGGACAAGTTTGCAGTACCAGAAACTCAAATTCAGGATCTTTATGTAATCGATCAGAACATACTCAAGAGTGGGGAATACAATGTACTTTAGTGGAATCTACTAATCCTTTTAATTCAAACTAGATGGTGTTGATGTGTCTTGGATTGAAACCACACCAGCGTTAAGTGTATCTAAGCAATTTATTGAGGATGAAACTAAATTAAAAGTTGTGCATACTAATGCAATGTACCAATACCTACCGATCGTCAATTGCTTTTGGAGATTCGATGATGATATAGAATTAGATATAGATTCCACTGAAAATGATTTTGTTTTTCTAAAAACCTTTTCTACAGCGCGGATTATGTTAAAAATTAATGAAATACGTGTGCATCTCATTTATTCTTGGCGCTCGACCTATTATGATAGAAGCTATCAATTTGATATTCTAGATTGTACTTAGGATTTTGTTAATGTTTATGCTATCCTTATATGTTAATTTAATATTTGTATGTTAACTGATATTTCATTTTAATCAGTTGTGATCCAATATTAAACCACGTTATCTTATAATTTAATTAACATCAATTTTGTTGATTTTTCCTATCATAATTTCATTTTATTTTTCTTCTTCTGAATTCTATATTATCTATGTCGTATTTTACCTATGTAATGAATATATGTGACACCTAATTATCAAGTGCAGGAAATATATTTTGTAACATCCTTATTTTTAATGAGTTTAAATATTCAGAGAGCTTCGACTATGTTTTTTTCAAAAGAAAAAAAAAAGCTATGCTTGGACCAAAAACAAACTTTTAATTGTTCATAATTTTTGGAATAGACCCTCCTCTACGATGTTATAAAGAATTTGAAGTATAATTAATTATAAAAGAATATTATTGATATAAAGAATAAATAAAAAGGAATATAAAGATATATATTTATATGTATTGTGAATTTTGTATATACGAGGGCTATCCAATAATTAATGTATACTTATCTTTGTGAAGTTGTCATACGGTCCAGAATTCTTTCTAGAAGTGCTAAATCACTTCAAGAAGTCCTGTCGGGAGCCATTAAAGATAGAACGACAGCATGTATTATTCGGCATGCATGTATTATTCTTTACCTGCACCATTTAGATATTTTAATCAAAGGTGTTATAAACTAGCCAACTATTTAATTATTTTATATAGGTTAGAAGAAGAAGTTATATTTTATTTTAAGAAGTTATATAAATGTTTTGTATCTTAGAATGTTGATTGTGTAACGATAGCAACGATATAACATATGGTAGTAAGATGGCTGTAAGCAGCCTAGATTTAACTATACAATAAATGCATTCGAACAAAGCAACATTTGCAGTTTTTGTGCTAATTTAATACGTGTGCAACTCACTTATTTGAACTAGAGCTCAACGATTACGTTGTAAGTTCACCAAGGGACACCTTATTTAGAACTACCAAGGTTGGGCGAGTTTAAACTTCATGCAGATGGAGAGAAAGGATGGTGCCTCAATACAACATTAACCGATTTAGTGCATCTGGTTCCGTTTATGAAATGCAAATTTAGTATTACTTCTGTGTATGTCACACTAAGTATAATAAATTACTTACCATAAAGTAGGGAAACATAAATCACAGCAGTAAAATCTGCATTAGAGATCTTTCGCTAAGTTACTTCATCATATGGAGAAGAAGTTGGGAGAAAAGAACACAGAAATAGCTGGAAGGATTGAAAGATGAAACTTATCGAAAATAATAAATAAAATTACGAAAATATAAAATGAAATATGAAAACGAAAGGTGGTATTTTTAATCATTTGTTTATATTTATTTTTAATTAATGTTTGTTATTTATATTTAAAAAGTACGAGAGAAAATATACGGCACTTTGTTTCGTACTTATACTGCCACATTGTACAAATAATAGTTCGTTGGCAGTCTGGAGCAGTTTCAAACTTATATTTTGTTTTTCATTTGCCAAATTTCATTTGAAAGAACATTACAATTCTTGATACTATGTAGGGCTGCCTTATTTTAAAAATTGAAAATCCGGGACGCTACTAAATTACGAGAATTTTTGAAATGCTTAAAATGAAAAGAAGTGTTACATACTAATTTAATTTCTTCCATTAGATCGAGTTGTTCAAGTATTACGTAATCACATTTTTAGTAATTTAGTAGACCTTCTCCTCTATAGTTAAACAAACGTAAGCAGTTTTGATTTACCCCCTCCCCGCTAGTAAACATTTTTTTTTCTCGGGATCTGTTATGTTTAGTGGCTTTCAAATTCAAGGTATGATTTTTCCTTCTACACGTTTTTTCTATTCGTTTTATTTATTTTCTACTTTATTTTTTATTAATTTAATTTAATTTTTTTAAAACTATTAGTATGTTTTGGCGGCGCTTGTTGTCTTCAAAGAACTTCTTTCGTTGAATTTTTACTTTATTTCTGTTATTGTTAACAAACTAACAGCTGGCACGAATGCTTTGTTCAACGTCAAATTAGTTAAAACGTCAACTTAATTAAATCCATGTTTTATGTATTCACGTTTTTTTCTTTCTTTTTTTAACTTCTAAATTGCCATGCTCAGAAGTTGAATAGAATAATTATATACCTACTCCTGTGAAAAAAAAAAAAAAAATATATATATTTCCTTCCTTTCTGCCTCGCTGAAATCCGAGACATTTAAGCGTCTCGAAAAATATTTTCGGGACACAGACCTCGATTCCGTGATGGTCTCGAATTTTCGGGAACGAATGGTAACAATATACCTATGACCGAATTACATGTGTAAATCTTGGAAAGTTGTTTAATATTTCTCTTAACACTTCTCCCTCGATCGTTGATGATGAGATTTAATTATGTACTATATAGTGGATAGATACAGCTAATTCCTCAATTTCTACATCGAAGCAAGTAACTACTCATCATTGGAATTTTATTATATCACTAGTCTCAGGATATATTTACGTCCAAATGCAACTTTTCAAAATACCATAACACTACAGTTGCGATTTTAAATTAAATCACACTTGGAATAGAACATGTGCAAATCTTTTACATAAATTTCCAAAATATATATTTTTTTCAACGCAAATCTGCTGAGTACTGCTGTCAAATCAAATCTACTTTAAAATTTCTCTCACTGTTTTGAAACATCATAATGAATAACAATAGTTATTTTATCTTTCTTTGAGAAGCTTTTTTACTTGTTTGTTTGCTTAGAATGCTGAACGTACAGTTTACTTTAAGATCAGAATCCTTTGAGCTTCCACCGGGAATCGAATCCGGATCCCTTACATCAAAGAAGAGATTGTTGTTAAATTAAGCAAAAGTTTTAGTACCAATATTTTGTACCAACTACCTTCTAGGTTTGAAGCAGGCAATAGATAATCTGATTTTGAATGACATGGAACTGGGATGACTGATATAATATAATCCTCAGGTAAATTGATCGTTTGTAAGATTGTGGGATCATATTTAGCTAATAAGTGCAACATAAAGTAAAAATTTCTATTATACTTCTCACCATCAAAGAATAAATCAAAGAATCTCTTAAAACTTTTATTCAAATATTGAACTTAAAAATTCTTTCACTTTTCAGTAAAGATAAATAAAATTGTTTCAATGGGTCGATTGAAGTATCCCACCGACATGTGCCCCTTTGAAAGGAAGGAAAAAAAAAAACAATACTTAAAAAAGTCTGTGGCTGCAGCTACGTACTTTTGCCGTAGATCACCCAACGATTAGATCCCATGACAAAGGAAGTCTGGAATCAAAAATGTGAAGTGGTTCTCAACTACAAGTTCCATCGTCCGATCATCAGAGAAGATCTTCCCTGCTAAAAAATGAAGATGCCGGAAGAGATATGATAGTCGGTAGAAGAGACGTCAGTAGAATGGAGTGCTGTGATGATAGGTTTCAAATTACAATTCATAGAGAGTTTCATTTGCCACAATATGCGAGTGTTAATTGTAGTGTGACACTAGAATACCTATGTCTGTTGACTATTACTGGATGTTTGCAGCACGTTTCATGAACTTCAGTGTTGTAAAGATCAGTAGTGATGGTCTCGCCTTGACAGAGCAAACGTGATGGATCACTCCCATCATGGCCTGTTACACTAGCAACACTTGCGGTCAGAGGCATGGTTTTGGCAATCGTCCTGATTGTTGATTATGATTCAATCACTCTTCTGAGAGTTTACGATTGTCATAATAGAACCCTTTTTCATCAAATATTACAATACGATGCAGGCAGTTATTCGTTACACTGAGTGAACTGCACACCTTAAGACGGTAATCCTTATTAGCTGGTGTCAACTCATGTGTTGTCCATGAGTCACACTTTTCAACTTACCGATTCTACCCAGACACCAAACGACAATGCTATGTTGTATGACTAATTCACCTGTAATTATAACAATATTTTTCTGAGGGTCCGCTTCTACAGTGTTATTGAGAGCTTCATCAGGACACCCTGTCAGCCAATGCCCATGAGGCTCATTTATAAAATGTTGTGTCACCGGCATAAAATTTCACAAACCAATAACATTAATTCACCGCTGCTTGTTTAAATGCATTGCTAATGTTTTTCAGGGCATAATGTTTAGAATGTCCAATTGGAATTCATAAAGAAAAGTTATTTTTTATTATGTGTTCTCCATGGTGCACTTTTACACAACCCTCATCAACAACGCAATGCCTACTAAGTGACTGTTTTCTGAACATGTACAAAGTTTGAGATCTCGACTCATTTATTGATTGCGTTACATAAAAGGGTTTTCTACTAGAAGCAAAATCAGAAATTTTAGCCACATCAAATAATGTTTTATTTCAATGCGTCTGAAGTTCGAGAAAACGTTTTAGGATGAGTATTCCAATCGTAAAACAAACCGCGGGCAATAGCTTCTTTCAATAGGATGCATAATTACTATTCATTAAAAAGTACTTACCCAAAAAGCACCTAAGATTATTTAATTGTGTACATTTCGGGAGAAAAGCTATTGCCTTCCTCAGTACAAATCTTTACTGTGAATTATCTGATTTGTTATTTTGAAATGGAATGATTGACAACTTATATCTTTGAAATTATTTCATAAATTTAGTACTTTTATCATCAAAGCATTTCAGACACTGTCATATGGACAAAATATAAATAAAATCATCCAAACATTCATTTGTATTGTTCGTCGGGCTTTTTCTTCGTATGCAAAAAGCATTTCAATAACACAATGAAAAATATATAGAAGTAGCTTGTATATAGTGTATTCTATTGTTCTAAGGGTATATTTTTATAAAATAAATATTAGATTATTTCAATTTTTCTAAATAGTTTATTACAAAGATAGAAAAACGTGACAAAAACCTCCGACCTGAGGGACGAAGCTCACAACCAAAGGTCCCGACTGGAATGTGTTAACTGTGCTGTTTCAGCGTTCCATGACACCTTTCTCAGGACATTTTTGCAACTGACGTACAATTTAACTCAGTTCTCAGAATTATATTTTGCAATATTTCTTGGGCACGGTACAAAAATATCAAAAAATAAAAAGAGTAAAAACAACTTGTTAATATGATCATGCAAATTTCTTGCACTAAAATCACCTTTTGAAAGATGTTGCTGTGAAAAGCTTATACATAAAAGTTTTATGAAAACTTATAATTTTTGGAGGCCCGGGTTCGATTCCCGGCGGGAGCTCATGTGGTTCGGATTCCACGTTAATCAGTAGGTCCACGTCTCATATAGCCTCGCTGCTCAACGGGATGTTAAACTCAAAATCAACTCAACTCAACTTATAATTTTGTGATAGTTCATAGAAATCTTCCTCACTTCCAACAGGCACTTTGTAAAGATTCTATTATAATTATACACGTTAAATTTGGGTGATTACACACTTCTGTAGAAGAATTTGTAGCAATGGAAATGTATATAAGTTAATATTTAGCCAACTTACGACTAAGTAGCAGTATATCCGTAATCTTTTCAAGAATTTCTTCTTCTGTTTGCTGGATCGACGGAAATATTTTCTCAATTTTTTGTGTTGCGAGGTTTCCTTGTAGTTTGTTGAAGGTGACGGTGATAATGAAAAACGAATGAAATGGTGGAATGAAAAATGTGGGAGGAAACTGGAGAACCCACGCACATGGTATTGTTGAAGATTTGGGAAACTAACTTTGATTTATGTTCCTAAACTTCTTTCTGGATTCTGAGGAGTGTGTTCGGATTATGAAATGCCTAATATAGATAATTTAGTTTTTCGTTTCACATGTATATGAATATTAAACTTCATTTGAATTTAAATTTTATTATTGATATTGGAACCCCATTTATATTTATATTTCCTTTTGTATTTATATTCTATTTATTCTTTCTATTTCTTTCTGTTATATTTTATTATTATCCTTTTTTTCTATTTATTACGTTATGTGATTGCTGCTATTCGAGCATATCCCTTATTTCCAAGTAAGAAGCTATCTACTCGTAGTTATTGCAAGTTTCTGACTTAACTTGTTCTTGTTTTGTATATAGCGTGCATGTTTTATTGATGGGATCTATGACCTACAGAGTGATCACAAAATCCTGTTACCCTCTACGTATTACATAGATGATAATGAATTGTTTCTTATTGTTGCAGGTACTGGTACATCTAAACCCATTACCCCTATGTATTACGAGGGAGTATCGTAAAGTTTTAATTATCATGGTAAAAAAATCAAGATACAGGGATTGTTGCGATTTGTAGTTGTTTACCCCTTTCTATATAGTCACCACCTAGATTTACACATTTCTCCGAGGGTTCCTTCACTTTACGAATACCGTCATTGTAGAAATCTGGACATTCTGCTTTAAACCACTCTTTCACCTCATGAATGACGTCATCTGTGTTGTCAAAATGGCGTCTATGTAATTAATCCTTCATTTGTCGAAACAAGAAAGAGTCACTGGGTGCGAGGTCGGAAGAATAAGGTGAATGCTGCAATGCCACACGTTCTTGCTTCGTAGACAGCAATTTGAGATGAATGACCTGATGCTTCTAAGAAGGTGTCAGCAAAAGAGTAACCCAGTGCGCAGATACCTTAGACATGTGATATTCGTCATAGATAATTTTCCACACACTACCATAACTAAGTGAGACCAGCCTCATTCATAATCGTTTTAATGGTTACACGTCTGTCTTAGAGGATTAAACACTCCAATTTCTTCACAATGGCTGCGTCGTCAGTGAGGGATGGTGTTCCAGGTCTTGGGTCATCTGTGAGGGACATATGACCAGTTTGGAATTTTCTTTTCCACTTTACAATGGTGTCATTAGATGGACAATCATCGCCTACACAGCCTTCATCTCGTCATGAATTTGTCTGGCATTATTATCCTTCAAAATTTTATTACACTGTGAGCCTCAATCTTATCCATCTTGCACTTTGGTCACTTTTGGCACACCCTTTAAAAAATATTAGGTGCTAATTTCGTTAATATCATGTACATAAGAACCAATCGTAACACCACAGACAAAATTTCATATCTTAATAACTTCCTGGTGATAACTAAAACTTTACGATCGTACATAGATGTTAATGAATTGTTATTTCTTATTGTTGTAGGTGCTGATTAACATCGAAATCATGACTGATGAGTCCACTTACGCCATGGAGGAACGGATAGTAATAAGCATATGGGCCCACGAACGACCTCATACAGGAAAATCAACCAGAGATATTCAGCATAATTTCACTGTAAGGTTTCAGAAACCTTCCCCTCCAAAACCAACAATTTTACTGTGAGAGAAAAAGCTCTTTGCAACTGGTTGCATAAATGATAAACTCCTCTCAAGACGATCTCCAACGTTATCGAACATTCGCCAAAAAAGTCCATTCGTAAGTGGTCACGGGAATAGGGTGTTCCATACTCGACATTACAAAATCATATGAAGAAAGATTTGCAGTCAAATACATTTAAACCTTCGTTTGTAAATGAATTGAGTGATAATAACATGCAAAAACGTCAGCAAGCTTGTGGACAAATGCTTGTTGTGTCTTTACAACTCTTCCTTCAAGAAAAAAGTGTTTTTCTCGGACGAGTGTGCAATATATCGTAGTGAAAAAGCCAGGAACGTTTATTTCGGAAGTAAAGAAAATCCACATTTTTATGAAGAAATTTAACATAACCCACCACATGTCATGATCGGACTGTAATGTCTGCAACCCACTTGGCAGATCTATATTCCTTTGACGGTGCTGTGAATCACATTACATATCTCACTTTGTTAAAAGTGGTTTATTCCATATCTGTAAGATTGGGGACTGCTTGATCGTGTACAGTTTCAGCAGGATGGAGTACAGCCCATTATGCTTTGCCGTTAGAGAATATCACAATGAGGTATTTTCAGATAAATGGATTAGACGTGGTTCTGTCAATTTGCGTGCACCTTTGGAATGGCCACCGTGAAGTCTTGACCTGACAACTTGCGACAATGCATCTTGGGGGTTCATAAAACAAAAGGTTGGTGCCACGCGTTACGAGACAGTTGACGAACTTAATGATACTGTTCGATGTTCATTTACTGCCATCATGCCAGCAATGCTGCGGAGTATTTCACATCGTACATGGAGATCATACTCTGTTATGAAAACGATGGTGCACATACAGACACTCTGGAATAAATAGTAAAGAAGAGTCACACTACCTCACACTTATGCTCTGCCATGATCCCACATTAATATAATGCGACGATCTATGAATATGTGGACACGCGATAGGGGTAATGGGATTTTCTTATCACTCTATAGGCATGTGTTATTATATCTTTAGATATGAATAGCATACAGAACTATGATACCCATGGCACCAATATCGTTTTAAACCTAAAAGTTAATTGAAGTGGAATTTTGACTTGATTTAACTTTTGCATATTATCTCTTAAACGCATCATTCCAATAATAAACAAAAACTTTAATTTAGAGATTGCCTTGATTTTCAGAACATTAGAATACAATCGCACGAAACGCCCAGCTGGTCCAGTACAACCTCACGATGCGGTCCCTTTCGAATGTTGTGAAATGCTTGTAATGCTGTCTAATGCACCGACGAGGTATTGTGTTTCTCGACCTTCCTGCACTGTGCAGACTCACACTGTCATACTTCATAACTGGCTGATACGACAAGAGCTGAATTCTTCACTGCTGACATTATTGCCCTCTGGTGGTCATTCGTGTTGTTCCTGATCTCTGAATATCTAATCATCTGCACATCCTCCATAGCACTACACATTTACTAAATTATAGTTGAATTGAACTATTCCTTCTTTTTCTTTTATTTTTTAAATTTATTGCTGGTGGTAAGGCAAGGCACCAAAACTTTACAATTTCCCTTATTTCTAAATCATGGAATTGGTTGATTTTGAGCCATTTTTAGTGCATTTGATAGCAAGATTGGCTGGAGTGGAATTATACATGTTCACGACGTCCAATGCCGTTAATTTTCAACCACTGACATTGACTAATGAGCAACTTTCTGTTTTAACATCATTAATATTATTTATGATATATTTGATTTCTTCCGTGTGTAATGCTCCACTTTGCTCATCTCCCGGCACAGCAGTCATCCATTCTATCGACCGAAGACGATATTATGACAACTGAGTCGTTTAGTTCTTGTAGACATGCTGAGTCGCCAACTCGCTTAGAAAAATCGTGGAAATTTTTATTTGTTTCAGATCCAAGTTCGGTGATGAGGCTGTAACGTTAATCGTAAAGATTTCTCAATCACATTGCACGGTATGAGATGACAACTGTGACTCAATATGTAATACAGTCATTGAAGAAGGAATTTAACGTGCACTATTATTTAAAACGTACCAATGATAACCTCAGAAATTAAAGAAATAAATACCGAACCTGTTCTGATTTGTATAATGACACACAAGAATTAAACCACAGAACCTTTATTGTTAACCATAATTTTGTGCAAGTCAGGTGCAAGTGCAATATCGATCACAGAATACAAACTTCTACTACTCACAGCACTGTTGCCATAACATGTATTTTTGAAAAACCCAACTTACAATACCAACATATCCCCTCCTCAATGTTGCAATTTTGATTTTAACACAAATTCAACATTGTACAAAACTGTTTTATTTTTACGCCTTGGAGTGGTTTTGTTAACATATCAGCTATCATTACATCAGTTGGACAATATTGAAATTTTACCTCCTTTTTACATTCCAAATCACGAATAAAATGAAATTTTATCTCTATGTGCTTGGTTCTGGGATTTATTTTGTCACTACTTATTAGTTTTAGACAGCTTTGATTATCCTCATTAATTACAATTGGTTCACAAAAGCTTTCATGCAAATCACTCAACAGATTTTTAAGCCATTTTGCCTCCTGACAAGCTTCAGACATTGCAACATATTCTGCTTCAGTAGATGACAAGGTAACACATGACTGTTTACGACTTGCCCAACTAATAATACCTCCAGCATATTTAAAAATATAACCACTGCTTGATTTTCTGTCAGTTAAATCGCCTGCCCAATTTGCATCTACAAACCCTATTAGTTCGCTGTTACATTCTTTCTTATTACCCAACTGCAATTTGTAACATTTGGTCCCTTTCAAGTATCTGAGAATTCTTTTTACTTCAACCCAATCTTGTTGAGAAGGATTATTAGTTTTTCTACTTAATATGGAAACACTGGCAGCAATATCTGGCCTACTATTATTGCTTATATACAGTAATGCGCCAATAGCCTTTTGATACAAACTTGCATCAACTTTACTTAATGATTCTACACATGAGACATTTCTAATGTAACCAGGATCTAATGGAAATTTTGACGTTTTTGCATTTTCTAGCCTAAATCTTTTTAGCACTTTATCGATGTAACTTTCTTGCGAAATGACAAAATATCCATCAACATTTCTGCTGATTTCGAGCCCTAAGTACCTGCTCAAATCGCCAAGACAATGAATCTGAAACTCTTTTGCAAGCAACTGCTGTGTTTCATCAATAATCCTATTATCGGTACAAGCTATAACTACATCATCAACATATATTAATACATACACATGAGTATTATTTACTTCCTTAGAATATAAACAAGGATCTGACTTTCCCCTCCTGAACCCATTATTTACAAGGAAATCATTTATCTTTTTATTCCAAGATCGAGCAGCCTGTTTAAGACCATAAATGCTCTTCTTCAACTTACATACAAGGTTTTCTTTACCTGGTTGCTCAAAACCTTCAGGTTGTTTCATATAAATTTCTTCTTGTAAGTCCCCATACAAAAAAGCTGTCTTTATGTCATAATGTTTCACTTCCATATTTCTCTTTCCTGCTACAGTAAGTAACACACGCAAAGTGGTTTGTTTAACAACCGGTGCAAAAACCTCATCATAGTCTTCCCCCAAGACTTGATAAAACACCTGCGCAACAAGTCTAGCCTTATACTGTGAGCCTTTGCCGTCAGTATTTTCTTTTATTTTATAAACCCATTTGCTACCTAGTGCTGTCTTTCCTTCTGGTAATTTCACCAAATCCCAAGTTTGATTTCTGTGCATAGAACTAATCTCTTCTTTCATTGCCATCTTCCAGTTTTCTTTGTCCGGTCTACTCATAGCTTCCTGAAAGTTTCTTGGTTCTTCTTGTGTCATTACCACCACCTTCTCTGCATACCTGGCAGGTAGTTTTCCTTTGGTTGAACGCGATGATCTTCTCACTGTCTCTGCTTCTAAATTGTTACCGGTAAAAATTTCATCTTGAGCTCTTTCTCCATGGTAGCTACGGGTACTTTCTGAGGTTTCCAGAGTTTCACATGCTTCACCGTTATTTAAACTTAACGGTATAAGGTCATCATCTTCGTCTTGTAATACTGCATCCTCTTTGGGAAGATTTTGTGTGTCTAAGACAGTACGATCTTCACAGGTTGGTACTTCATGCGATACATTCTCAACAAAATGACAGTCCCTACTTATCACTACTTTGTTTGTAGTGACATCTAGTAGCCTGTACCCTTTTGTGTTTTCTTCATACCCAACTAAAATTAGTTTTCTTGCCTTGACATCTAACTTTGACCTTTGCTGATTAGGGATCATCGCATATGCAATACATCCAAAAACCTTTATGTGTCCAAGATATGGTTTCTTGCCGTACCATTTTTCATATGGTGTCACCTCACACGCTCTAGTGGGAAGACGATTTTGAAGATAGTTTGCTGTTAGTACAGCTTCACCCCAAAATTTATTTTCCATGCCCGCATCAATTAGCATACACCGTGCCATTTCTGTAATGCTTCGATTCTTTCTTTCCGCTACACCATTCTGTTCGGGAGTGTACGGTACCGTTTTTTGGTGAATTATGCCCTTCTGCTTAAGAAATGCCCGTAAACTAGTCGATGTATATTCGCCGCCATTATCTGTACGTAGCACTTTTGGCCTCTTCTGAAAATAGTTTTCGGTGAATTGCACATATTCTTTCAACTTTTCTTCAACCTCACTTTTGTTTTTCAGTAAATAAATAACAGTATACCTACTACAATCATCAATAAATGTTAAAATATACCTGTTTCCCCTTGGAGTTGGTGTTTGCATAGGCCCACAAACATCAGAATGTACCAAATCTAAAATTTCTTTGGCCCTATAGCTGCTTTCCGAAAATGGCTTTCTTGTCATTTTTCCTTGTACACAAACATCACATATCTTTTTAGTACCACATTGCTTTAATACTACCCCACAAACTGAGTCATCTTTAACCATGTTTTCAAGTACCTTTGGACTTCTGTGTCCTAACCTACTATGCCACACATGAATACAATTGTTTATTTCTCCTTGAGTAACCTTTAAAGCTTGTGTATCATTACTGTACTCTTGTTTACAAACATCTAGTTTGTACAAAGAACCGTTTTCTGTAGCACTAGCGATCATGCTGCCATTTTTCTTAATATGACATTTTTTCCCCGAAAAATATATATCAAAACCCTTTTTTGTTAGTTGATTCACAGATAAGAGACTACCATCTAATTCTGGCACATACAAAACATCCTTTACTACAACATTACATTTTCCATTTTTAGCAACTTCATTTTTGCACAGTAAAACACCTTCCCCAATACCCTTGGCTACTAACATTCGACCGTCTGCCAAGTAAATTTTACTTTCTGCATTATAGTTTAATGTTTTGAAAAATTGTTTATCATTTGTCATGTGACAAGTAGCAGCAGAATCTACATACCATTCACCTACATTTACTTCCCTTGCACTAGCCTTAAAACATACATATGCATCTTCACCTTCTTGTGTTTCTTGTGAACAATGCGTTTCTACAATCACTTCACTAGCACTTTGCACTTTGTTTGCCCTTGAAAAATTTTTCTTTTTACTACCGGTAGCTTTAAATTTTGCACAATCACGTTTGAAATGACCTGGTTTTTTACACCAGAAACACACACTTTTCTCTTCTTTTCCTTGCACTTTCTTCTTTGAGTCCACCTTCATGGCACTTTCTTCATTCCTGTTGTGACCTTGCACTTCCTTTCGCCTCTTGTACTCGTCTATGAGCTTTCCTTTGACTAATTCTAGTGTTAGCTCGTTCTCCGGACGTGTTTCCAATGCTGTTATCAAAGTTTCATAGCTGTCCGGTAAACTGCATAATAGCATCGTCATTACCAAATGATCGGCCAATGTCTCTCCTAGTCCGGTAAGCTGATCCACGATGTTTAACATATTATTAATATGTTTTTCCATGTCACCATTTTCTTCTAACTGCATACGACACAGTCTTTTCAGCAAAAACACCTTGTTTGTCAAAGTCGATTTTTCATGATATGACTTTAAGGCTTCCCAGTAGTCCTTTGCACTTTCCTGTCGCCGTAAATGAACTAACTGATTATCTTCAACTAGCAGTCCGATCGTTGCCCTAGCTTTCCCATCCTTCTTGCACCATTCTGCATCAGGAGATTCCGGTTTTGGCTTTTGTACGACATCCCACAGTTCTTCTTTCATGAGAAGCAACTGCATTTTATATTTCCAAACACTGTAATTGCTATTGTTTAACTTCGGAAACAAAATTTTTGCTGTGTCCGCCATCTCGTACAAGTTTTGCGCCAATGAGAAAAATAACGATCGATCCTAATGACTGCGAGACATCAAAATCACAAATACAATTTTAACAGTTTTAAACCACTTCATTTACATTTTTCTCGTCTTCACCGACATTTCACTGGGTTTAAATACTTATCTCTCTGGGGCCCATAACCACTGTTCTGATTTGTATAATGACACACAAGAATTAAACCACAGAACCTTTATTGTTAACCATAATTTTGTGCAAGTCAGGTGCAAGTGCAATATCGATCACAGAATACAAACTTCTACTACTCACAGCACTGTTGCCATAACATGTATTTTTGAAAAACCCAACTTACAATACCAACAGAACCAAATTTTTTTTTTGCATGTTCTGTTTATAAAGATCTTGAATTCGGAACAATGTACATTAAATTATTTGTAGAAGTTAAAATGAAATTTCACAATAAATACCAATGCTACATCTATGGGCACTAGCGTAGTGCATGTATTTAAATATTACTCATATTGTTAATTTTAGGAAGGAGTCCATATTGTGGCTTTGTTCCATATGCCTTAATATTGTAGATACCATGTTCATCTGATTCGCAAGTAATTACATGTTCTGAAAGTAACCGACGATACATTCGTAGGCGTAAATTAACGAAATTAGATTAAAAGCAACGGACACAAGCATCATGTCATATGTGTTCAAGATTAAATTTCTTCTTTCGCAGCTTTCATCCATGCCCTGTTCCAGCTAACATCATAGGATAACAACAGTTCAGCGAAAAGGCTAATATATTCCACATGGGACATATTTCTTTACTATATTATATTTACTACACTTCATTTAATCCTTTATACATTTGTGTATTTTAATATTATCGTCATTTTGTATGATAAATAAAACCTTTTGCCTATGTTGTACCGTACATATCCTTGTTTTGTTGCTAACCAAACTAGACATGACCTGATAACTGCATCACAGAGAATTACTGCATAACTTAACTAGATTAAACCTAGTGCCGTGCTATTAAACGTTATTGTTAACGTCTTTTAACTAGAAATATTATGCCATTAAAATATATCGTAGGTATTTTTTTTTAGAATAAATATTACGCCAATAAATATAATTGGATTGATATTATTCATAATAGTTTCCATGTCTACCAAACGATTAATACAGATTTACTGAAATTTAGGGTTATAGTTAAGGAGCCGTACTTCCCATTTAGGGAAGGACGAGAAACGCCATACTTCCAGGAATTATTCATTGACTATCTAGGATGTTAAAAAGTAGGTAATAGACTGAGTTCTTGCCCTTGTACTTAGGGTGTTTTTCTAGGAATATCTGTTTTTTTTATATCGTATGGGAATAATAATGTGCCCTTGTACTTAGTGTATGACTATGTGGGGGGATTTGAAAACACATATCGCATGTCCCGTGCACGTGGATACTTCTTACTGTTGCGCTACGTAGAAAAATGATTCTATTTGGTGTACAAGTAGTAATAGAACACAGAAGAAACGGAGATCACGCTGTATTCTCACTCCATGTTGGAGTGTGAATACAACATGATCTGGGTTTGTTGTGTGTTCTATTACCACTTATAAATGATATAGAATCATTTCTGTAGGTAGTGCAACAGTAAGATGTATCCTCGTGCACGGGAGATGAGAAGTAGCTGTTCTTAACTATTACCCTAGAAAGAACAGGATACTGATAAACAAGTCGATGTTCTCTGAACTATTGATTAGAAACAAAATAGGCCTAATTGGATTTAAAGTGTAAAAAAAGGACAATACTGTTTAATCTGGTAATATAATTTTAATAGTATTTATTTAGAAAATATTTGTTATAACACTGAAAATATTGTAATTATGGAGGGCAGGAGAATAATAATTATGACTAGCTAAAGAGCTTCTTCTGGGGCTTAAGCCCTTCTTATATACCGACCTTTCTAGTTTAAATTAATAATGTTTCTTCTTCTTCTTCCGAAAAAGAAAAACCATTTCGCCAATTGACACTTAGTAATTATAAATTAAGCTATATCTTTAACGGTGCGATATGATATACGGTATCGCATTTAAAATAAATATTAACAATGTAATTCGTGATATTGTTTGGTGCAGGTCTAGAACAAATTAACATTTTAATAAAACATGAATTCCAACTTTGTAGAAAATTGAACTTGTACGAAATGTCTATCACAAACAATAAATAACAAACAAGTAAACAAAATATTAACAGAGCTGTTATGGCCAGTTGCGGGGCATAACAATCTGTCAGCCAATCAGAATCAGGTATCAAAGCACTCATCTTAGGGCTGGTGAGGGATTTCCCGCAGTGTAACTCATGACGTCATACCAAGTGATCTGGAAATTTGAATTTCCCGCGTGGGCGGGGCCTAAAGTCACGTGACCTCTCTCCACCAATCAGAATCCAGGTACCAAACCACTCATCTTAGTCGTAAAAGGGAACAAATTTCAAAAATCCCGGTCATAAAAGAGAGTGAGGATGAGTCATTCGCGCCAAGAGGGGTCCCTACTACTCCTACATAAATAAAGGGAACAGATTATCATGACTGGAAACCGGGACAAAATGTGGACCTGCAGGACACCGAAACAAGAGACTTCAGCCGGAACTATCCAATTAAAATGGGCTGCATGGTAACCCTACGTATTTAACATCCAATGAATTATACAAGTTGATACAATATTTTTGTTTGTTTAAGATTGGCCCCCTTTTCAGCAGTGAGGCTACATGGGACGTGGACCTACAGTTTAAGGTGAAATCCAAATCACAGTAGCGCATCCAGATTTTTAGCTCTCCCACCAGTAGTCGAATCTGGGACCACTTGCACTAAAGGCACACGCCCTAGCTACTACATCAGCTTGAAAGGTTAAAGTGATACAGAGATTATAATCTCAATCAATCAGAGAATTTAATAAATAGAGATACCTAGGGAAATAAATATAATTAATAAATCAATAAATATGTAAATAAATAATATATGATAATGGAAATTAAAAAACGAAGCTGGTATTCATTGGACTGAGCGAAGTCTTGGCTTTATGCTCCGCTTCACAAGTTCGTTTCATTTCTTTCCCACACATATGTTAAGTTCATCTTTAAAACATTCGTCCTTTATCGTTCTTAGAAGAGGTCTTTCGAAACAGAAGTTGGAAGAACGGCTTCAAAGAGGTGAAGAATATAAGACTCCCTTTTGACTACATCAACGTACGCGTTAACGGCACAGAAGACCCGAATTCGATTCTCGGCGGGAGCTCATGTGGTTCGGACACCACGTTAATCTGTAGGTCCGCGTGAAATATAGCTTTGGTGTTAAAAGGGACGCTAAACCTCACTTCAATCAATGAAGAACTTATATCTCTGTTTGCTAACTCTCACTAATGGGAAGGGGTTAGTGGTTCTGAAACAGGA